>NC_082712.1:3068603-3414191 GCF_030144855.1 Hypanus sabinus
GTGGTAGATGTGTGATGGTCAGTGGTAGATGTGTGGGTGTCAGTGGTAGATGTGTGATGGTCAGTGGTAGATGTGTGGGTGTCAGTGGTAGATGTGTGATAGTCAGTGGTAGATGTGTGATGGTCAGTGGTGGATGTGTGGGAGTCAGTGGTAGATGTGTGGGAGTCAGTGGTAGATGTGTGATAGTGGTAGATGTGTGATGGTCAGTGGTAGATGTGTGATAGTCAGTGGTAGATGTGTGGGTGTCAGTGGTAGATGTGTGATAGTCAGTGGTAGATGTGTGACAGTCAGTGGTAGATGTGTGGGTGTCAGTGGTAGATTTGTGATAGTGGTAGATGTGTGATAGTCAGTGGTAGATGTGTGATAGTCAGTGGTAGATGTGTGACAGTCAGTGGTAGATGTGTGACAGTCAGTGGTAGATGTGTGATGGTCAGTGGTAGATGTGTGGGTGTCAGTGGTAGATGTGTGATGGTCAGTGGTAGATGTGTGGGTGTCAGTGGTAGATGTGTGATAGTCAGAGGTAGATGTGTGATGGTCAGTGGTAGATGTGTGGGTGTCAGTGGTAGATGTGTGATAGTCAGTGGTAGATGTGTGGGTGTCAGTGGTAGATGTGTGATAGTCAGTGGTAGATGTGTGATGGTCAGTGGTAGATGTGTGACAGTCAGTGGTAGATGCGTGGGTGTCGGTGGTAGATGTGTGATAGTGGTAGATGTGTGATGGTCAGTGGTAGATGTGTGATGGTCAGTGGTAGATGTGTGATGGTCAGTGGTAGATGTGTGGGTGTCAGTGGTAGATGTGTGACAGTCAGTGGTAGATGTGTGACAGTCAGTGGTGGATGTGTGGGAGTCAGTGGTAGATGTGTGGGAGTCAGTGGTAGATGTGTGATAGTGGTAGATGTGTGATGGTCAGTGGTAGATGTGTGATAGTCAGTGGTAGATGTGTGGGTGTCAGTGGTAGATGTGTGATAGTCAGTGGTAGATGTGTGGGTGTCAGTGGTAGATGTGTGATAGTCAGTGGTAGATGTGTGACAGTCAGTGGTAGATGTATGACAGTCAGTGGTAGATGTGTGATGGTCAGTGGTAGATGTGTGGGTGTCAGTGGTAGATGTGTGATGGTCAGTGGTAGATGTGTGGGTGTCAGTGGTAGATGTGTGATAGTCAGTGGTAGATGTGTGACAGTCAGTGGTAGATGTGTGACAGTCAGTGGTGGATGTGTGGGAGTCAGTGGTAGATGTGTGGGAGTCAGTGGTAGATGTGTGATAGTGGTAGATGTGTGATGGTCAGTGGTAGATGTGTGATGGTCAGTGGTAGATGTGTGATGGTCAGTGGTAGATGTGTGGGTGTCAGTGGTAGATGTGTGATAGTCAGTGGTAGATGTGTGATAGTGGTAGATGTGTGATAGTCAGTGGTAGATGTGTGACAGCCAGTGGTAGATGTGTGGGTGTCAGTGGTAGATGTGTGATGGTCAGTGGTAGATGTGTGATAGTGGTAGATGTGTGATAGTCAGTGGTAGATGTGTGACAGCCAGTGGTAGATGTGTGACAGTCAGTGGTGGATGTGTGGGAGTCAGTGGTAGATGTGTGGGAGTCAGTGGTAGATGTGTGGGAGTCAGTGGTAGATGTGTGATAGTGGTAGATGTGTGATGGTCAGTGGTAGATGTGTGATGGTCAGTGGTAGATGTGTGATGGTCAGTGGTAGATGTGTGGGTGTCAGTGGTAGATGTGTGATAGTCAGTGGTAGATGTGTGACAGTCAGTGGTAGATGTGTGGGTGTCAGTGGTAGATGTGTGATAGTGGTAGATGTGTGATAGTCAGTGGTAGATGTGTGACAGTCAGTGGTGGATGTGTGGGAGTCAGTGGTAGATGTGTGACAGTCAGTGGTGGATGTGTGGGAGTCAGTGGTAGATGTGTGATAGTGGTAGATGTGTGATGGTCAGTGGTAGATGTGTGATGGTCAGTGGTAGATGTGTGGGTGTCAGTGGTAGATGTGTGATAGTCAGTGGTAGATGTGTGACAGTCAGTGGTAGATGTGTGGGTGTCAGTGGTAGATGTGTGATAGTGGTAGATGTGTGATAGTCAGTGGTAGATGTGTGACAGTCAGTGGTGGATGTGTGGGAGTCAGTGGTAGATGTGTGGGAGTCAGTGGTAGATGTGTGACAGTCAGTGGTGGATGTGTGACAGTCAGTGGTGGATGTGTGGGAGTCAGTGGTAGATGTGTGATAGTGGTAGATGTGTGATGGTCAGTGGTAGATGTGTGATGGTCAGTGGTAGATGTGTGGGTGTCAGTGGTAGATGTGTGCTAGTCAGTGGTAGATGTGTGACAGTCAGTGGTAGATGTGTGACAGTCAGTGGTGGATGTGTGGGAGTCAGTGGTAGATGTGTGGGAGTCAGTGGTAGATGTGTGGGTGTCAGTGGTAGATGTGTGATAGTGGTAGATGTGTGATGGTCAGTGGTAGATGTGTGATGGTCAGTGGTAGATGTGTGGGTGTCAGTGGTAGATGTGTGATAGTCAGTGGTAGATGTGTGACAGTCAGTGGTAGATGTGTGGGAGTCAGTGGTAGATGTGTGGGAGTCAGTGGTAGATGTGTGATAGTGGTAGATGTGTGATGGTCAGTGGTAGATGTGTGATGGTCAGTGGTAGATGTGTGGGTGTCAGTGGTAGATGTGTGATAGTCAGTGGTAGATGTGTGACAGTCAGTGGTAGATGTGTGGGTGTCAGTGGTAGATGTGTGATAGTCAGTGGTAGATGTGTGATAGTCAGTGGTAGATGTGTGACAGTCAGTGGTAGATGTGTGATAGTCAGTGGTAGATGTGTGACAGTCAGTGGTAGATGTGTGGGTGTCAGTGGTAGATGTGTGATAGTCAGTGGTAGATGTGTGATAGTCAGTGGTAGATGTGTGATAGTCAGTGGTAGATGTGTGACAGTCAGTGGTAGATGTGTGGGTGTCAGTGGTAGATGTGTGATGGTCAGTGGTAGATGTGTGATAGTCAGTGGTAGATGTGTGACAGTCAGTGGTAGATGTGTGGGAGTCAGTGGTAGATGTGTGATAGTGGTAGATGTGTGATAGTCAGTGGTAGATGTGTGATAGTCAGTGGTAGATGTGTGACAGTCAGTGGTAGATGTGTGATAGTCAGTGGTAGATGTGTGATGGTCAGTGGTAGATGTGTGGGTGTCAGTGGTAGATGTGTGACAGTCAGTGGTAGATGTGTGATAGTGGTAGATGTGTGATAGTCAGTGGTAGTTGTGTGATAGTCAGTGGTAGATGTGTGACAGTCAGTGGTAGATGTGTGATAGTCAGTGGTAGATGTGTGATGGTCAGTGGTAGATGTGTGGGTGTCAGTGGTAGATGTGTGATAGTGGTAGAAGTGTGATAGTCAGTGGTAGATGTGTGATAGTCAGTGGTAGATGTGTGATGGTCAGTGGTAGATGTGTGGGTGTCAGTGGTAGATGTGTGATAGTCAGTGGTTGATGTGTGGGTGTCAGTGGTAGATGTGTGGGTGTCAGTGGTAGATGTGTGACGGTCAGTGGTAGAAGTGTGACAGTCAGTGGTAGATGTGTGGGTGTATGTGTTAGATGTGTGGGTGTCAGTGGTAGATGTGTGGGTGTCAGTGGTAGATGTGTGATGGTCAGTGGTAGATGTGTGGGTGTCAGTGGTAGATGTGTGGGTGTCAGTGGTAGATGTGTGATGGTCAGTGGTAGATGTGTGGGTGTCAGTGGTAGATGTGTGGGTGTCAGTGGTAGATGTGTGATGGTCAGTGGTAGATGTGTGGGTGTCAGTGGTAGATGTGTGATAGTCAGTGGTAGATGTGTGATAGTCAGTGGTAGATGTGTGGGTGTCAGTGGTAGATGTGTGATAGTCAGTGGTAGATGTGTGATAGTCAGTGGTAGATGTGTGGGTGTCAGTGGTAGATGTGTGATAGTCAGTGGTAGATGTGTGATGGTCAGTGGTAGATGAGTGATAGTCAGTGGTAGATGTGTGGGTGTCAGTGGTAGATGTGTGATGGTCAGTGGTAGATGTGTGATAGTCAGTGGTAGATGTGTGGGTGTCAGTGGTAGATGTGTGATAGTCAGTGGTAGATGAGTGATAGTCAGTGGTAGATGTGTGGGTGTCAGTGGTAGATGTGTGATGGTCAGTGGTAGATGTGTGATGGTCAGTGGTAGATGTGTGGGTGTCAGTGGTAGATGTGTGATAGTCAGTGGTAGATGTGTGATGGTCAGTGGTAGATGTGTGACAGTCAGTGGTAGATGTGTGGGTGTCAGTGGTAGATGTGTGATGGTCAGTGGTAGATGTGTGGGTGTCAGTGGTAAATGTGTGATAGTCAGTGGTAGATGTGTGATAGTGGTAGAAGTGTGATAGTCAGTGGTAGATGTCTGATGGTCAGTGGTAGATGTGTGATGGTCAGTGGTAGATGTGTGGGTGTCAGTGGTAGATGTGTGATAGTCAGTGGTAGATGTGTGACAGTCAGTGGTAGATGTGTGACAGTCAGTGGTGGATGTGTGGGAGTCAGTGGTAGATGTGTGGGAGTCAGTGGTAGATGTGTGATAGTGGTAGATGTGTGATGGTCAGTGGTAGATGTGTGATAGTGGTAGATGTGTGGGTGTTAGTGGTAGATGTGTGATAGTCAGTGGTAGATGTGTGACAGTCAGTGGTAGATGTGTGGGTGTCAGTGGTAGATGTGTGATAGTGGTAAATGTGTGATAGTCAGTGGTAGATGTGTGATAGTGGTAGAAGTGTGATAGTCAGTGGTAGATGTGTGATGGTCAGTGGTAGATGTGTGATGGTCAGTGGTAGATGTGTGGGTGTCAGTGGTAGATGTGTGATAGTCAGTGGTAGATGTGTGACAGTCAGTGGTAGATGTGTGACAGTCAGTGGTGGATGTGTGGGAGTCAGTGGTAGATGTGTGATAGTCAGTGGTAGATGTGTGATGGTCAGTGGTGGATGTGTGGGAGTCAGTGGTAGATGTGTGGGAGTCAGTGGTAGATGTGTGATAGTGGTAGATGTGTGATGGTCAGTGGTAGATGTGTGATAGTCAGTGGTAGATGTGTGGGTGTCAGTGGTAGATGTGTGATAGTCAGTGGTAGATGTGTGACAGTCAGTGGTAGATGTGTGACAGTCAGTGGTGGATGTGTGGGAGTCAGTGGTAGATGTGTGGGAGTCAGTGGTAGATGTGTGATAGTGGTAGATGTGTGATGGTCAGTGGTAGATGTGTGATAGTCAGTGGTAGATGTGTGACAGTCAGTGGTAGATGTGTGGGTGTCAGTGGTAGATGTGTGATAGTGGTAGATGTGTGATAGTCAGTGGTAGATGTGTGACAGTCAGTGGTAGATGTGTGACAGTCAGTGGTAGATGTGTGATGGTCAGTGGTAGATGTGTGATGGTCAGTGGTAGATGTGTGATGGTCAGTGGTAGATGTGTGGGTGTCAGTGGTAGATGTGTGATGGTCAGTGGTAGATGTGTGATAGTCAGAGGTAGATGTGTGATGGTCAGTGGTAGATGTGTGATGGTCAGTGGTAGATGTGTGATGGTCAGTGGTAGATGTGTGGGTGTCAGTGGTAGATGTGTGATAGTCAGTGGTAGATGTGTGATGGTCAGTGGTAGATGTGTGGGTGTCAGTGGTAGATGTGTGATAGTCAGTGGTAGATGTGTGACAGTCAGTGGTAGATGTGTGGGTGTCAGTGGTAGATGTGTGATAGTGGTAGATGTGTGATAGTGGTCGATGTGTGATGGTCAGTGGTAGATGTGTGATGGTCAGTGGTAGATGTGTGATGGTCAGTGGTAGATGTGTGGGTGTCAGTGGTAGATGTGTGATAGTCAGTGGTAGATGTGTGACAGTCAGTGGTAGATGTGTGACAGTCAGTGGTGGATGTGTGGGAGTCAGTGGTAGATGTGTGGGAGTCAGTGGTAGATGTGTGATAGTCAGTGGTAGATGTGTGATAGTGGTAGATGTGTGATGGTCAGTGGTAGATGTGTGATAGTCAGTGGTAGATGTGTGATGGTCAGTGGTAGATGTGTGATAGTGGTAGATGTGTGGGTGTCAGTGGTAGATGTGTGATAGTCAGTGGTAGATGTGTGACAGTCAGTGGTAGATGTGTGACAGTCAGTGGTGGATGTGTGATGGTCAGTGGTAGATGTGTGATGGTCAGTGGTAGATGTGTGATGGTCAGTGGTAGATGTGTGGGTGTCAGTGGTAGATGTGTGATAGTCAGTGGTAGATGTGTGACAGTCAGTGGTAGATGTGTGACAGTCAGTGGTGGATGTGTGGGAGTCAGTGGTAGATGTGTGGGAGTCAGTGGTAGATGTGTGATAGTGGTAGATGTGTGATGGTCAGTGGTAGATGTGTGATGGTCAGTGGTAGATGTGTGGGTGTCAGTGGTAGATGTGTGATAGTCAGTGGTAGATGTGTGACAGTCAGTGGTAGATGTGTGGGTGTCAGTGGTAGATGTGTGATAGTGGTAGATGTGTGATAGTCAGTGGTAGATGTGTGATAGTCAGTGGTAGATGTGTGACAGTCAGTGGTGGATGTGTGGGAGTCAGTGGTAGATGTGTGGGAGTCAGTGGTAGATGTGTGATGGTCAGTGGTAGATGTGTGATGGTCAGTGGTAGATGTGTGGGAGTCAGTGGTAGATGTGTGGGAGTCAGTGGTAGATGTGTGGGAGTCAGTGGTAGATGTGTGATAGTGGTAGATGTGTGATGGTCAGTGGTAGATGTGTGATGGTCAGTGGTAGATGTGTGGGTGTCAGTGGTAGATGTGTGCTAGTCAGTGGTAGATGTGTGACAGTCAGTGGTAGATGTGTGACAGTCAGTGGTGGATGTGTGGGAGTCAGTGGTAGATGTGTGGGAGTCAGTGGTAGATGTGTGATAGTGGTAGATGTGTGATGGTCAGTGGTAGATGTGTGATGGTCAGTGGTAGATGTGTGATAGTCAGTGGTAGATGTGTGACAGTCAGTGGTAGATGTGTGATGGTCAGTGGTAGATGTGTGATGGTCAGTGGTAGATGTGTGGGTGTCAGTGGTAGATGTGTGACAGTCAGTGGTGGATGTGTGGGTGTCAGTGGTAGATGTGTGATAGTGGTAGATGTGTGATAGTCAGTGGTAGATGTGTGATAGTCAGTGGTAGATGTGTGATAGTCAGTGGTAGATGTGTGACAGTCAGTGGTGGATGTGTGGGAGTCAGTGGTAGATGTGTGGGTGTCAGTGGTAGATGTGTGATGGTCAGTGGTAGATGTGTGATAGTCAGTGGTAGATGTGTGATAGTGGTAGATGTGTGATGGTCAGTGGTAGATGTGTGATAGTCAGTGGTAGATGTGTGACAGTCAGTGGTGGATGTGTGGGAGTCAGTGGTAGATGTGTGGGTGTCAGTGGTAGATGTGTGACAGTCAGTGGTAGATGTGTGATAGTGGTAGATGTGTGATAGTCAGTGGTAGTTGTGTGATAGTCAGTGGTAGATGTGTGACAGTCAGTGGTAGATGTGTGATAGTCAGTGGTAGATGTGTGATGGTCAGTGGTAGATGTGTGATAGTCAGTGGTGGATGTGTGGGTGTCAGTGGTAGATGTGTGATAGTCAGTGGTTGATGTGTGGGTGTCAGTGGTAGATGTGTGATAGTGGTAGAAGTGTGATAGTCAGTGGTAGATGTGTGATAGTCAGTGGTAGATGTGTGATGGTCAGTGGTAGATGTGTGGGTGTCAGTGGTAGATGTGTGATAGTCAGTGGTTGATGTGTGGGTGTCAGTGGTAGATGTGTGGGTGTCAGTGGTAGATGTGTGACGGTCAGTGGTAGAAGTGTGACAGTCAGTGGTAGATGTGTGGGTGTATGTGTTAGATGTGTGGGTGTCAGTGGTAGATGTGTGGGTGTCAGTGGTAGATGTGTGGGTGTCAGTGGTAGATGTGTGATGGTCAGTGGTAGATGTGTGGGTGTCAGTGGTAGATGTGTGGGTGTCAGTGGTAGATGTGTGATGGTCAGTGGTAGATGTGTGGGTGTCAGTGGTAGATGTGTGATAGTCAGTGGTAGATGTGTGATAGTCAGTGGTAGATGTGTGGGTGTCAGTGGTAGATGTGTGATAGTCAGTGGTAGATGTGTGATAGTCAGTGGTAGATGTGTGGGTGTCAGTGGTAGATGTGTGATAGTCAGTGGTAGATGTGTGATGGTCAGTGGTAGATGAGTGATAGTCAGTGGTAGATGTGTGATAGTGGTAGATGTGTGATAGTCAGTGGTAGATGTGTGGGTGTCAGTGGTAGATGTGTGATGGTCAGTGGTAGATGAGTGATAGTCAGTGGTAGATGTGTGGGTGTCAGTGGTAGATGTGTGATGGTCAGTGGTAGATGTGTGATGGTCAGTGGTAGATGTGTGGGTGTCAGTGGTAGATGTGTGATAGTCAGTGGTAGATGTGTGATGGTCAGTGGTAGATGTGTGACAGTCAGTGGTAGATGTGTGGGTGTCAGTGGTAGATGTGTGATGGTCAGTGGTAGATGTGTGGGTGTCAGTGGTAGATGTGTGATGGTCAGTGGTAGATGTGTGATGGTCAGTGGTAGATGTGTGGGTGTCAGTGGTAGATGTGTGATGGTCAGTGGTAGATGTGTGATGGTCAGTGGTAGATGTGTGATGGTCAGTGGTAGATGTGTGATAGTCAGTGGTAGATGTGTGATAGTCAGTGGTAGATGTGTGGGTGTCAGTGGTAGATGTGTGATGGTCAGTGGTAGATGTGTGGGTGTCAGTGGTAGATGTGTGGGTGTCTGTTGTAGATGTGTGATAGTCAGTGGTAGATGTGTGATAGTCAGTGGTAGATGTGTGATAGTCAGTGGTAGATGTGTGGGTGTCAGTGGTAGATGTGTGATGGTCAGTGTTAGATGTGTGATAGTCAGTGGTAGATGTGTGGGTGTCAGTGGTAGATGTGTGATGGTCAGTGGTAGATGTGTGGGTGTCAGTGGTAGATGTGTGGGTGTCTGTGGTAGATGTGTGATAGTCAGTGGTAGATGTGTGATAGTCAGTGGTAGATGTGTGGGTGTCAGTGGCAGATGTGTGGTTGTCAGTGGTAGATGTGTGACGGTCGGTGGTAGATGTGTGGGTGTCAGTGGTAGATGTGTGGGTGTCAGTGGTAGATGTGTGGGTGTCAGTGGTAGATGTGTGGGTGTCAGTGGTAGATGTGTGATAGTCAGTGGTAGATGTGTGATGGTCAGTGGTAGATGTGTGGGTGTCAGTGGTAGATGTGTGATAGTCAGTGGTAGATGTGTGATGGTCAGTGGTAGATGTGTGATGGTCAGTGGTAGATGTGTGATAGTCAGTGGTAGATGTGTGGGTGTCAGTGGTAGATGTGTTATGGTCAGTGGTAGATGTGTGATGGTCAGTGGTAGATGTGTGGGTGTCAGTGGTAGATGTGTGGGTGTCTGTGGTAGATGTGTGATAGTCAGTGGTAGATGTGTGATAGTCAGTGGTAGATGTGTGATAGTCAGTGGTAGATGTGTGGGTGTCAGTGGTAGATGGGTGGGTGTCAGTGGTAGATGTGTGATAGTCAGTGGTAGATGTGTGACGGTCAGTGGTAGATGTGTGGGTGTCAGTGGTAGATGTGTGATGGTCAGTGGTAGATGTGTGGGTGTCAGTGGTAGATGTGTGATGGTCAGTGGTAGATGTGTGGGTGTCAGTGGTAGATGTGTGATAGTCAGTGGTAGATGTGTGATAGTCACTGGTAGATGTGTGACAGTCAGTGGTAGATGTGTGACGGTCAGTGGTAGATGTGTGATAGTCAGTGTTAGATGTGTGATAGTCACTGGTAGATGTGTGGGTGTCACTTGTTGATGTGTGATAGTCAGTGGTAGATGTGTGGTGGTCAGTGGCTGGACGTTCTGTGTTGTGTGTGTTGGTCAGTGGTTGGATGTGTTATGTGGTGGGTGTGTTTTAGACAGCTGCTAGACAGTGATTAGCTGTAGTGTGTGTTGGGGGTTGGAGTGGCTGTGTATCTGAACACCATCAGAATCTACTCAGGATTTTGTGCCTCTTTCTCTTCACAGTGTATCCATTTCCTCCCTACCCAATGGACAGAGAAAGCGAATCCCCAACAGCTCAGGCAGCAGTAGCAGTGCGTTGAAAGATGGGGAGTTGATTGGCGGCCAAGAGCTGAAACAATTACGGTACGTCTTACGGGATCCGGAGATCAAACTCGACACTAACTGGTTCTTCAATAATGCCTGGACCTCTTTAGATAGGAGTAAGCTGGGCCTTTTACTGAATACAGTCTGAAATAGGGAGGGGATGCTGTTTGTGTCGATGGAACCCCAGGCGTGTGTGATGCGACGGTGTAGAGGGAGCTCCACTCTGTGTCCGATGCTGGGAGTGTATGATAGGACAGTGTAGAGGGAGCGCCATTCTGTCATGCCGTGAGTGTGTGATGGCACAGTGTATTGACTAGCTCTCTGCCTCCACCAATGCTCCTCAATCCACTGAGATCCTCCAAGAGTAATATTAAATGTAACATCCCATCTCCTATACTCAGTATTTATCAAGCCCAATATGCCAAAAGCTTTCTTTACAATCCTATTTACCTGTGAAGCCATTTTCAACAACTTATGAACCTGTATTCCTAGATTCCTTTCTACTACCACACTCCTCGGTGCTCTACTGTTCACTGTGTAGGACCTACCCTGGTTGGACCCACTAAGGTACAGCACCTCACACTTGGCTGCATTGAATTCCATCTGCCATTTTTCAGTCCACTTTTTAGCTGATCCAGATCCCTCTGCAAGCCATGATAGCTTCCTCACTGTCACCTACACCCCCAGTCTTGGTGTCATTCGCAAATTGGTTGGTCCAGTTAATTACTTTATTATCCAGATCATTGATATAGCTGATAAACAACAAAGGACCCAGCACAGATCCCTGTGGCACACCAGAAGTCACAGGCCTCCAGTCAGAGAGGCAACCATCTACTATCACTCTCTGGCTTCTTCCACAAAGCCAATGTCCAATCCAGTTTACTACCTCATCTTGAACGCCAAGCAACTGAAGCTTCTTGACCAGCCTCCCATGGGGTCATTGTCATATCCCTTGTAAACCCATGTAGATAGCATTCATACCACGCATGAAGCCATGCTGACTGTCCTTAATCAGTCCATGTCTTTCCTTTCTTTTCCAATATTTTTATTAATTTACATATAAGAGTACAGAGTACAGGAAAAAAAATATATCAATCCATTATACTAAATCGCATATAAAGACCCTATATTCATACAGGTTAATTAATTCATAGCATTGAAATATAGTAATTTTATTATATAAAATTAATCTAACCCACTACTAAGACCGAAACTGATTAGTAAAGAAAGAAAAGGAAAAAAAAAATGATAGTCATCATCTGTGCTTTAACAGCAAATCAAAGGTTTGAAAATAATTCAGGAAAGTTTGAAAGTCTTGACAAGATTCAGAGATTGAACATCGAATCTTCTCTAAATTTAAACATGACATCACATCCCATAACCATTGGGCATGAATAGGAGGGGCCGCATCTTTCCAGTTAAGCAAGAGCATCCTTCTGGTCACGAGAGAAATAAAAGCCAAAATGTGCAAGTCAGATGACTCCAAATTAATATCATTTTCCTCCAGCAATACCAAATAAAGTGGTCAAAGGATTAAGGTTAAAGTTTCGAGAAAGTTTGAAATACCTCTTGCCAATATTTTCCAAGACTTGGACATGTCCAAAACATATGAATGAGTGAAGCTTCTCCATTATTACATTTATCACAATACGGAGAAATATCTAAATAAAATCAAGACAATTTATCCTTGGTCATATGGGCCCTTGGACCACTTTAAGTTGTAGGAGAGTGGCGGGCACATAACGATGAAGTGTTAACCAATTTAAAAATTTGATTCCAAGTTTCCTCAGAAATTGAGGTCTGTAAATTTTGTTCCCAAAGGTTTATTCCCAACAGCATATTATAAATATTAGATATAGATCCATTATAAAAAGGGTTCAAATTGAAAATTACATCAAGTAGATTCTTATCAGAACTTTTAGGAAATGTACTTATTTGAGACCGTAAAAAATCTCTTATTTGTAGGTATCGAAAAAAATGAGTTTTGGGTAAACTATATTTAGTTGACAGTTGTTCAAACGAAAAGACAGTTCCCTCTACAAACAAGTCCTGAAAGCATTAATACCTAATCTATCCCATTCTTTAAAAGCCACATCAATCACAGAAGGTTTAAAAAAATAATTAGAAAAAAATTGGACTCAAAAGAGAAAATCTCAATAAGCCAAAGTATTTTCGGAATTGTATTCAAATCCTCATAGTGTGGTTAACTACCAGATTATCAGTTAACTTACTCAGAGACAAAGGGAGTTAGAGTCCAAGAAGAGAAATAATAGAAAATTTATCCACAGAGTTAGCTTCTAAAAAAAACCCACATTGGGCAATCCTCATGATTTATGTAATATCACCAGAGTGTAAGATTTCCTATATTAACTGCCCAATAATAAAATCTAAAGTTTGGTAAGGCTAATCCTCCATCCTTTTGACCTTTCTGAAGATGAATTTTATTCAATCTAGAATGCTTATTCGTCCATATATAAGAAGATATAATAGAGTCAAGAGAATCAAAAAAAAAGATTTAAGAATAAAAACCAGCAATGCCTGAAAAAGATACAAAAATTTAGGTAGTATATTCATTTTGATAGAGTTAATTCGACCAATCAGCGATAACGAAAGAGGCGACCAATTTAATAGTGTCCTTTTTACGTGATTCAATTCGGTAAGAAAATTTTCTTTAAGTAGTCCATGTCTTTCCAAATATTTATATATCTGGTCCCTTAGAATACCTTCCAATAGCTTTCCCCCAGCTGAAGTCAGACTCACCAGCTTATAATTTCCTGATTTATTTTTAGAGCTTTTTTTAAACAGTGGAATGACATTGGCTATCCACCAATCCTTTGGTACCTCTCCTATCACTGAGGATGCTTTAAATATCTCTGCTAGGGCCCCAGCAATTTCTGCACTCGCCTGCCTATGGATCCGAGAGAATACTTAGTCAGGACCTGGGATTATCCACTCTGATTTGCTCCAGGGTAGCAAACATCTCCTCCTCCTCTGTAGTCTCTATGAGATCCATGAAGCTGGTGCTGCTTTGCCTCATTTCAAAAGACTCTGTGTGTCTGTCTCCTGAGTGAACAGATGCAAAAAAGAAAATTATTTTAAGATTTCCCCCATCTGTTTTGGCTCCACCTGTGGATTACCATTCTGATCTTCCAGAGGACCAATTTTGTCCTTGCAATCATTTTGCTCTTAATTTACCTGTAGAATCCCTTAAGATTCTACTTCACCCTGTCAGCTAAGGCAACTTCATGCCTTCTTTTAGCCTTCCTGATTTTTTTTCCTTATGTTTTCTCTGACATTCCTTATACTCCATAAGCACCTCATTTGTTCCTACCTGCCTCTTCCTGCTATGACGACCTTTTTTCTCTTAAACAGAGCCTCAATATAGGTTTTTTTTTCTCCATTTGTTATCTTTACCTTTTATTCTGACAGGTATATATAACCTCTGTACTCTCAAAATTTCACTTTTGAAGGTCTCCCCCTTACCAAGAATATTTTTGCCAGGAAACAGCCTGTTCCAATCCAAATCATTTGCCAAATCATTTCTGACAGTGTCAAGATTCTCCTTTCTCCAATTTGGAATCTCAACCCAGGACCAGACCTATCTTTTTCCATATTTACCTTGAAACTAATGGCATTGTGAGCACCAGATGCAAAGTGTTCCCCTATACAAAATTCTGTCATCTGCCCTGTTTCAATCCCTATTAGCAGATCCAGTATGACATGCTCTCTTGTTGGGACCTCTACTTCCTGATCGAGGGAACTTTCCTGAACACACTTAACAATCTCTATTCCATTTAGTCCTTTCACAGTATGGGAGTCCAAGTCAATACATGGAAAGTAAAAATCACCGACAATGACAACCCTATGTTTCTTGCAACAGCCTGTGAACCCTACAAACTTATTCCTCTAAATCCCTTGGACTGTTGAGTGATCTGTAATACGTTCCCATTAACGAGGTCATACCTTTCTTATTCCTCAGTTCCACCCACCATAGCACCTCACTAGATGAGTTCTCCAGTCTGTCCTGACGGAACACTGCCGTGACATTTTCCCTGACTTGTATCACCACCCCTCCTGCTCATTCACAACTAAAACAAGGGCACCTCAGAATACTGAGCTGCCAGTCCTGCCCCCCCCCCCACAGCCAAGTATCATTAGTTGTTACAATATCATAATTCCAGGTGTTGATTCATGCCCTGAGTTCATCTGCTTTCCTACAATACTTCTTGCATTGAAATACACTCACCTCAGGACACTAGTCTCATCATGCTCGATCTTTTGATTTCTGACTTTATCTGAAATTTGGCTCCACAACCTCGCCACTAACTGTTCTGGCACTCTGGTTCACATCCCCCAGCAACTCTTTAAACCACTGCCACCCCCCGCCCCATGCAGCACTAACAAATCTTCCTGCCAGGATATTAGTCTCCACAGCATGGTTTTATCAAAGACAGGTAGTGCCTTACGAGACTGATTGAATTTTTTGAGGTTGTGACTGAACACATTGATGAAGGTAGAGCCATAGATGTACTGTAGTGGATTTAAGCAAGGCATTTGATGAGGTTCCCCATGCAAGGATTATTAAGAAAGTAAGGAGACATGGGATCCAAGGGGATATTGCTTTTTGGATCCAGAATGGGTCATATTCTGCATGGAGGCCGGTGACCAGTGGTGTGCCTCAGGGATCTGTTCTGGGACCCCTACTCTTTGTGACTTTTATAAATGACCTAGAGAGGAAGTGGAGGGATGGGTTAGTAAAATTGCTGATGACACTAAGGTTGGAGGTGTTGTGGATAGTGTGGAGGGCTGTCAGAGGTTACAGTGGGACATTGATAGGATGCAAAACTGGGCTGAGAAGTGGCAGATGGAGTTCAACCCAGATAAGTGTGAGGTGGTTCATTTTGGTAGGTCAAATATGATGGCAGAATATAGCATTAATGGTAAGACTCTTGGCAGTGTGGAGGATCAGAGGGATCTTGGGGTCTGAGTCCATGGGACACTCAAAGCTACTTACGCAGGTTTACTGTATGGATAAGAAGGCATATGGTGCATGGGTATTCATCAATCGTGGGATTGAGTTTAAGAGCGGAGAGGTAATGTTGCAGCTATATAGGACCCTGGTCAGACCCCACTTGGAGTACCGTGCTCAGTTCTGATCGCCTCACTACAGGAAAGATGTGGAAGCCATAGAAAGGGTGCAGAGGAGATTTACAATGACGTTGCCTGGATTGGGGAGCATACCTCATGAGAATAGGTTGAGTGAACTCGGCCTTTTCTCCTCAGAGCAACGGAGGATGAGAAGCATTGATTGTGTGGATAGTCAAAGGCTTTTTCCCGGGGCTGAAATGGCTAGTATGAGAGGACACAGGTTTAAGGTGCTAAGGAGTAGGTACAGAGGAGATGTCAGGGGTAAGTTTTTTATGCAGAGAGTGGTGAGTGCGTGGAATGGGCTGCCAGCAATGATGGTGGAGGTGGAAATGATAGAGTCTTTTAAGAGACTCCTGGATGGATATATGGAGCTTAGAAAAATAGAGGGCTATAGGTAAGCCCAGGTAGTTCTAAGGTAAGGACATGTTCAGCACAGCTTTGTAGGCCGAAGGGCCTGTATTGTGCTGTAGTTTTTTCTATGTTTCTATGATCCTCATTCCTCTATATCATGAACCACAACCACTGGTTGCTCCCCCTCCCACTTAAGAATGCTGAGGACTTGATCTGAGATGTCCCTGACACTGGTACCCAGTATCAAGTGTCAGGAGGCAACATACCATCCGGGAATCTTGTTCTCGTTCACAGAACCTCCTTTCTGTTCCCCTAACAAATTCCCTATCACCACAGCTCACTTCTTCTCCCCTCTTCCCTTCTGACTCACAAAGCCAGACTCAGTACCAGAGATCTGACCACTGTGACTATCCTCTGCAAGGTCATCCCCCACCCCACCCCCCCAAGAGTATCTAAAGGGTTGTACACCTGTTATTGAGGGGGATGGCCACAGAGGTACTCTGCACTGGTTACTTCATCCCTTTCCCCTTCCTGACCGTCACCCAGTTTCCTGTATCCTGCACCTTGGGTGTAACTACCTCTCTATACCCTATCTATCACCCCTTCAGCCTCCCAAATGATCAAGAGTTCATCCATTTCCAGCTCCAACTCTGAAAATGGATTGTTGGAAGCAAAATCTGGAGATGCACTTCTTGCAGGTGTCACTGCCAGGGACACTGGAGATCTCCCTGCCTTCCCACATCCCACAAGAGGAGCATTCTACTATCCTGCCTGGCATCTTTATATTTGCTCAGTTAGAACAGTAAAGAAAGAAAAACAATAAACTGTGGGGGGGAAATCTACCGGCGGCTCTTTGCTTTCTGTCACTTAAGCCAGTCCTTGCTGAAGACTCGAGGAGCTAAAGCCTCAAAATCCCCAGACTATCTGTCCACTCCATGAATTGCCACTTGGACAATGGCCACTCAAAACACAAACGCAATCGGTGAAAATGAGTCAGCCACGTCTTCTCATGCTTCTGATGCTCAACTGGCTGCTGCTCAAGTGTGGCAGCTTGTCAAAAGCCTTATGAACACTCAAGTACACAGCATCCACCGATTCTCCTTTGTCCACCCCGTGTGTTACTTCTTCTAAGAGTGCACATATTTTCCCTTTGGGAAACCATGCTGACTTCAGCCTATTTTCTCAAGTGCCTCCAAGTTCCCTGAGACCTCATCCTTATCAATCCACCACATCTACCAATTTACTCCACCATCTTCTCAACCACTGAGGTCAGACTAACTGGCTGATGCACCATCAATAACTCACACTGAGACGTAAGGTGAGATATCGGCTTTTATTGACTGGAAGAAGGAACCAGGAGTGAGTGTCCATCATACTATGTCCTGGAGACTGAGGCCGAGCGTCAGGCCGCAGATCGCCTTTATACAGGGGCCTGTGGGAGGAGCCACAGGAGCAGTCAGCAGGGGCGTGTCCAGACAGGCAGTTCACCAAACTGGCCTATGATTTTCCTTTCTTCTGACTCCCTCCCTTCTTGAAGAGTGGAAGGATACTTGCAGCTTTCCTTCAAGCTGTGAGTACTCTGCACTCATTCCTCGGGTTCCATGGTTACTATCAGAGGTTCATGAAAGGGTTTGCGAAAATAAATCACCCATTGAATCAGCTTCTGTGTGGTTACCCTCCTTGGGTGGGTGAGAAGTATCTTAGCCCATCGGTGCCCTTTGGATTGAGGTGGGATGTAAATTATGAGGAGAGCTTTCAGTCACTGAAGGAGCTGCTGACCCAGGCGTCGATGCTGGCTTTTGCGGACCCCCGATTGCCGTATGTAATGCACGCGGATGCCAGTCGGGAGGGTTTGGGGGAGTCCTGAATAAGGATCAGGGCACCGAGTTGAGGCCTGCTGCGTTTGCCAGCTAAAGTTTGTCGCCCTCCATACACGTTGGACTTTCTGGCGTTGAAATGGGCGGTGGTGGATTAGCTGAGTGACTATCTCTACGGAGCCAAGTTTGATGTGAGGACGGACAACAACCACCAAACTTATATCCTGACCTCGGCAAAACTGGATGCCATGGGCTATCGGTGGTGGTGGCGTTGTCTGCCTATGATTTCAGCCTGAAGTACCAGCTGGGAAGCAGGGACGTTGATGCTGATGCTTTGTCCCGATGGGCACATGAGGGCCTGGTCAGGGACCAGGAGTGGGAGAGCGTTCCTGCCCCTGGGGTGAAGGCCACATGTCATGGACGAGGAGTGGGAGAGCGTTCCTGCCCCGGGGGTGAAGGCCACATGTCATGGACGAGGAGTGGGAGAGCGTTCCTGCCCCTGGGGTGAATGCCACATGTCATGGACGAGAAGTGGGAGAGGGTTCCTGCCCCAGGGGTCAAGGTCACCTGTCAGTCCACCATCGCCGTGAAGGCAGGGGGAAAGGAGGGGCAGGATCGAGCAGTGGATCAATTGGGAGCTTCTGATGACGCCATTCCCCAAGTTTACTGTAACCTGACTGCTCTGAAGACAAATCAGCTGTCAGGATTTTCTGGGGAAGTGGCAGCTGCTCAGTGAGATGATCCGGGCATCAGTATCACTTGGTCCACGGTCGAAAAGGGAGATGTGGCTCAGGCAGAGAAGACGAAACACGCGGCGGTGCCTCCGCTGCAGAGAGAATGGCCTCGGTTGGAGTTGCGGAACCAGATCCTATACCGGGTCACGTCAGCCCCGGACCAACCTCGGCGTTGCCCGCTGGTTCTGCCGGAGAAGTATCGGAGATGGTGTTGAAATCACTTCATGGTGATTCTGGACATTTGGAAAATCTACCGGCAGCTCCTTGCTTTCTGTCACTTAAGCCAGTCCTTGTTGAAGACTCGAGGAGCTAAAGCCTCAAAATCCCCAGACTATCTGTCCACTCCACGAATTGCCACTTGGACAATGGCCACTCAAAACACAAACGCAATCGGTGGAAATGAGTCAGCCACGTCTTCTCATGCTTCTGATGCCCAACTGGCCTCCATAATCTCTTCAGCCACCTCTTTCAGAACCCTGGGGTGTACACCATCTGGTCCAGGTGACTTATCTACCTTCAGACCTTTCAGTTTCACAAACTCCTTCTTCCTAGTAATGGCAACTTCATACACTTCTGCCCCGCCGACACTCTCAAACTTCCAGCAGACTGCTACTGCCTTCCACAGAAACAGATGCAAAATCTTGCCAAGTATGTTTTTGCCAGAAAAAAGCCAGTTCCAATCCACACTTGCTAAATAATTTCTGATCATTTGAGATGTGGAGAAATTACATTAGTCAGTGGGTGGTAAATCTGTGGAATTTGTTGCCACAAGCAGCTGTGGAGGCCAAGTCGTTGGGTGTATTTAAGGCAGAGATAGATAGGTTCTTGTTTAGCCAGGGCATCGAAGGGGAGTGGGGAATGACTGGAAGAATTGGATCAGCCCATGATTGAATGCAGAGTAGACTCAATGGGCCAAATGGCCTACTTCTGCTCCTATATTTTATGGTCTTATGATACTGCCAAAATTGGCCTTTCTCCAATTCAGAATCTCATCCCAGGACTAGAACTATCTTTTTGCATATTTCCTTTAAAACTAATGGCATTGTGATGCAAAGTGTTTCCCTGCACAAGCATCTGTCACCTGCCCTGTCTCATTCCGGAATAGCAGATCAAATATTTCACACTCCTTTATTGGGACTTCTTTGTACTGTTGAAGGAAATGTCCCTAAACACATTTGACAAACTCGATCCCAGTTTGGGTGTCCCAGTCAATATGTGGAAAGTTAAAATTGTCTACTATGACAACCTTGTGTTTCTTGCAACAGTTTGTGATGTCTCTACAAAATTGTTCCTCTATATCCCTCATCTATTGGGAGGTCTGTAATATAGCCCCATTAACATGTTTGGAGGTTTTTTTATTTCTCAAATCCACCCATAAAGCCTCACTGGACAAGTTATGCCAGAGCACCACAGTGACATTTTTCCTGATGCCACCCCTCCTTTAATCCTTCCCGACATATGAAGAAAACAATGGAGCCCTGGAATATTGTGTTGCCAGTCCTGCCCCTCCTGCAACCAAGACTTACTAATAGCTACAATAACATTATTCCAGGTGTACATCCCTGCCCTGAGCTCATCTGCCTTTCCTGTGATCATTTTAAATACAAGCATCATAGGATATTAGTTGCACCATGCTCAATCTTCTGATTTCTGACTTTGTCGGAAGACATACCAACATCTGTTCTCTCATTCTGGTTCCCATCTCCCTGCAACTCTACTTTAAACCCCACCAGCTAATGCTCCACAGTACCTGTCTATCCAAGGGGCATGGATAGGAGAGTTTAAGGGAAATGAGACTGGCTCAGATTGGCACCTTGATCAGGATGGAGAAGTTGGGCCAAATGGCCATTTTCTGTACTGATAACTCTGTTTCTATTACATCATTTGCCCCTCATCTGTTTCGTCCTATCATATATCAAGGTGAGAGAAGAAGATGTGCAAGGTATGTTTCTTTACACAGAGTGGTGAGTGCCTGGGCTGGTGGTGGAAGCATATGCAGGGATATGGGTCATGTGCAGACAGTTTAATGTGTGTTGTTTGGCACAGACAGAGTGACCTAAGTGAACTGAATATAGAGATATGGATCCTGTGCAGAGTCTAATTCAGTGTAGTGTTTGGCACAGACACTGTCAACTCAGTGGCCTGTTCCAGTGCTGTATTGTTTATGTTTTATTCAAAGACCATGCATCCACTGGTCAACAGGGAAGGCACCCAATCCTCATTGGATAAATCTGCCTTGTGGTTGGTATATGCTGGGCAGATGAACTGTACTGTGTGGAGAGGTAATCATTGGAAATGATTCAATGTCTGTTGCTATTGACAGTGCTCCCGATTCCTCCCAGGCTGATGGACAGGGAAAGGCAGAAACCAGTAGCCCCAGCAGCAGGGGCAAGGAGGAGCAGGAAGGGGAATGGGAAGGCGTCCAAGAGGTGAAACAATTCCGGTAAGTTGAGAGGGCTGTGGAGCGCAAACTCAACTCCAGGTGAATATCTGGCAGCTGTGGTTCTGGGGGAATGAGTGAGAGAGACAGACGCTTCCCTCTCCATATTCACGAAGCTCCAACTGGGGTATATGGGTCAAATTGTTCTCTGACTCTGGTATATACAGACTTAGCACTGGTGTTGACAGCCTGTTTCATCACAGTGTTTCAGGTTCCCTGAACCTTAGTGTGTAGTCTGACCTGCTGGGCAGTTTCTACCAGCTTACTAGTACACAGAATTCAACACTATATGTTCTGGTTCGCCAAGTTTGGACAATTTAAGTGCCAGGCTGCAGGTGAGGGATGGGCTGGTTCAGCTCACTGTTCCATGAGTTTTACTGAACTGACAGGCTCCTGGATTGGCTGTAGTGATGAAAAGGACTGCAGCAGTGGTAGACGATCGCACAGAGGAATAGAGACGAGATTCTCTGGATGCGATAGAGACACCCGGATGCTACGTTGCTTCCCAGGTGCCAGGGGCAGAAATATCTCAAATCTGGTCCGAGCAGCCAGACGTCTTGGTATATATTGGCACAAATGAAGGTGAGGAGGTCCTGAAGAGTGACTTTAAGGAGCTAGGTAGCAAAATGAAAAGTGAGAGCTGCAGGGTAGAAATCCCTGGATTGCTGCCTGTGCCATGGGCAATGAGGGGAACAATAAGATAATCTGACAAATGAATGTGTGGATGAGGAACTGTAGCAGGGGGCAGGGGTTCAGATTTATGGATCATTGGGATCTCTTCTGGGAAAGCTATGACCTATACAAAAGGGATGAGCTGCACCTGAACCTGACTTGGAGTAATAAACTTGTGGATAGCATTGTTAGGACTCTTTGGGGGGGTTTAAGCTAATTTGGCAGGAAGATGGGAACCAGAGTTATAGGATGGGATAGTTGGTTTACCAACAGAGGAAGTGTGCAGGAGACTGCTAGCAAGGAGAGGCAGATGATTGAACAAAATTACAGTGAATAGGATGAGTTGCAATTTAAAAAGGGGACACAACTGAAAAGGGTGAAGTATAGGGACTGAAGTTGTTATATTTGAAATGCTCACAGTATATGGAATAAGGTAGATGAACTTATAGCACAGTTACTGATTGGCATGTACGACATTGTGGACATCACTAAATCTTAGCTGAGACAAGATTATTACTGGGAGCTTAACATCAAAGGATACACTTCATTGTATTGAAAGGACAAACAGCAGGCACAAGAGGTGGGATGGTTCTGTTGGTTTAAAAAACAATGAAATCAAATGTGACTCTCAGTTCGGCTACTGGCTTAATCTAGGGGAAGATAGCCCTCGGCCCGACCGAACTTAAGAAATCTTGTTTGGGCAGATGCTGCATGATATGCTCCCCTGTTACAAATCCATAACACAAAATAACAAACAGTACACAATAAGTGGTTAAACGATAGACTATATGGTTAGTAAAGAAACAAAAAAAAGCAAAGGGCCCATTCTCATGAAACAGTCTAATACACAACACTGGAGCTCATGGTTCTGTCCACAGGTTCCCCGTCGACCTCCTCCAAGTGTAGCCGACCCTCGGATCCTCACTTTGAGTCCACTTAGTCTGGTGATCTACCAACTCTCTCCATTCACACCTTCTCTCCTCATCTCTTCCTGACAAAAGACCATGAAATCACTGCTCCTAAACCCAGAAGATAGAACAACATCCCTCTCATTGGATAGCACACATTCCAAAGCCCTGTTATCTCTAGTAATAACCCAAACGTTGCTGCTACAGAGAAACCATTATGTTGGCAGTGAAACCTTACAGTGTGTTACACTCTCCACCCCACCAAATTTAGTCATGTCCTCTTGACGTTGAGATAATTCGGCAACACTTCCTGCAAAATGCAAAGCCCAATCCAGGTGTAAAAGGCAGTGACATAGCTCTCCAAAATGGCAGGGGTCACACTTTGCTCCCCTGGTGCTATGTAGGACAACCTATCCGGTGGTCTCCCACTTCTTTGAGACCTCTGATCCCCCTCACCTAATTCTTCGGGTTCAGACACTACTGGAAACACTTCCAGTCTAACTGGTGAGGTCTTTCCTGTCTATCACTTATGCCGGACCTACAACTTGGACCTCTCTGTCCTGTGGCCAAGCCCCTCTTCCTCCCTTGCAGGGTCCTGCTGCAACCCAGGCTGTCCACAGATAGTTCCCCCTCCCCAACCTCCACTCACCTGACTCAGCAGGAGAAGGACTGGAAGTCTCTTCCTCAGTCAACGGGGAGTAAGCAAACGGCAACATGTACCACACATCCAGATCCTCATCCTCCAAATCAGTATCCCTCTCAGGGGTGGGGCTGGCCTAACCTCTCCTGTTGCGAGCCCTACAGTCGCCCCGTGCTTCCGCAGAGTCCTCTGACTGGGTGTAGGTTCCAGGTCGGGCTCTGGGTCTACCTGCACCTCTTGTCCCAGGGGCAGCAGGTGGTTCCAATGGAGAATCTTGACAGGCTCTCATGATAGCACATGCCCTCTAAACCAGGCAGTATCCTGATAAATTTCTGCACCCTCAACATCCTTCCTATAGTGGGGCAACCTGAGCTGTGTGCAATACTCCAGATGTGGCCTCACCAGACTTTTAGACAGTTGCAATATAACCTCCTGACTTTTGAACTCAATGGCCTGACTTATTAAAGCAAGCATTCCTAACCATCTTATTGACCTGTGTAGCCACCTTCAATGAGCTATGAACTTAGATCCAAAGATCTCTCTGTTCAGCAACACTGTTTAGGATTTTGCCCTGAACAGTGTACTATCTCCTTGTATTTGCCCTGTCAAGGTGCAGCACCTCACATTTATCTGGGTTAAACTCCATCTGTCATTTCTCTGCCCATATCAGCAACTCATCTTTATTCTGCTGTTTTCTTTGCCGATCTTCTACACTATCCACAATTCCACCAATCTTGGTGTCATCTGCAAATGTGCTAACCCACACATTAGCATTTTCATCCAAGTCATCTATGTCCCTCCCGTGGAACATCTCTAGTTACAGACCTCCAGCTCCAATAAGTCCCTTCAAACACTACCCTCTGCACAAACCAATTCAGAGTCCAAACAGCCAATTCATCACAGACCCCATGCTTCTTATTGATCAGCCTCCCATGAGAGACTTTATCAAATGCCTTATTAAAATCGATGTAGACAACATACACTCTCTTAACCTCAACAATCTCTCTCATCAAGTTGATAAGACATGCTCTGTCATACACAAAGCCATGCTGGCTCTCCCTAATTAGACCATGGATTTCCATATTCTCATATATGCTATTCCAAAGAATTTTCTCCAGCAATTTCCCTACAAGAGAATTGAGACTTGCCGTATTTTCCCTTGTTCCCTTCTTAAACAAAGGTATAACATTAGCCACTCACCAGTCCTCTGGGACCTCGCTTGTGGCTAGAGAGGACATGAAGATACTGGTCAAGGACCCAGCAATCTAGTCTCTTACCTCCCTCAATAACCTGGGGTAAATCCCATCAAGTCCTGGGGACATACCACCTCAGTATTCATTAGGTGACCTAACACTTCCTCCTCCTTGACCTCTAAACTCCCTAACATATTTAAACACTCAGCACTGATCTTCTGGTCCTCTACGTCCTTTTCCTTGGTAAGTACTGAAGCAAAGTACTTCACTCGCATTCTCCACATCCAAAAAAAGTTCCTCTCTTTATCCTTGAGAGGTCCCACCCTCTCCCTACTTATCCTCTTGCTTGATGTATGTATAAATGTCTTGGAATTCACCTTAATCCTACTTGTAAATGACTTTTCATACCCCCTCCTAGCTTTTCCAATACCCTTTACTTCTTTTCTGGTTTCTTCATACTCCTGATGTGCTTAATCTGATCCTAGCTTCCAAAGCTTTACATATTTTGCCTTTTTCTTCTTGACTAAGTTCTTCATCTCTCTGGACATTCAAGGTTCTCTTATCTTTCCATCCCCATTCTTCCTTCTAACAGGAACATACTTTTCCTGTACTCTGTTCAATTGATCGTAAACATCCTCCACATGTCTGATGTGAACTTGCCAGAGAAAAGGTGTTCCCAATTAATGCTTCTTAATTCCTGCCTAATGCCCTCATATATTTGTCCCTACTCCAATTTAAAATGCTCTCACAAGGACCATACTATCCTTATCTATAGCTATCCTGAAATATAAGGAATTGTGGACACTCATTAACTGTTCATCTACTGAAAGGTCAGTCACCTGGCCAGGCTCATTACCCAACAGCAGGTCCAGTACAAACCCTTCTCTCACTGGACCGTCCACATACTGATTAAAGAAACCTTCCTGGATGTATTTAACATATTCTTCCCCACCTAAACCCCTTGCACTAAGTAGATCCCAGTTTATATTTCGGAAGTTGATATCCCCCATGACAATAACCCTATTATTTTTACACTTTTTTGTCTGATTACATATCTGTTCCTCAATGTCCCATTGACCATTCAGGGGTTTGTAATACAACCCCATCAGTGTGATTGCACCCTTCCCATTCCTGACTTCTACCCGAATGGACTCGATGTCTGATCCCTCCATTATGTTTCCCCTGAGTGCAGCTGTGATATTGTCTCTGATCAACAATGCAACTCCCCCCACCCCATCTCGCTCTTTTAACTCCTCCTCTATCTTTTCTAAACCTTCAAAGACCTGGTACATTAATCCTTGCATCAATGATCAACACAGTCCGAGAAGGTGCTGGGGTAGAATACCCACAATTCACTGACACTAAACCATTTGTCTTTGGAATGTGGGAGGAAACCAGAGCACCCAGAGGAAACACACAGTCATGGGGAGAGTGTACAAACACCTGACAGCAGTGACAAGAATTGAACCCTGAGTAGTGATCATCGGTGCTGTAAGATGATTGTGCAATCCTCAAAGCCTCTTTACCACTCGTTATTAGTTGATTGTTACTCATGTGTGTCAGAGCCTTGTCCTCAGCTCTCTCGCTCTCTCCAGTTCACATCTGTCACTAGTATTACCTCAAGATAGGCTCCAGCGTTCAATGCCAGCTTGTCGCTTTGCTTTCTCACAGAGTTCCTCTCGTGCCGTATCGCATTCCCTCGTCCAGCATGATTGTGAAGGAGAAAAGCAAGTTACCAGTCAAGGTGGCGGGGAAGGCCAAGGAGGAAGTGGTAGTGACAGACACACCATCCTTCACTGATGTCGATGAGTATCTGATCTCTGAAGCCTACCACACTGCAGTATCAGCTCTCTCAAATATAGTAAGTGCCTGGTGTTGAACATGTTTAAAACAGCACTGCTCTGTGTGTAGGTCAGTTAGTGTTTCTCCACCAGCCTTTGGTGGAGTCAGACATGCTCGTCCATTTCTTAATATCCTTTGCTAATGACCTTCTCCAGAGTTGTGACTTACACCTTACACAAAGGGTATTGGTGTTGGACGTCCACCATCCTGGCCCAGGACATCACTGCAGGAGATCCTTGGGACAGTGTCCTGGGCCCAGCCATCTTCAACTATTTCATCAGTGACCTTCCCTCTATCAGAAGGTCAGTCGAGGGGCCGTTCACTGATAATCACACAATGTTCAGCTCCACCCGGACTCCCTCTGTCTGTACACAACAAGACCCAAACAGCATTCAGACGTGGGCTCAGAGTGGCAAGTGGCCTCACTGAGAGGCACTGATCACAGAACACAAACCAGTACAGCACAGCAACCGACCCTTTGCCTCACCACGTTGGTGCTTAACACAATGATGTTAAACTAATCGCACGTGATCCATATTTTCACCCCTACTCTCTCTGCCCCCTACTCTCTCTCTCCCCACTCACTCTCTACCCCCCACTCTCTCTACTCCCCAGTCTCTCTCTCCCCCAGTCTTGCCCCCCAATGTCTCACCTTCCCCATCTCTTGCTCCCTTCTCTCTGTTAGAACATAGAATAGTACAGCACATTACAGGCCCTTTGGCCCATAATGTTGTGCTGTCCCTCAAACCCTGCCTCCCATATAACCCCCCACCTTAAATTCCTCCATATACCTGTCTAGTAGTCCCTTAAACTTCACTAGTGTATCTGCCTCCACCACTGATTCAGGCAGTGCATTTCAAGCACCAACCACACTCTGAGTGAAAAACCTTCCTCTAATATCCCCCTTGAACTTCCCTCCCCTTACCTTAAAGCCATGTCCTCTTGTACTGAGCAGTGGTGCCCTGGGGAAGAGGTGCTGGCTGTCCACTCTGTCTATTCCTCTTAATATCTTGTACACCTCTATCATGTCTCCTCTCATCCTCCTTCTCTCCAAAGAGTAAAGCCCTAGCTCCCTTAATCTCTGATCATAACCCATACTCTCTAAACCAGGCAGCATCCTGGTAAATCTCCTCTGTACCCTTTCCAATGCTTCTACATCCTTCCTGTAGTGAGGCAACCAGTACTCCAAGTGTGGCCTAACTAGAATTTTATAGAGCTGCGTCATTACATCGCATCTCTTAAACTCTATCCCTCGACTTATGAAAGCTAACACCCCATAAGCTTTCTTAACTACCCTATCTACCTGTGAGGCAACTTTCAGGGATCTGTGGACATGTACCCCCAGATCCCTCTGCTCCTCCACACTACCAAGTATCCTGCCATTGACTTTGTACTCTGCCTTGGAGTTTGTCCTTCCAAAGTGTACCGCCTCACACTTCTCCGGGTTGAACTCCATCTGCCACTTCTCAGCCCACTTCTGCATCCTATCAATGACTCTCTGCAATCTTCGACAATCCTCTACACTATCTACAACACCACCAACCTTTGTGTCGTCTGCAAACTTGCCAACCTGCCCTTCTACCCCAACATCCAGGTTGTTAATAAAAATCATGAAAAGTAGAGGTCTCAGAACAGATCCTTGTGGGACACCACTAGTCACAACCCTCCAATCTGAATGTACTCCCTCCACCATGACCCTCTGCCTTCTGCAGGCAAGCCAATTTTGAATCCACCTGGCCAAACTTTCCTGGATCCCATGCCTTCTGACTTTCTGAATAAGTTTACCGTGTGGAACCTTGTCAAATGCCTTACTAAAATCCATGTAGATCACATCCACTGCACTATCCTCATCTCTGTGCCTGGTCACCTCCTCAAAGAACTCTATCAGGCTTGTTAGGCATGATCTGCCCTTCACAAAGCCATGCTGACTGTCCCTGATCAGACCATGATTCTCTAAATGCCCATAGATCCTATCTCTAAGAATCTTTTCCAACAGCTTCCCCACCACAGACATAAGGCTCACTGGTCTATAATTACCTGGACTACCCCTACTACCTTTTTTGATCAAGGGGACAACATTCGCCTCCCTCCAGTCCTCCGGTACCATTCCCGTGGATAACGAGGACATAAAGATCCTAGCAAGAGGTTCAGCAATCTCTTCCCTCACCTCGTGGAGCAGCCTAGGGAATATTCCGTCAGGCCCCGGGGACTTATCCATCCTAATGTATTTTAACAACTCCAACACCTCCTCTCCCTTAATATCAACATGCTCCAGAACATCAACCTCACTTATATAGTCCTCACTTCCCTCTCAGTGCAGAATACCGAAGAGAGGGAACTGTTCTCCATGTATCAGTTGATAGAGGTATACAAGATGATAAGAAGCATGTATCGAGTGGACAGCCAGAGACTTTTCCCAGGGTGGAAATGGCTAATACAAGGTGATTGGAGGAAAAGTACAGGGGATGTCAGAGGTAGTTTTATTTGCACAGAGAGTGGTGGGCAAGTGGAACAGGCTGCCAAGGCTGGTGATAGAGTTAGGTACATTAGGGACATTTAAGAGACTCTTAGATAGATACATGGTTAAGTTAAAGATGTGTGAGAAAAAGGCTAGATTGATCTTAGAGTACATTAAAAGGTTGGCACAATATTCTGGGCTAAAGGGGCTGTACTGTTCTGTTGCGAAAGAGAGATATCTACAATAAATACAGGCAGCATGGAGTAAATGAAGTGCTCAAGGAATATAAAGAATGTAAAAAGAATCTTAAGAAAGAAATTAGAAAAGCTAAAAGAAGATACGAGGTTGCTTTGGCAAGTAAGATGGAAATAAATCCAAAGGGTTTCTACAGTTATATTAATAGCAAAAGGATAGTGAGGGATAAAATTCGTCCCTTAGAGAATCAGAGTGGACAGCTATATGTGGAATCAAAAGAGATGGGGGAGATTTTGAACAATTTCTTTTCTTCAGTATTCACTAAGGAGAAGGATATTGAATTGTGTAAGTTAAGGGAACCAAGTAGGGAAGTTATGAAAATGATGATGATTAAAGAAGAGGAAGTACTGGTGCTATTAAAAAATATAAAAGTGGATAAGTCTCCGGATCCTGACAGGATATTCCCTAGGACCTGAGGGAAGTTCGTGTAGAAATAGCAGGAGCTCTCACAGAAATATTTCAAATGTCATTAGAAACAGAGATGATGCTGGAAGATTGGCGTATTGCTCATGTGGTTCCATTGTTTAAAAAGGGTTCTAAGAGTAAACCTAGCAATTATCAGCCTGTAAGTTTGACATCAGTGGTGGGTAAATTAAAGGAAAGTATTCTTAGAGATGATATATATAATTATCTGGATAGACAGGGTCTGATTAGGAACAGTCAACATGGATTTGTGCGTGGAAGGTCATGTTTGACAAATCTTAGTGAATATTTTGAAGAGGTTACGGGGAAAGTTGATGAGGGTAAAGCAGTGGATGTTGTCTATATGGACTTCAGTAAGGCCTCTGACAAGGTTCCGCACAGAAGGTTAGTTAGGAAGGTTCAATCATTAGGTATTAATATTGAAGTAGTAAAATGGATTCAACAGTGGCTGGATGGGAGATGCCAGAGAGTAATGGTGGATAACTGTTTGTCAGGTTGGAGGCCGGTGACTAGTGGTGTGCCTCAGGGATCTGTACTGGGTCCAATGTTGTTTGTCATATACATTAATGATCTGGATGATGGGGTGGTAAATTGGATTAGTAAGTATGCAGATGATACTAAGGTAGGTGGCGTTGTGGATGATGAAGTAGGTTTTCAAAGCTTGCAGAGACATTTAGGCCAGTTAGAAGAGTAGGCTGAACAATGGCAGATGGAGTTTAATGCTGATAAGTGTGAGGTGCTACATTTTGGTAGGACTAATCAAAATAGGACATGAATGGTAAATGGTAGGGCATTGAAGAATGTAATAGAACAGAGTGATCTCGGAATAATAGTGCATAGTTCCCTGAAGGTGGAATCTCATGTGGATAGGGTGGTGAAGAAAGCCTTTGGTATGCTGGCCTTTATAAATCAGAGCATTGAGTATAGGAGTTGGGATGTAATGTGAAAATTATACAAAGCATTGGTAAGACCAAATTTGGAGTATTGTGTACAGTTCTGGTCACCGAATTATAGGAAAGATGTCAACAAAATAGAGAGAGTACAGAGAAGATTTACTAGAATGTTATCTGGGTTTTAGTACCTAAGTTACAGAGAAAGGTTGAACAAGTTAAGTCTTTATTCTTTGGAATGTAGAAGGTTGAGGGGTGACTTGATAGAGGTATTTAAAATTATGAGGGGGATAAATAGAGTTGACGTGAATAGGCTTTTTCCATTGAGAGTGGGGGAGATTCAAACAAGAGGACATGAATTGAGAGTTAGGGGGCAAAAGTTTAGGGGTAACACGAGGGGGAACTTCTTTACTCAGAGAGTGGTAGCTGTGTGGAACGAGCTTCCATTAGAAGTGGTAGAGGCAGGTTCGGTATTGTCATTTAAAGTAAAATTGGATAGGTATATGGACAGGAAAGGAATGGAGGGTTTTGGGCTGAGTGCCCATATCGGTGGGACTAGGTGAGAGTAAGTGTTCAGCACGGACTAGAAAGGCCAAGATGGCCTGTTTCTGTGCTGTAATTGTTATATGGTTACATGGTTAAATGTTAAAAGTGAGTCTGCATTCACCACTTCAACTGGCAGCTCATTCCCTACTCCCACTACTCTCTGTGTGAAGAAGCTCCCCCTAATGTTCCCTTTAAACTTTTCCCTTTTCACCCTAAACCCATGTCCTCTGTTTTTTTTTTCTCCCCTAGCCTCAGTGGAAAAAACCTGCTTGCATTCACTCTGTCTATACCCATCATAATTTTATACACCTCTATCAAATCTTCCCTCATTCTTCTGTGCTCCAGGGAATAAAGTCCTAACCTATTCAACCTTTCTCAGTAACTCAGTTTCTCAAGTCCCGGCAACGTCCTTGTAAACCTTCTCTGCACTCTTTCAACCTTATTAATATCCTTCCTGTAATTTGGTGACCAAAACTGCACACAATACTCCAAATTTGTCCTCACCAATGTCTTAATCAACCTCACCATAACATTCCAACTCTTATACTCAATACTTTGATTTATAAAGGCCAATGTACCAAAAGCTCTCTTTATGACCTTATCTACCTGTGACACCACTTTTAGGGAATTATGTATCTGTACTCCCAGATCCCTCTGTTCTACTGCACTCCTCAGTGTCCTGCCATTTACCTTGTATGCTCTACCTTGGTTTGACCTTCCAAAGTGCAATACCTTACACTTGTCTGCATTAAACTCCATCTGCCATTTGTCAGCCCATTTTTCCAACTGGTCCAAATCCCTCTGCATGCTTTGAAAACCTTCCTCACTGTCCAGTGCACCTCCCATCTTTGTATCATCAGCAAATTTGCTGATCCAATTTACCACATTATCATCCAGATCATTGATATAGATGACAAATAACAATGGACCCAGCACTGATCCCTATGGCATACCACTTGTCACAGGCCTCCACTTAGAGAAGCAATCCTCCACTACCACTCTCTGGCTTCTTCCATTGAGCCAATGTCTAATCCAATTTACTACCTCTTAATCTTCTTAACTAACCTCCCATGCGGAACCTTGTCAAAGGCCTTACTGAAGTCCATATGTACAACATCCACTGTCTTCCCTTCATCCACTTTCCTGGTAACCTCCTTGAAAAATTCTAATAGATTGGTTAAACATGACCTACCATGCATAAAGCCATATTGACTCCCTAAGCAGTCCCTGTCCATCCAAATACTTGTAGATCCTATCTCTTAGTACTCCTTCCAATAATTTACCTACTACCGATGTCAAACTTACTGGCCCGGATTAATTTCCCGAATTACTTTTAGAGCCTTTTTTAAACAACTGAACAACATGAGATATCCTCCAGTCCTCCGGCACCTCACCTGTGAATCCTGACATTTTAAATATTTCTGCCAAGGCCCCTGCAATTTCAACACTAATCTCCTTCAAGGTCCAAGGGAAAACTCTTTCAGGTCCTGGGGATTTATTTGCCTCAAGACAGCAAGCACGTCGTCCTCTTTAATCTGTATAGGTTCCATGACCTCACTACTTGTTTGCCTTATTCCCATAGACTCCTTCCCAGTTTCCTTAGTAAATACAGACGCAAAAAAAACATTTAAGATCTCCCCCATTTCTTTTGGTTCCATACATAGCCAACCACTCTGATCTTCAAGAGGAGCAATTTTATCCCTTACTATCCTTTGTTCTTTATATACCTATAAAAGCTCTTAGGATTATCCTTCACCTGGATTGCCAAAGGAACCTCATGTCTTTTAGCTTTCCTGATTTCTTTCTTAAGTATTTTCTTGCATTTTTTTATACTCCTCAAGCACCTTATTTGCTCCTTGTTGCCTATACCTGTCGTACATCTCTGTCTTCTTCTTTATCAGATTTCCAATATCCCTCGAAAACCAAGGTTCCCTATTCTTATTCACTTTGCCTTTAATCCTGACAGGAACATACAAACTCTGCACTCTCAAAATTTCTCCTTTGAAGGCCTCCCACTTACCAATCACATCCTTGCCAGAGAACAACCTGTCCCAATCCACGCTTTTTAGATCCTTTCTCATTTCTTCAAATTTGGCCTTTTTCCAGTTTAGGACCTTAACCCAAGGAGCAGATCTATCTTTATCCATGATCACCTTAAAGCTAATGGTGTTATGATCACTGGAACCAAAGTGTTCCCCTACACACACTTCCGTCACCTGTCCTAACTCGTTTCCTAATAGATCTAATATTGCATCCTCTCTAGTTGGTACCTCTATATATTGATTTACAAAACTTTCCTGAACACATTTTACAAAGCCTAACCCGTCTAGACAGTATGGGAGTCCCAATCAATATGTGGGAAATTAAAATCCTCTACTATCACAACTTTCTGTCTCCTGCAGTTGTCTGCCATCTCTCTGCAGATTTGCTCCTCCAATTCACGCTGACTATTGGGTGGTCAGATTTACCCCATTAATGTGGTCATACCTTTCCTGTTTCTCAGCTCCTCCCATATGGCCTCAGTAGACAAGCACTCTAATCTGTCCTGCCTGAGCACTGCTGTAACATTTTCCCTGACTAGCAATGCCACCACCCCCACCCTTCATTCCTCTGCCTCTATCATGTCTGAAACATCGGAACCCTGGAACATTGAGCTGCCAGTCCTGCCCCTCCTGTAGCCAAGTTTCACTAATGGCTATGATGTCATAATTCCACGTGTCAATCCAGGCCAGGGGTCGGCAACCCGCGGCTCTTTCATCTCTGTGCTGCGGCTCCCCGTGGTTTGTTAGTTTTTGAAATGTAATTCGAAATTTGAAGATTATGGTGATCTTGTACAATCTAAATAAAACGTTGTGGCGACCCCATTTCCTGGCACATCCGAACCAGCTCACAATTAGCCACCATTCCGGCTAAGGGAGGTAGCCTACGGGGGTTTGTGAGTACATGTCTTTTGGAGCATCCGCGCCCACGGGGACGGGTTGAGGGAGGCTTTAAAGCAAGGCTGTTTAGTTCGAATAAAGTTACCTTTGACTGCAGTGTCGTTATTTTAGCGCTGTGTAGCACACCGCTACAACGTGTTTTTTATCGCTATTAATGTACATCACCACTGCCAATGCCTGACACCCGCCAGTGCGCGCTTTCTTTTAGTTCTTCAATCCAAGGTAGGCTAACTATGGAGTAACCTTCAACCCAACGTCTTTTTTTCGGAGTTCAAAATGTTTTTGTTGCATGCAGAAATGTAATTTCGTTTTCTCTGCAGGAGTTCATCAATTTCATAAATGCAACACATTATAGTTTGTTTATACATAGCATAAAGGCAAAAAAAACCCGTTGTATGCAGTGTTATTTCATTTTAAATGTCAAATGGGTTTTGTGGCTCCCAGTGTTTTCTTTTCTGTGGGAAATGGGTCCATATTGGCTCTTTCAGTGGTAAACGTTGCCGACCCCTGATCTAGGCCCTCAGCTCGTCTGCCTTCCCACAATACTCCTCGCATTGAAATATACACACCTCAGAAGATTATTACCACTACACACAACCCTTCTATTTCTGACTTTACATGAACTTGTAACATCATTTATTTTCACCCCCACTCCACTATCTGCTCTGGCACTCTGGCTCCCATCCCCCTGCATATCTCGTTTAAACCCTCCCCGATAACACCAGCAAACCTCCCTGCAAGTATATTGGTCCTCCTGTAGTTCAGGTGTAACCCGTCTCTCTTGTCCAGGCCCCACTTGCCCCAGAATAGGTCCCAATGATCCAAAAATCTGAAACCCTGCCCCCCACACCAGTTCCTCATCCACGTGTTCATCCTCCAGAGCATCCTATTCTTACCCTCACTGGCACGTGGCACAGGTAGCAATCCTGAGATTGCCACCCTCGAGGTCCTGTTTTTCAACTTCCTACCAAGCTCTCTGTACTCATTCTTCAGGACCTCCTGACTCTTTCTTCCTGTGTCATTGGTATCGATGTGTACCATGACATCTGGCTGCTCACCCTCCCCCTTCAGAATGCTGTGCACACAATCAGAGATATCTCTGACCCTGGCACCCGGGAGGCAACAAACCATCCGGGAGTCTCTGTCACAACCACAGAACCTCCTGTCTGTACCTCTAACTATCGAGTCCCCTATCGCTACCACTCTCCTCTTCTTTGTGGTCATCCACTTTGGAAGAAAAAATAAAAGACCAGTTTATTATTTAAATTGTAAAAAAAATTGCAGCATGCTGCTGTGCAGAAGGACGTGTATGAATCACAAAAAGTTGGTTTGCAGGTGCAGCAGGTGATCAAGAAGGCAAATGGAATGTTGGCCTCTGTTGCTAGAGGGATTGAACTTAAGAGCAGGGAGCTTATGCTGCAACTATACAGGGGACTGGTGAGACCGCATCTGGAGTACTGTGTACAGTTCTGGTCTCCTTACTTGAGCAAGGATATACTGGTTTTGGAGGCGGTGCAGAGGAGGTTCACCAGGTTGATTCCAGAAATGAGGGGGTTAGACGATGAGATTGAATCGCCTGGGACTGTACTCGCTGGAATTCAGAAGACTGAGAGGAGATGTCAGAAACGTATAGAATTATAAAAGGGATAGATAATATAGAGGCAGGAAAATTGCTTCTACTGGTAGGTGGGACTAAAACCAGAGGACATAGCCTCAAGATTCGGGGGAGTAGATTTAGGATGGAGATGAGAAGGAATTGCTTTTCCCAGAGTGGTGAATCTGTGGAATTCTCTGCCCAATGAAGCAGTGGAGGCTACCACAGTAAATATATTTAAGACAGTGCTGGATAGATTTTTGCGTAATAGGGGAATTAAAGGTTATGGGAAAAAGGCAGGTAGGTGGAGATGAGTCCATGGTCAGATCAGCCTTGGTCTTATTGAATGGCGGAGCAGGCTCGATGGGCCAGATGGCCGACTCCTGCTCCTATTCTTATGTGTCCCGTGTCCTTTAGGAGTAGATATATAGCCAGATCTTGACCCGAAGTGTTAGTCCCATGTGGGGCCATCCATTTGTGAAGTGGTTGTTTTGCCTCTCTGATATACAGATCTGTGCAGTTCTCATCACACTGGATCTCATATACTGCTCTGGGTATGCTAAGTTTCTGTCTGGGTGTGTTTGTAGGGTTCAAAAATGCAGGGATTTTGAGTTTGGTTGAAATCATTCTGAGTTTCTCTGGGAATTCACAGCTACACACGGGAGGTCTATGTTTTTCCATTTGCTTTGCTGATGATTTACTTCTGATGTCCCAGCTGGTGTTCGGCGCTGTCTTGATGAAGGCCCAGTCAGGGTAGCTGAAAGGACAAGGGACTCTCCTTTGATGATAACAATATGCATATTTTACTGAACTCATTTCTGCATACCTTGACACTATCTTATCACCCCTTGTTCAATCTCTTCCCACCTATGTTCGTGATACTTCTCATGCTTTGAATTTTTTCAATGATTTTAAGTTTCCTGGCCCCCACCGTCTTATTTTCACCATGGACGTCCAGTCCCTATATACCTCCATCCCCCACCGTGATGGTCTCAAAGCTCTTCGCTTTTTTTTGGATTCCAGACCCAACCAATTCCCCTCTACTACCACTCTCCTCCGTCTAACAGAATTAGTTCTTACTGTCAATAATTTCTCATTTGACTCCTCCCACTTCCTCCAAACCAAATCCATGGGCACCCGCATGGGTCCCAGTTACGCCTGCCTTTTTGTTGGCTTTGTGGAACAGTCCGTGTTCCAAGTCTATACCGGTATCCATCCCCCTCTTTTCCTTCGCTACATCGACGACTGCATTGGCGCTGCCTCTTGCACGCATGCTGAGCTCGTCAACTTTATTAACTTTGCCTCCAACTTTCACCCTGCCCTCAAATTTACCTGGTCCATTTCCGACACCTCCCTCCCCTTTCTTGATCTTTCTGTCTCCATCTCTGGAGATGGCCTATCTACTGATATCTACTATAAGCCTACAGACTTATAGGTTCACAAGGTTAATTCCCGGAATGGCGGGACTGTCATATGTTGAAAGACTGGAGCAACAGGGCTTGTATACACTGGAATTTAGAAGGATGAGAGGGGATCTGATTGAAACATACAAGATTATTAAGGGATTGCACATGCTGGAGGCAGGAAGCATGTTCCCGCTGATGGGTGGGTCCAGAACTAGAGGCCACAGTTTAAGAATAAGGGGTAGGCCATTTAGAACAGAGATGCAGAAAAACTTTTCCACCCAGAGAGTGGTGGATATGTGGAATGCTCTGCCCCAGAAGGCAGTGGAGGCCAAGTCTCTGCATGCATTCAAGAGAGAGTTAGATAGAGCTCTTATAGATAACGGGGTCAAGGGATATGGGGAAAGGGCAGGAACGGGGTACTGATTGTGTATGATCAGCCATACACTGTGTATGATCACAGTGAATGGCAGTGCTGGCTAGAAGGGCCAAATGGCCTGCTCCTGTACCTACTGTCTATTGTCTATTGACTCTCACAGCTACCTGGACTATTCCTCTTCCCACCCTGTCTCTTGCAAAAATGCTATCCCCTTCTCACAATTCCTCCGTCTCCGCCGCATCTGCTCTCAGGATGAGGCTTTTCATTCCAGGACGAAGGAGATGTCTTCCTTTTTTAAACAAAGGGGCTTCCCTTCGTCCACCATCAACTCTGCTCTCAAACGCATCTCTCCCATTTCCCGCACATCTGCCCTCACTCCATCCACCCGCCACCCCACTCGAGAGGGGTTCCCCTTGTCCTTACCTACCACCCCACCAGCCTCCAGGTCCAATGCATAATTCTCCGTAACTTACGCCACCTCCAACGGGATCCCACTACCAAACACATTTTTCCCTCCCCCCCCCTTTCTGCTTTTCACAGGGATCACTCCCTACGCGACTCCCTTGTCTACTCGTCCCCCCCATCCCTTCCCACCGATCTCCCTCCTGGCACATCCTTGTAAGCGGAACAAGTGCTACACCTGCCCTTACACTTTCTCCCTCACCACCATTCAGGGCCCCAGACAGTCCTTCCAGGTGAGTTGGCTGGTGTGGTATACTGTGTCCAGTGCTCCCGGTGTGGCCTTTTATATATTGGTGAGAGCCGACGCAGACTGGGAGACCGTTTTGCTGAACACCTACTGTAGCGTTCTCACTCGGGTGTAATGGAAACGCCGAATTAAAAGCCGAGATAAACCGTAGTCAGTGAGAACAAGGTCGCAGTAAGATTAACCATTTACTGTTCACTCTTCACATTAACATATGGTGAAAACTGTTGATAAAACAATACAAGATTGATACAGTATTTGTTCCCTTCTTGATATCACATTTACATTGTAAATACTTGTAAAAGTAAACTATAACTACATTATATTAAAGTGCAGCATACAGGCAGAATTTACCTACACCATTGACTGCTTTAAATACACTTCAATGCAAACTATCCGCAACTCTTTAACTAACGAAAACATAAACATTATCGACCGTCGTTACTTTTAACAGGATCGGCGTTAACATTTTAATTCAACATATCGATTATCTATTAACTTACAGCGTTGCTCTCACTGTGATTTCTAATGCTTGCAAACAACCTCTGCTCGGGTCTGCCTCGTGCGAGCCCCCGCCCTCGCATTGATCCCAAACTGGTATTTTCCCACAAGACGCGGCGAAACCGGATGTGACGTCATCGCATGCAGATATATTTTACAGGCAATGAATATACTTTAAACAATTCTAATTCTAACTAGAAAATACTAACAAATGAATTACTAAGCGAAAATATTATAAACTAAATAACTGCCATAAAGGCAACACACCTACGTTCGGTCCGCCAGAAAAAGCAGGATCTCCCAGTGGCCACACATTTTAATTCCACGTCCCATTCCCATTCTGATATGTCTCTCCATGGCCTCCTCTATTGTCAAGATGAATCCAAACTCAGGTTGGAGGAACAACACCTTATATACCGGCTGGGTAGCCTCCAACCTGATGGCATGAACATTTACTTCTCTAACTTCCGTTAATGCCCCTCCTCCCCTTCTTACCCCATCCCTGATATATTTAGTTGTTTGCCTGTTCTCCATTTCCTCTGGTGCTTCCCCTCCCCCTTTCTTTCTCCCGAGGCCTCCCATCCCATGATCCTTTCCCTTCTCCAGCTCTGTATCACTATCGCCAATCACCTTTCCAGCTCTTAGCTTCAACCCACCCCCTCCGGTCTTCTCCTATCATTTTGCATTTCCCCCTCCCCCCACTACTTTCAAATCTCTTACTATCTTTCCTTTCAGTTAGTCCTGACAAAGGGTCTCGGCCCGAAACGTCGACAGTGCTTCTCCCTATAGATGCTGCCTGGCCTGCTGTGTTCCACCAGCATTTTGTATGTGCTGTTGTTTGAATTTCCAGCATCCGCAGATTTCCTCATGTATGCATATTTTGGACAGGGAGGACAGGTGGTTTGAAAGAGGGGTTAAAGAAGACATCTTTATGAAACTGGGAAGCCCACCCCTGAACAGAGGTTGTGGAGTATGACACCAGTGCAGTCCTGACATCTCTACCTGGTGTCTCCACAACAGTTTATACCTTCATTAATGCAAAGATAAGACTAGTGACCCTCTCATTACCTCTACAAATCTTAACAGCCCTCATGTGATTGCTGTACCTTTAAACAGCTCACTGAATTTATGTCAGAAAACTACCCACCGTGCATCAGAACTGGCGAAGCTTCTTGGATGAGTGGCAAAACATCTACTAGACAGCACAGCAAGTCCACATACCTTGATTTACTACTGCTTGCTATACAATGACCTGGGTGACTGAGAACTTTCATAGACAAGACAAGTTGTGAGGCTCAAGTTGAAGTATTGTGTGCAGTTCTGATCTCCTATTTACAGGAAAGGTAATAATAAAATTGAAAGAATATAGATAAGGGGAATTTCCGGTGACATCATCGTCGAGAATGGCAGCTTAAGTCACCAGCTCCTCCGGAAAAACGCATATTAAGCCCCGTTAACCCATCAAATATAGTATTTTTCAAAAAATATTTGAACTGAAAAGAGGGGCAAGAATGGGGAAAAAGAAAAAAAAAGTGACACCGCAGAGCCTGTGGCTGAGAGGGGTGCAGCGAGCGGCTCTCCTACCCGACCGCGTGCTAGTGAGGTGGACGCTGGGCCTTGTTCAGGTGAAGCGGCAAATATGATCGAAATTCTGAAAGAGATAAGGAAGTTCCAGAAAGATATAAAGCAGCAGCTACATGATATTAAGTCAGAGCTCGCCAACGTTAATCAAAAAATAGCGGTGGCAGAGACTCGAATTGAGAAGGTGGAAGATCGCGTTCAAAACGTGGAACGAATACTGAGTAAGATGATAAAAATATTAAATCACCAAGATGGTAAACTGTTTGACCTGGAGGGAAGATCACGGCGGAAAAATATCAGAATATACAACGTTCCTGAAGGAGCGGAGGGCTTGTCTATGACGGAGTTTGTCGGAATGTTACTGCGGGATGCGCTGGAGCTTCCCTCGACTATGGAGACGGAAATCGAGAGAGCGCATTGTGCGCTAGTCCCAAAGCCTACCCAAGATAGAGCAGATAAGCCATGCTCAATAATAATTAAATTCCGTTGGTACAGTACCAAGGCGGAGATTCTACGAAGGGCCTGGGGTAAGAAGAGGGTGCTTCTAGGCGATAAATTAATATATTTCGACAAGATAACCCCCCCCCCCCGCGGTCCTGCAGAAACGTAAAGAATACTCTGAAGTAAAGCAAGTACTAAAGCAAGAAAGGATTAGATTTTAAACTCCTTACCCTGCTAAACTTTGAGTGTTTTATGAAGATGGGACACGGTTGTACCAGACAGTGGAAGAGGCAACTACAGACATGAATGCCAGAGGATTGCCCGTCAGTGTGACCAAACCGAGGGAAAGCCTGGCAGAGGAATTACCCCACTCCACTTGGGAAATAGTGCGAGAATCGAGAAGGCGGGAGACGGGAGGAGGCTGAGAGAAATATATCAGGAAGAGACCGGGAGTTCCTAAAGACAGACCTCACCCCCTTCAGAAGAGCCATAAGGTTTGGCTAACTATAAAAATGTTGAGAAGTTAAACGGAAGCAAAAGTAGATAGTGATATACCTATTTCAAGAAATACTTATTATAATGTGGATTTTATATTACTTAGTTGTTATTCTTTATTTGCTCACTTACTCCTTTTTCCCCACCAAAATGAGAATATATATATGTGTGCATATATATGTATGTATGTAATATATATGTGTGTATATATATAGGAGTACACAAGGAAATCTTTTCTGTGTAATTGATTTGTTCACTGACTTTTATGAATACTGCAATGGGGGCCCTCAACTCACAAGTAGGAGGGGTTATCCCCCATAGCTAGACATTTCCTCTAGCTCAACGCAGGGTCATCTACTAGAGACCTCAGCCTTGGAATCACACGTTCGTAGCCATTTTTGTTATTATTTGTGTTTTTGGTTTTTATTTGTTCAGGGAGTAGATCGATTAAGTTTTATTCTGCTAATTTCAATGATAAATTGACAGATAAATACAGATGGCTAAGGACAAAGTAAAATTCATTTCTTTTACTGTCAATGGGCTTTTAAATCCAATCAAACGAAATAGAATTTTATCCAAACTGAAAAAAGAACAAGCCCATGTCATATAAATATAGAACATAGAATAGTACAGCACATTACAGGCCCTTCAGCCCACAATGTTGTGCCGACCCTCAAACCCTGCCCCTCATATAACCCCCACCTTAAATTCCTCCATATACCTGTCTAGTAGTCTCTTAAACTTCACTAGTGTATCTGCCTCCACCACTGACTCAGGCAGTGCGTTCCACGCACCAACCACTCTGAGTAAAAAACCTTCCTCTAATATCCCCCTTGAACTTCCCTCCCCTTACCTTTATATTTACAGGAAATTCATTTAAATGATAATGAGCATAGAAAACTAAAGAGAATGGGCGTCACTAACTTGTTTTTCTTCTCATATAAATCAGGACATAGGAGAGGAGATGCTATTCTTATCTCAAGTAAGCTAAATTTTGAAAAAGTATTCAAAATGGGTATGATATGTGGGGGAGACTTAAATTTACAATTACAACCAAACTTAGACTCTTCCAATAGAAAAACCTATGAAACAAAATCTTTACATAAGAAAGTTAATACACTTTTTGGGGATGTTGGTTTAATTGATATATGGAGGGACCTTTTCTCCAACAGAAGGGAATATACAAGAATAACCTGTTTCATAACATTTGGAAAAGACAAAGACAAAACAAACACCTGTGAAATTGGGACGATAGATGTAAGTGACCATGCACCTATATATTTATCTGTTGATTTTGACCTACAACCAAAGAATACTATTTGGAAACTAAATTCAAGTCTACTCAATGATCCATACTTTAAGGAACAAATTAAAAAAGAAATTGGTCTCTACTTAGAATTTAATGATAATGGAGAGGTTACACCTCCCATTTTATGAGATACTCTGAAGGCTGTCTTAAGAGGGAAAATTATAGCGATATCTTCATATAAGAAAAAAAAGGAATAAAACATTAGAGGAATTACAAAATAGGCTGAAGGAACTAGAGAAAAAAACACAAATTAAATTTGGCACAGGATACATTAGGGGAAATTTTAAAAATTAGGAATGAAATTAATAAAAACACAAAATGCTGGCAGAACTCAGCAGGCCAGACAGCATCTATGGGAGGAGGTAGTGACGACGTTTCGGGCCGAAACCCTTCATCAGGAGTGAAGTAACATGGGATGGTTAATTAATGAAATAAATAGTTTGGCTACACAAGAAATCAGGAAAAACTTAATGTTTCTGAAACAGAGACGTTATGAAAGTGGATCAAAGTCTATGAAAATACTGGTGTGGAAATTGAAAAAAAAATAGCAGAAAATACAATTCATAGAATTAGGGACCCAAGAACGAAAATGATAAAAAATAAGCTAAGTGAAATTCAAGAAGCTTTTGAAGTGTTTTACAAAACTCTATATTTCAAAGTTCCAGGGGGAAGTATAACCCAAATTGACACCTTCTTGAATTCTCTAGAGTTACCCACTTTAAGTGAAGAACAAAATAGAACGATGACTGCTGACGTAACTGAAGTTGTATTAAAAGCTGCAATTAGTATGCTTAAATTAAGCAAGTCATCAGGATCAGATGGGTAAACGGCAGAGTGGTACAAAGAATTTAAAAATGAGTTAATTCCTGTTTTACTCCCCACACTGAACTGGGCTCTAAAAAAGGCACAAATGCCACCCAGTTGGAAGGAAGCGATAATCTCAGCTATACCGAAAGAAGGCAAGGATAAAATGGAATGCAGGTCATTTAGACCAATATCCGTTCTTAATGTAGATTATAGGTTATTTACCTCCATCATGGCCAAACGATTAGAGGAGTTTCTACCTATACTGATATGTAACGATCAGACAGGTTTTATATGACAACGCCAAACACAAGACAATATACGAAGGACACTTCACATTATGGATCATATACAAAAAAATAAAATCAAAGCAATAGTGATAAGCGTGGACACTGAAAAAGCATTTGATTCAGTTAATTGGAATTTTCTTTACAGAGCCTTACATAGATTTGGTTTCCAAGACACAATTATTAAAACTATACTTATATGACAACCCCACTGCTAGGATTAAAATCAATAGATACTTATCAAATAGTCTTATCCTAGAAAGGGGCACGAGACAGGGTTGTGCATGATCACCGCTACTCTTTGTGTTATATCTGGAACCATTAGCTCAATACATCAGACAAAATGAAGATATCAGGGGAAATACTATTAAAGGGACAGAGCATAAATTGACTTGTTACGCGGATGACATTTTGATCTATCTAGGGCAACCAACATACTCTTTACCTAGCTTTGAATAATATGGTCAATCAGGATACAAGATCAACATAGATAAAACCCAATAACTTTCATATTACTATAGCCCACCAAGAGAAATTGAAAGTAGATATCCCTGGGCATGGCACACAGACTCTTTCAAATATTTGGGCATCATTATGCCAAAAGATTTGGCAAAATTATCAGAATGTAATTATCAGCCTTTATATAAAAAAATTAAGGAAGAAATGGCAAGATGGAACCCGATTCCTTTTTTTAGTCTCAGTTCAAGGATTGACTCTATTAAAATGAATATACTGCCCAGACTGTTATATCTCTTTCAGACCCTACCAATAGAGATTAATCAAGATCAATTCAATGAATGGAACAAGATGTTATCAAGGTACATTTGGCAGGGTAAAAGGCCTAGAGTTCATCTCAACACTTTGCAAATAGCAAAGGAAAAGGGGGGATGGGGCCTACCTTCTCTTAGAGATTGTTATTTTGCAGCACAGTTGAGAGCTGTGATATGTTGGTGCAACCCATCATATGACACTCAATGGAAAAACATTGAGGAACGGGTACTTCCCATCCCCATACAAGCAATTTTGGCTGACAACAACCTGCAAAGGTACATAAATACTATTGATGACCCATGGGTGAAATTGACTCTTAGAATACGGAAAACTACTATAAAAGAATATAATCTAGAGGGAGATATTGCAAATATTAAATGGTGTGCATATGACTCAGATTTTACACCAAATAAATTGGATGCTAGATTTAAGGACTGGACAGCTAAAGGAATAACAGTTCTTTGCAACATAATGAAAGAGGAACACTGTTCAGTTTTGAAATGCTTAAAGAGAAACACTTATTAGAAAAACAAGATTTTTATCGGTATTTACAGATGTGACAATATGTTAATAAGATGCTTAAAAATGTAACCAAGGCAAGTACATGCTTGATAGAGCTATTTAGAAAAGCATATAATTCAGATAATGGTAGTAGAATCATTTCAAGCATGTATAAGGGGTTGTCAAATCTTAAAACACATTCAACTTCATACATTAAAATAAAATGGGAGAAGGAAGGAGGGATAATTATATCTGAGGAAGAATGGATAACAATATGGAAATATCAATGGAAGTGTACCAGTTCACAGAAATGGAGGGTGTTTGGATGGAAAATCTTGATAAGATATTTTATTACACCCTCTCAGAAATCCCATTATGATAGTAACCTCCCTGTTTGCTGAAGAAATTGTGGAAATCAAAATGCAAATCATTATCATATTTTTTGAAACTGCCCTGTTATCAAAGACTATTGGAGGGGGATGCACAATACCCTACAAGACATCTTTAAATGTGAAATACCCTTAGAGAGTAAGACCATATATTTTGGGCATATACCTCAAGAATAATTGAAAAGAGATAAATATTTAATGAATATACTGTTGGTGGCTGGTAGAAAGACTCTTACTAGGAAATGGTTATCACAGGAGAGCCCAACTTTAACATGGTTGGAAATTACAATGGACATTTACAAAATGGAGAAGATAACAGCATCTGTTAATCATAAGCTGGAACAATTTGATTCATACTGGGAAAAATGGTTTAACTACATAATGCCTCATAGGCCTTGTGCTGTCTTTACGACAGTTATTTAGTTTATAATATTTTCGCTTAGTAATTCATTCGATAGTATTTTCTAGTTAGAATTAGAAGTGTTTAAAGTATATTCATTGCATGTAAAATATATCGGCATGCGATGACGTCACATCCGGTTTCGCCGCGTCTTGTGGGAAAGTACCGGTTTGAAATTAGCGCGAGGGTGGGGGCTTACCACGAGGCTCACCTGAGCAGAAGTTGTTTTGCAGGCATGAGAAATCACAGTGAGAGCAACGCTGTAAGTTAATAGATAATCGATATATTGAACTAAGATGTTAATGCCGATCCTGTTAGAAGTAACGACGGTAGATAATGTTTATGCTTTCGTTAGTTAAAGAGTCGCGGATAGTTTGCATGGAAGTGTATTTAAAGTAGTCAATGGAGCAGGTAAACTCTCCCTGTATACTGCACCTTAGTGTAATGTAGTTATAGTCACCTTTGCAAGTATTTACACTTGAAATGTGATATTAAGGAAGGAACAAATACTGTATCAATCTTGTATTGTTTTATCAACAGTTTTCACCATATGTTAATGTGAAGAGTGAACAGTAAATGGTTAATCTTGCTGCGATCTGGTTCTTATTAACTGTGGTTTATCTCGACGTTAAATTCGGCGTTCGTTACACGCGAAGGAGAACGTTACATGATCTTATTCTCACAAATCAATGAATATGTTGTAAAAAAGATCACTCCCTACTTGTACATAGTTCTTTCCTTTTGCTTGTTTTTTCTTACCGCTCTTTTCTATGTGTATACCTCAGATAAATACTTTGTGGAGATTTGTGATATATATGATATATATGTACTATGTCTGAAATACGTCTTATGGAAATGTTTGTTTGATAATAAACTTCAATAAAAAAATTAATTACAAAAAAAAAGAAAGAATATAGATCAAATTTACAAGGATGTTACTGGGACTTGACCTGAGTGATAGGGAAAGGTTGAATAGGTTTGGACTTTATTTCCTGGAGCGTAGGAGAAAGAGGGGGGATTTGGTAGAGGTATACAAAATTATGAAGGTATAGATAGGGTAAATGCAAGCAGACTTTTTCCACTGAGCTTGGGTGAGACCAGAATGAGAGGTCAAAGGTTAAGGGTGCAAAGTGAAATGTTTAAGGGGAAAATGAGGGGAATTTATTCATTCATGGTGATGAGAGTGTGGAAAGAGGTACATGGATTGGAGTGCTATGGGTCAATGGGAAGAGGCAGATAAATAGTTTAGCACAAACTAGGTGGGCTGAAGGCTCTGTTGCTGTGCTGTATGAATCTGTGGGGTTTTGGGGAGTGGGAAAGCTGAGTGGTTCCTGCACAAAGCAGGTACACAGACAGGCCTTGTACATCCATGGACACGTCCCCTTGGTTCTTTCTTCCTCCTGATCTTTGCCACTTAGCCCAAGATACCCTATCCTCTCTATTAAACAGGCAACCCCTGTCCATGGAGCACTTTTGCTCATGCTTTGCTAACACATCCTCATTGTTTCTCTCTGACCCTTACCATCTTGCTTGGCTTCAGGTCCAAAGGGAAATGAAACTGAAGGAGGATGAGGACAGGAAAGAGCAGAAGCTGAAGGAAGACAAGGAGAAAGACCAGCCAAAGTCCTCAGCTGGAAAAGACGGGAAGAAAAAGTCTGCTGAGAAGAAGAAAGGCCAGTGTCTTGAAGCTTGGAGCTATGCTGTGCCAGGGCCAGGGAATGGGGCTGGGGAGGCAGTAGGCAGGTTCTGCACAGGATGGGGCTCCCTGTGCAGTCTGAAGTTGGCCGAGTTTCACTTGTCCTTGTGTGTCTACAGGCCCCCGATCCACCACGCCCATGTTGCCGGCACTGGGTGAGAACCCAGAGGAAGTCAGCAGAAGGAAACTTAGGGAGCACATTTACACTGAGTACTTTGGAGCACTGCAGGATGAGGGTGAGTGAGCGCAGCGGTCAAGATGAGTTCAGTTCAGTCCATCCCCTACTCCTCTCACTCACCACTGCAGCTCCACCCCTCAATCTGCTGGTACAGCCCCTTACCCCCGACCCGCAATTGCAGCCCCTACCCTCCCGACCTGCTGATGCAGCCTCCAGTGACCCCTGACCTCTTCAACCCACCAGCACAGCCCCAGCAACTCGCCAGAGACCAGTGCGTCCCCAGAGTTCACCTCATGCACATGGTTGACCCTCGCCCTGATTCTCAGTCTGATGTCTTTCCAGTGGCTGCAGTCACCACCCGTCTTGCTCTGATCAAACTCAAAGCTCTGATGACAATCCAGGATCTGAAGTCCAAGGCAGGTGATGTCTTTACCACCATGGAGGACTGGCTCAGCACCCAGTTCCTGCAGGAGATGGACAGGTAATAACAGGATGGTTCCCCTCTCTTCCCCCCTCCCCCGAACCCTTCACTCCCTCCCCCCCCAGCTGGGGTGTTAGTTCCTTTAAGCCGTTAATGATAACGCTTGTCCACGGGCCGCTCTGTGGAGCTCTCCCCATAACTCAGACCCTCGAGTCCTGTCAACATCCTTCTAAATCTCCTATGCTCATTTTTCAGCTTAATGGCATTTTTCCTGTACCAGGATGACCAAAACAAAAGACAATATTCCAAATGTCTTGTACAAATGCAACATAACATCCCGCCTTCTATAAACTTAACATCCTGACACTTGAAGAGCAAAATGCCAAAAGCAGCCTTCACCAGCCTGTCTAGCTGTGAAGCCACTTTCAGGGAACCACACTCCAGACCCCACCAGTCGCTGTGGAGGTCCCACCTCATTTGTCTCCGCAAAATGCAATTTATCTGAATTAAACCCCATTTCCCATTTGCCATTTCTCAGCCACTTCTCTGGCTTACCAAGATCCCAGTGGAAGTCCTCATACAGTAATTATCTTTATGGTATCGACTTTCAGAACTCAGATACCTTCCTGGCACTTCCAGATGAGGACACTTGTCTCACCTCAAACTTTATCAAAATGGCAGAAGTTAGTCTTCAAGCTGAACACTCCATCACTGCCCCCTCCCCACCTCTACCCCTCTAATCATTGCAGCCCTCTCAACTCTCCACTCCCATTCCCACTGTTGACTGCAATTTTCCCTATGATGCCATTGACATGTAGGGGTGAAGAGGAGAGTGAGTGTGGAGTGTGGAACGAGGTGGACATGTATGAAATAACCTTGGAGTGGGAGAGTGAGGTGTCATGATTCCCATCACGCAGGACATGCCTTTTCTTTGCTACCATCAAAAAAGTACAGGAGCCTGAAGACAAACACACAATGTTTCAGACAGTTTCAGGAGCAGCATGCTCCCCTGCATCAGATTTCTGAATAGACAATCAACTCATGAACAGTTTATCACTTTTTTTTACTTTCTCTTTGCACAACTTGGTTAAATAAATATATATATATATATATATATATATATATATATATATATATCTTTTTGTAATGTAGAGCTTTTATTATTATGTATTCCAATGTACTGCTGCTGTAAAACAACAAATTTCACAACACATTCTCATGATATTGAACCCAATTCTTATTCTGAAGGGGTGCTGGTGAGAGGGGGTCATAGGGGGGTGAAGGGTCTGTGTTCATCCCCTGCTACCTCGATGATGCTGAGCGAGTTCTCGCTGTGTGAACAGTCTTGGTGCTGACAGGCTTTCTCCCCTGCACTTCCTATCAGCATTGCTGCCTTGCTTGCTGTGGGACTGGAACACATACAGACTGGCTCCAAGATCCTGTTCCCACTCGTGCTTGGAAGCAAGGAGTTCGTCATCAATGGGGACCTGAAGCTGATTCCGGACCCCCCTCCACCGCCACACCTGCCCTCGAGGGAGAGGCCGAAGGTCGGCGAGTTCAGAGTACAGCAGCTCCAGGACCTCGTGCAGCATTTCACCCTGCTGTCACCCACAGGTGAGCTCCCAGAGACGGCGCCTGCTGTCAGGGGGACGTGTCGGGATCACGACGTGGGGGGGTGGGGGAGCTGGTCCACACCCACAGCACACCTCACCAGTCTTCACAACAGGTGGCCAGCAAACTGGGAGGGGTCGACAGGGATACACTGGCAGGAATCAGACTGTTGGGTTGGGGGTGACAGTTAGGCAGGACATGGACATGTTACTCTGTACATGGCACTCCATCGCTGCCTGCCTTTTACACATTTCTGTTTCTATTTTCTCGGCATTTTATAAATTAAATGAGAACAGCTTAGTTCAAAATTTACTTTTAAAGCTTTATTATAAAGTCATACAGATTGTCAATAAGCAGGCTACTGATTGGAGAAATAAACATTAGAGTGGTTAAGCCTTCTGATCCCATAAGTATTTCAATATGCTGTGTAATTCATCCCTCCCCTGGTCGTCATAGCTTGCTTAACTCTGGTACCTCCTCAGCAGGTGAAGCTGGGTCCAGTAGGACCACTACACGCTCAGGCAAGGGTGCGCCTACTCGCCTTCCCACTCACATTCAACACAGAAACAGACCCTTGGCCCATATCCCTTCAACTTCCCTATCCAAATATCTTTCACACATTGTAATTGTACCCACCTCTACCACCTCCTCTGGCAGCTCAGCTCATTCCACTTACCCACCCTCTGTCCCTCAAGTCTTTTTGAAATTGTTTCCCCCCTCACCTTAAACATCCGCCTACTAGTTTTAGACTCCCTCTACCCTGTATAAAAGATCTGCAACCATTGTCCTTGCATCTGCCCATCAAGATTATATAAACAAAAGAAATATGCAGACGTTGGAAATCCAAGCAATATACGCAAAATGCTGGAGGAACTCAGCAGGCCAGGCAGCATCTATGGAAAAGCCTACGAGATGGTTTTTTTTTTAAAGCAGCTTGTCGTTGATCCTACGAGGAGATCAGCTGTCCTGGATTGGGTATTATGTAATGAACAGGAGGCAATTAAGGTAAAAGAACCCTTCGGAGGTAGTGATCACAATATGATTGAATTCAACTTGAAATTTTATAGGGAGAAAGTAAAGTCTGATTTAGCAGTATTTCAGTGGAGTAAAGGGAGTTACAGTGATATGAGAGGAGTTGGCCAAAGGAAGGTTCAGGGTACATGTACTCCAAAAACAAACAAAGACTCAAATGGCAAAATAGTACAACCGTGCTGACAAGGGAAGTCAATGCTAATGTAAAAGCAAAAAAGAGGGCATACAACAAAGCAAAAATTAGTGGGAAGACAGAGGATTCGGAAGCTTTTAAAACCCAACAGAGAGCAACAGAAAGAATCATTGGGAGGGAAAAGGTGAAATATGAAACCTGTATGATCCGGCAAGAATGACTATAGAATTGAGTCCAGTTTTATAAACAAATAACCATTTATTTAAACTCACCTCAACAACAAATGAAAAGTAAACAAACGACTAACTTAACCAGAAGTAAACTGCTGTATGGCAACTCAAACAGTTCTTAAAGTGATAAATGTGGAAGTCCAAATGATTTACACAATCAATTAGGAGAGACTTTCCTGAAGTAACGAGTTCCTCAACGATGTGACGTTACTGCTGATCTCAGCCAAAATATGCCTTGCCCGAAGGATTCACAACAAAGGAAATAAAAGCGCTTAAAGGAACTGACCTTTTCCTTGGGGAATAACACTGCACCCAACCCTTTCTGCTTTCTCAATGCAGGGGCTATCTCGGATGCAGGTTACTACTTCTGGAGTGAAAATCCAACAAGGTCAACCCTGTATTACGGCCGACAACACCAACTTTACTCGATCCTTCGGGTTCCCACACTTCGGCAAATCTTCACTGTCCAATACTTAGACTTTAAAATTGAAACACAGATACGTCAAACATAACTGGCAGAGATTTTAAAAACTACTGATACAACCTACAGTAGGAAGTAAAACTCCACTTTAAAACAAAACTGCGTCATGAGACAAATACGCAGCATAACGGAGTAACTGACGAATTAAATTACGAACTAACCTGTGTCATAGCAAAGCTTTCCCATTTTATACCTATTGGAACAGGCCATCACATGACCTCTCACTTGCGGGAAAATTACATCGTGTGACCTCACACTGGCTGGAAATTACATCATCCCACCATCACAAGACCATTACATCATGCTCACCAGATACTCAATTACATCATGGTCATAAGACAGTCACAAGATACCCACAGGGTGTGTAATAAAGCAAGCTTGCAAAAAATATCAAAATGGATAGTAAAAGCTTTTTCAAGTATGTAAAAATAAAAGAGAGATGAGAGTGGATCTAGGATTACTAGAAAATGAGGCTGGAGAAATAATAATGGGGGCAAGGAGATGGCAGATGAACTAAATGAGTATTTTGAATCAGTCTTCACTGTGGAAGACACTAGTAGTGTGCCAGATGTTGAAGAGTGGAAGGGAGGAGAAGTGGGTGCAGTTACAATTACAAGGGAGAAGGTGCTCAAAAAAATGAAAGGCCTAAGGATACAGACCTAAGTCACCCAGGACAGATTCATTGCACCCTAAGATTCTGAAAGAGGTAGTGGTAGAGATTGTGAAGGCATTAGTAATGATCTTTCAAAAATCATTGGACTCTGGCATGTTTCCAGAGGACTGGAAAATTGCAAATGTCACTGTACTCTTTAAGAAAGGAGGAAGGTAGCAGAAAGGAAATTATAGACCAGTTAGCCTGTCCTCAGTGGTTGGGAAGGTGTTGGAGTCGATTGTTAAGGATGAGGTCCTGGAGTATTTGGTGACACAGGACAAGATAGAACAAAGTCAGCATGGTTTCCTTCAGGGAAAATTCTGCCTGACGAACCTGTTGAAATTCTTTGAGGAGATTACACATAGGATAGATAGAGGGGATGCAGTTGGTTTTGTATATTTGGACTTTCATAAGGCCTTTGACAAGGTACCATCTCACTGGCTCTTCACTCAACCCTGGAACATCTGGACAGCAAAGATGCATACATGAGGATGCTCTTTATTGACCATAGCTCAGCATTCAATACTCAAAATTCCCTCAAAACTAATCAATATACTTCACACCTTGGCCTCAATGCTACCTTATGCAAAAGGATTCTCAATTTCCTTACTTGCAGACCCCAGTCAACAACATATCCTCCACAATCTCCATCAGCATGGGTGCACCATAAGGCTGTGTGCTCAGTCCCCTACTCTACTCACTTCATACTTACAACTGTGTGACTAAGCACAACTTCAATGTCATATTCAAGCTTGCTGACCACACCATTGTCACAGGCCGAAGCAAAGGTGGTGAAAATCAGCAAAAAGAAGAGAGATTGAAAATCTGCTGAGTGTTGTCACAACACCTTACTCAATGTCAAGGAGACCAAGGAGCTGATCATTGACTTCAGGAGGAGGAATGCAGAGATCCATGGGCCAGTCCTCATTGGAATCAGAGATGGACAGGGTCAGCAACTTTAAATCCCTCGGTGTTATTATTTCAGAGGACGTGTCCTGGGCCTGGTATGAAGAAAACATGGCAGCATCTCTACTTCCTTAGATTCAGTATGGCATCTAAAACTTTGACAAACCTCTATAGGTATGTAGTGAAGAGTATATTGACTGGCTGCATCACAGCCTGGTATGGAAACACCAATGCCCTTGAACATAAAATCCTACAAGAAGTAGTGGATACGGACCAGTCCATCATGGGTAAAGCCCTTCCCACCACTGAACACATCTATGCGAAATGTTGTTGCAGGAAAACAGCATTCATCATCAGGGTCCCCACCATGCAGGTCAGGATCTTTTCTCGCTGCTGCCACCAGGAGGAAGGTATAGAAGCCTCAGGATTCACACCACCTGGTTCAGGAACAGTTAGTACCCCTCAACCATCAGGCTCTTGAACCAAAGGGGATAACTTCACTCAACTTCACTTGCCCCATCATTGAAATGTTCCCAGAACCTATGGACTTTCAGGAACTCTTCATCTCATGTTCTTGATATTTATTCCTTCTTTAGTTATTATTATTATTTCTTTCTTTTTGTCTTTGTTAAGTTTGTTATCTTCCATTTTTGTGGTATTTCATTGATTCTATTATGGATGATGTTTGATCATTAAATAACGTGCTTCACCACCAGGTTTGATGCTACCTGCATACCCTGAGAGCCATCATTGTCAAGAACATCAGCTGAACCAGCCACATAAACTCCATGGTTACAGGAGAAGCTCAGGGACCAGGTACCCTGCAATCAGTCATTCCATTAACCTGGACAATTATCCACTTACATTTTGTAGGTTTTATGACAAGAAGAGTGTTTATCGAAACCTTACAGGACCTGATTTCGCAGGATCTTGGATCAGATAATTTCCCTGAGCCGTGGTGCTCGCTCACTTATCCACAGGTGTGTGAACTGTCTGTGCTTCTCAAAGAAACTGAGAGAGATCTGGTTCCGTATGAAACCAGGTGAAAGTGTGAATAAAACTAAAACAAAGCAATGAGGTGTAAACCAGCTAAGGGATACGTTTGGAAGCTACATTACAAGGTACGTCGATGACAAACGTTTAAAGAATGAATGTATAATTAACAGGTAATATGTTTCTTTTAAAGTAAGCATATTTAATAGGAGAAGTGGTCTTTCAGGGGAACTGGTTACATGGAGGTAAACACAGCCAATTCTGGCCATACAGGCAGATCTGAGGTCTGAGTGTTAGGAGAGGATTAAAATTCACAACAGTGCAAGGAGTTGCTACAAGGATATGCTGTTGTGAGAGTGGGCCAGTCAGAAACATAGGTCAGAGCAAGTACTCAGATTGGCTGAAGCTGACATTAGGAGATACTACCTGAGGCAAAGAGGGAGATTCCACTAATCTGACATAGAAGACCATAATACATAGGAGAAGAATTAGACCATTCGACCCATTGTCTCTGCTCTGCCATTCCATCACAGCTAATTCTCCTACTTTCTCCCAGTAACTTTTGACACCCTGATTAATCAAGAACTTATCAACTTCCACCTTAAATATACCCGATGATCTGGCCTGCACTGCCATCTCAGACAATGAATTCCAGAATCACCACCTTCTGGCAACAGAAATTTTTATAATTTCTGATCTAAATGGACATCCCTCAGTCTGAGGCTGCACCCTGTGGTCCTTGACTCCCCCTCTAAAGGAAACATCCTCTCAACATCCATTTTATCCAGACCTCTGAATATTCCATAGGTTGCACTGAGATCCCTCCTCATTCTTCTAAACTCCAACAAGTACAGACCCATCAAGACCCAACAAGTCAGGGCATCAAAGAATATGGCAAGAAGGCAAGTGTATAGTGTTGAGTGGGATCTGAGATAAGCCATGATGGAATGGCAGAACAGACTTGATGGGCTAAATGGCCTAATTCTGCTCCTATGTCTTATGGTCTTATGCCAAAATGCATGACTATGTACTTTACATTATATTCCATCTGCCACTTCTTTGCCCATTTCCCAATCTGTCTATCTCCTTCTGCAGACACCCTAATTCCTTAACACTACCTGCCCCTCCATTTATCTTTGTATCATCTGCAAACTTGTCATCAAAGCCATCAATTTCTTCAACCCAATCATTGATGTACAACGTGAAAAGAAGCAGCCCCAACACACTGCTGCAGCATACCACTAGAACCAGCAACTAAGCAGAAAAGGCCCCCTTATTCCCACTCTTTGCCTCCTGCCTGTCAGTCAATCTTCTCTCCATGCTGGTGCCTTTCCTGTAATACCATGTGCTCTTGTTAAGCAACGTCATCTACAGCACCTTGTCAAAGGCCTTCTGAAAATCCAAATAAACAACCCTGAAACCACATTCTTAACAATCGACTCCAACTTCTTTCCAACCACTGAAGTCAGGCTAACTGGCCTATAGTCAAGTCAAATCAAGTTAAGTTTATTGTCATTTAACTATATACATGTATACTGTCAAATGAGACAATGTTTCTTCAAACCAGGGTGTAAAACACAGTACTATACATAAAACACATGAAATACACAATAACTTAGGAAAGTAAGGATAAAATCTACAGGTAAAATTACACATAAGTAAACAAAGTAAAGTGCATAAATTAACTATTGTCCGGTACAGAACAGAGCAAGTGGTGACACTTTGGATGCGATGCGGCAGGGAGTTCAGAAGCCTAATGGCCTGAGTGAAGAAATAGTTTCCCATCTCGACCGTTCTTTTTCTTGTGCACCAGAGTCTCCTGCTTGATTGTAGAAAGTCAAAGAGGATGCTGGATGAATGGGTGAATTCCTTGATAATTCTAAGGGCTCTGCATATGTAACACTCCTGATAAATGTCCCTAATTGATGGTATGGAAACCCCTATGACCCTCTCAGCCATTCTCAAGTCCTTTGTAGGAACTTTCGGTCCAATGCTTGGCTGCTCCCATGACAGATGAAGATGCAACTTGTCAGGATGCTATCAATGGTGCTTATGCAAAACTCAGTTAAGATAGGGGTGCAGGAACCTCGTTAGGAAGTGGAGGTGATTCTGTGCCTTCTTGTTCAGGAAGAGATGTTGCGGGACCAGGTGACATCATCCATGATATGAACTTGCAGGAACTTGGTGCACTTAACTCTCTCTACAGAGGAGAAACTTCCTTTGCAGTCTCTCTGTTTCCTGAACACTACCCGCTTCACCTATCTTTGTATCATCAGTAAATTTAGCCACAAATCCATTAATCCCATAGTCCAAATCATCGACATACATCGCAAAAAAACAATGGTCCCAACACTGACCCCTGTGGAACTCCACTGGTAACCGGCAGCCAACCAGAATAGGATCCCTTTATTCCCACTCTCTGTTTTCTGCTGATCAGCCAATGCTCCACCCACGCTAGTAACTTCCCTGTAATTCCATGGGCTCTTATCTTGCTAAGCAGCCTCATGTGTGGCACCTTGTCAAAGTCCTTCTGAAAATCCAAGTACACAACATCTACTACATCTCCTTTGTCTACACTGCTTGTAATTTCCTCAAAAAATTGTAGTAGGCTAGTCAGACAGGATTTTCCTTTCAGGAAACCATGCTGGCTTTGGCCTGTCTTGTCATGTGCCTCTAGGTATTCCATAATCTCATCCCTAACAATCGATTCCAACAACTTCCCAGCCACTGATGCAGACTAACAGGTCTATAGTTTCCTTTCTACTGCCTCCCACCCTTCTTAAATAGCGGAGTAACATTTACAATTTTCCAGTCATCCAGTGCAATGGCAGAATCTACTGATCCTTGAAAGATCATTGTTAATGCCTCCGCAATCTCTCTAGATACTTCCTTCAGAACCAAAGGGTGCATTCCATCAGGTCTGGGAGATTTACCCACCCTCAGACCATTAAGCTTCCTGAGCACCTTCTCAGTCATAATTTTCACTGCACATACTTCACTTCCCTGATTCGCCGGTATACTGCAGATGCCTTCCACTGTGAAGACTGATACAAAATACACATTCAGTTCTTCTGCCATATCTGCATCTTTCATTACAATATCTCCAACATCATTTTCAATTGGTCCTATATCTACTCTCCACTCTCTTTTACCCTTTATATACTTAAAAAAGCTTTTAGTATTTTCTTTGATATTAGTCACCAGCTTCCTTTCATAATCCATCTTTTACTTCCTAATGATCTTCTTCGTTTCCTTCTGCAAGTTTTTAAATCTTCCCAATCCTCTATCTTCCCACTAGTTTTGGCTTCCTTGTATGCCTTCTCTTTTGCTTTTACTTTGGCTCTGACTTCACTTGTCAGTCACGGTAGTGTACTTCTTCCATTCGAAAATATCTTATTTGTAATATATCTGTCTTGCACTTCCCTGATTTTTCACAGAAATTCCAGCCATTGCTGCTCCACTGTCCTTCCAGTCAACTTTGTTCAGTTTCCCTCTCATGCCATTATAATTTCCTTTATTCGACTGAAATGCCGACGCATCGGAATTTAGTTTCTCCTTCTCAAATTTCAAAGTGAACTCGATCATATTGTGATCACTGTTCCCTAAGGGTTCCTTAACCTTAAGCTCTCTTATCGCCTCCGGATCATTGCACAACACCCAATCCAGCACAGCCGATCCTCTAATGGGCTCAACAACAAGGCCATTCTTTAGACATTCTACAGATTCTCTCTCTGAGGTCCAGTACTGACTTGGTTTTCCCAATCCTCTTTCATGTTAAGATCTATCTTTCTGATACACCCTATATCCTTGGATGTTCGGCTCCCAATGGCAGCCATCCTTTAGCCAAGTTTCAAAGATGGCCACAATGTCACACTTGCCAATCTGTACCTGAATTTCAAGATCATCCATTTTATTTCTTATGCTACGTGCATTTAAATATAACACTTTCTGTCTGGTATTTGTTGTTTTCTGTTTTAACTGCACCATGCCTCTATTGCCCTGTAAATTATCCCACATCTGTGGCACCTCCTTCCAAGGATTTATCATAGAATCATAGAGCACTGCAGGAAAGCTTCCTTAATCAGTACATAGAAGCCGCAACGGGAGAGTGAGTAATACTTGATCTGCTATAAGGGAATGAGACAGGGCAGGTGACAGAAATTTGTGTAGGGGAACACTTTGCATCCAGTGACCACAATGCCATTAGTTTCAAAGTAAATATGCAAAAAGATGGATCTGGTCCGCGGGTTGCGATTCTAATTGGAGGAAGGCCAATTTTGATGGTACCGGAAAGGATCTTGCAAGTGTGGATTGGGACAGGCTGTTTTCTGGCAAAGGCATACTTGCAAAGTGGGAGGCCTTCAAAAATTTGAGAGTACAAAACTTAAATGTGCCTATCAGTATAAAAAGTAAAGTTAACATGTGTAGGGAACCTTGGTTCTCAAGAGATATTGAGGAACTGGTAAAGAAAAAATAAAGAGGTGCATTGCAGGTATAGACAGGTAGGAACAAATGAGGAAATCAGGAAGGCTAAAAGAAGGCATGAGATTGCTCCAGTAGACATGGTGAAGGAGAATACTAAAGGATTCAACAGATATGTTAAGAGAAAAAGGATTACAAGGGACAAAATTGGTCCTATGGAAGATCAGAATGGTAACTCATTCATGGAGCCAAAATTTACTCAGGCAAAGGTTGGTGAATTTGTGGAATTTGTTGCCACATGCTGTTACACAAGCATGGCGGTGGACGAACCCAAGTGCAGCACTCGGGCGCGAGAGGCAATATTGATGTGGCGAGCGTGGAATCGGTATCCAGGAGCAATGCTAGACTGGCAGTCCTAAGAACCACACCGGAGTCGACCAATGAACTGGCAGCTCCTTGTTGTGATCACAGGGTCTTTATCCTCCATTTTCTGATGGAAAGCAAGTATTTGTAGTTAGTGGAACCTGGGAGTGATAGGAAACTAAACAAGGGGATTGAGGTCCAATTCCTGAGGTAAATAGCAAGGTGGGGCATTGCCAGAAGGGACCATGACACATGCAGCTTTGGAGGTCAGGTTTTTGTGTGTATTTAACATAGCAAGTGATAGGTTCTTTATTGGACATGGCATCAAAGACTACAGGGAGAAGGCCAGGGACTGGGGTTGAGGAGGAGATAGACAAAAAATATCAGCCTTGATCGAAAGGCAAAGCAGAATCCTACTCCTATGTCTTATAGTCTTATGGAGATGTTGGAGATCTTAAATGCAATATTTGCATCTCTATTTACTCAGGAGGTGGACACAGCATGCATAGAAGTCAGGCAAAATGGCATCAACTTCATGGACTCTATACAGATTAAAGAGGAGGAGGTGTTGGCTATCCTGAGGCAAATTAGGGTGGATAAATCCCCATGGCCTGACAAGGTGTTCCCTTGAATCCTATGAGAGGCAAGTATAGAAATTGCTGGGGCCCTAGCAGAGATATTTAAATTATCTTTTGTGACAGGTGAGGCACTGGAGGTCTGGAGGATAGCCAATGTTGTTCTGCTGTTTAAGAAAGGTTGTAAAAATAATCCAGGAAATTATAGGCTGATGAGCCTGACCTCAGTAGTGGGAAAGTTATTGGGAAGTATTCCAAGGGATTGGATTTCTGTGATAGACATGGGCTGATTAAGGACAGTCAGCATGGCTTTGCATGTGGTAGGTCGTGGATGCGGAGTAAGGTAGGTGAACTTGTGACACAGTTGTAGATTGGCATGAATAATGTAGGCATCCCTGAATCATGGCTGGAAGAAGATTATAGCTGGGATACACATTATAACAAAAGGACAGGCAGGAACACAGAGGGATCGATGTTGTTCTGTTTGTAAAAATTGAAATAAAATCATTAGAAAGAGTTGACATAGGGTCAGAAGTTGTTGAGTCATTGTGGATTTAGCTAAGGAAATGCAAGGATAAAGAGACCATGATGGACCCCCAAACAGTAGTAAGGATGTGGTCTACAAATTGCAATGAGAGATAGGAATGCATACCAAATAGGCAATGCAGTAGTCATTGGGGATTTCATGAGATGGCTTTTTAGAGCAGCTCATGCTTGATCCCACTAGGAGATCAAATATTTTGGATTGGGTGTTGTGCAATGAACTGTAAAAGACCCTTTGGGAAAAGTTATCATAATATGATCGAATTCACCCTGAAATTTGAGACAGTGGTTAAAGACAGTTGTATCAATATTACAGAGGAGTGAAGGGAATTACAGAGGCAAGAGAGAGGTATTGGCCAGAATTGATTGGAAAATAACACTGGCAGGGTTGACAACAGAGCAGCAATGGCTGGAATTTCTGGAAGCAATTTGGAAGGCACAGGATATATACATCCCAAAGGAGAAGAAGTTATCTAAAGGTAATATTATTCTACTATAGCAAACAAGAGAAGTCAAAGCCAACATAAAAGCCTAAGAGGGCATATACTGTAATAGAACAAAAATTAGTGGAAAGTTAGAGAATTAGGAAACTTTTAAAAACCAACGGAAGATAACTAAAAAACAAGTAATCAAGAAAGTAAGTATGGAATATGAAAGTAAGCAAACCAGTAATTTTAAAGAGGACACCAAAGATTTCTTCAGATACACAAAGTGTAAAAGAGGCAAGTGGATATTGGACTGCTGGAAAATGATGCTGGAGTGGTAGTAAGAGGGACAAGTAAATGGTGGACAAACTGAATTTTGTATCAGTCTTCACTGTGGAAGACATGAGCAGGACATAGAAGTTCCAGGTGTCAGGGGTCTTGATGTATGTGAAGTTACCATTACTAGGGAGAAGGATTTTGGGAAACTAGAAGTTCTGAAGGTAGATTAGTCACCGGCACCAGAGTTCCGAAAGTAATGGCTGAAGAGATCATGAAGGCATTAGTATTGACCTTTCAAGAATCACTAGATTGTGGGATGGTTCAGGAAGACAGTAAAATTGCAGATGTCACTCCATTCTTCCAGAAGGGAGAGAGGCAAAAGAAAGGAAATTATAGGCCAGTTAGTCTGACCTCAGTGGTTGGGAAGATGTTGGAGTCAATTGTTAGACATAGAAACATAGAAAACCTACAGCATAATACAGGTCCTTTGGCCCACAAAGTTGTGTTGAACATTTCCCTACCTTAGAAATTACTAGACTTCCCTATAGAGTTTTTCTAAACTCCATGTACCTATCCAAAAGGCTCTTAAAAGACCCTATCGTATCCGCCTCCACCACTGTCACTGACAGCCCATTTCATACACTCACCACTCTCTGAGTAAAAAACTTACCCCTTACATCTCCTCTGTACCTACTCCACAGCACCTTCAACCTGTGTCCTGTTGCGGTAACCATTTCAGCCCTGGGAAAAAGCCTCTGACTATCCACACAATCAATGCCTCTCATCATCTTATACACCTCTATCAGGTCACCTCTCATCTTCTGTCACTCCAAGGAGAAAAGGCAAATTTCACTCAACCTGTTTTCATAAGACAAGCTCCCCAATCCAGGCCAACATCCTTGTAAATCTCCTCTGCACCCTTTCTATGGTTTCCACATCCTTCCTGTAGTGAGGTGACCAGAACTGAGCACAGTACTCCAAGTGGGGTCTGACCAGGGTCCTATATAGCTGCAACATTACCTCTCAGCTCCATAATTCAATTCCACGATTGATGAAGGCCAATACACCATACGCCTTCTTAACCACAGAGTCAACCTGCACAGCTGCTTTGAGCGTCCTATGGACTCGAACCCCAAGAACCCTCTGATCCTCCACACTGCCAAGAGTCTTACCATTAATACTATATTCTGCCATCATATTTCACCTACCAAAGTGAACCACTTCACACTTATCTGGTTTGAACTCCATCTGCCACTTCTCAGCCCAGTTATGCATCCTATCAATGTCCCACTGTAACCTCTGACAGCCCTCCACACTATCCACAACACCTCCAACCTTAGTGTCATCAGCAAACTTACTAACCCATCCCTCCACTTCCTCATTGAGGTCATTTATAAAAATCACAAAGAGTAAGGGTCCCAAATCAGATCCCTGAGGCACACCACTGGTCACCGACCTCCATGCAGAATATGACCTGTCTACAACCACTCTTTGTCTTCTATGGGCAAACCAGTTCTGGATCCACAAAGCAATGTCCCCTTGGATCCCATGCCTCCTTACTTTCTCAATAAGCCTTGCATGGGGTACCTTATCAAATGCCTTGCTGAATTCCATATACACTACATCTACTGCTCTTCCTTCATCAATGTGTTTAGTCACATTCTCAAAAAATTCAATCAGGCTTGTAAGGCATGACCTGCCCTTGACAAAGCCACACTGACTATTCCTAATCATATTATACCTCTCCAAATGTTGATAAATCCTGCCTCTCAGGATCTTCTCCATCAACTTACCAATCACTGAGGTAAGACTCACTGGTCTATAATTTTCTGGGCTATCTCTACTCCCTTTCTTGAATAAAGGAACAACATCCACAACTCTCCAATCCTCCAGAACCTCTCCCATCCGCATTGATGATGCAAAGATCATTGCCAGAGGCTCAGCAATCTCCTCCCTTGCCTCCCACAGTAGCCTGGGATACATCTCATCTTGTCCCGGCGACAAAGGATGAAGTCTCGGGGTACTTGGAGGCACATGATGAATTAGGCCAAAGTCAGCATGGTTTCCTCAAGGGAATATATTGCCTGACAAATCTGTTGGAATTCTGTGAAGAAATAACAAGCAGGATAGACAAAGGAGAATCAGTAAATGTTGTGTACTTGAATCTTCAGAAGGCCTTTGACAAGGTGCCACAAATGAGGCTGCTTAACAAGTTACAAGCCCATGGTATTACAGGAAAGACTAGCATGTATGAAGCAGTGGCTGACTGGCAGAAGGCAAAGAGTGGGAATAAAGGGAGCCTTTTCTAGTTCGCTGAAAAAGGCTATGGCATTCCACTAGGGTCTGTGTTGGGACTGATTATTTCTATGCTATTTGTCAATTATACAATGATAGGTGGGGGGGCAAAGGAGAAAATCTGCAGGTGCTGGAAATCCCAGATACACCAAATGCTGGAGGAACTCAGCAGGCCAGGCAGCATCTATGGAAAAGAACAGTCGACATTCTGAGACCAAACACTTTGGCAGCTCTAGAGAAAAAGATGTGAGGAATAGGTTTGAGAAGTGGAGAGGGGCGGAGGTGAGAGAAAGGCCAGGCGATAGGTGAAACTTGGAGAAAGAGGGACAAAACAAAGAGCTAGGATGTTGATTGGTGAAAGAGACAGAAGAGGACGTTGGTTATGGAGACAGTAGATAGGGCAGTCCAGTGCTCCACTTGCAGAATGTGGGAAGTCAGGGACAGCACAATTATCTCTGATGCCTATACCTGCAAAAGGTGCATCCACCTGCAGCTCCTGACAAACAGTGTTAGGGAATGGGAGCTGGAGCTGGATGAACTTCGGATCATTCGGGAGGCAGAAATAGACAGGAGTTTCAGGGAGATAGTCACCCCTAGGAGTCAGGAGACTGGTAACTGGATGACTGTCAGGAGAAGGAAGGGGAATAGACAGGAAGAGCAGAGCATCCCTGTGGCCGTTCCCATCAACAGTAAGTATACCATTTTGGATACTGTTGGTGGGGACGACCTACCAGGGACAAGTTGCAGTGGTCGCGTCTCTGGCACCGAGACTGGACCCTCAGGTCAGAAGGGAAGGAGGGAAAAGAGGAGAGCAGTAGTGATAGGGGATTCAATAGTTAGGGGGACAGATAAGAGGGTTTGTGGGAGAGATCAAGAATCCCGGATGGTCTGTTGCCTCCCTGGTGCCAGGGTCCGCAATATCTCGGATCGAGTTCTCGGTATTCTCAGGAGAGAGTGTAAGCACCCAGATGTCGTGGTCCACGTGGAGACCAATGACATAGACAGGAGTAGGGATGAGGTCCTGAAGAAAGGGTTATAGGGAGTTAGGAAAGAAGTTAAAAAGCAGGACCTCAATGGTGGTAATCTCGGGATTGCTGCCTGTGCCACGAGACAGAGAGGGTAGGAACAGGAAGTTATGGCAGATGAATGTGTGGCTGAAGAGTTGGTGCAGGGAGCAGGGGTTCAGATTTCTAGATCATTGGGATCTCTTCTGGGGAAGGTCTGACCTGTACAAAAAGGACGGGCTGCACCTGAACTGGAAACGGACCAATATCCTGACGGGCAGGTTTACTGGAGCTGTTGGGGAGGGTTTAAACTAGTTTGGCGGGGGGGTGGGAATCAGAATGTGAGTGCAGAGATTAGGGTAGAAGGACAAGGGCATGATGCTAAGAGTTCTGAGTTGATGAGGAAGGACAGGCAGGGGACAAAACATAAATGTAGCCAGTTAGAGGCGTTGAAATGTGTCTATTTCAATCCTAGGAGTATTAGAAACAAGGAGGATGAACTTTGAGCATGGATCAGTACATGGAACTACGATGTTGTGGCTGTTACTGAAACTTGGTTAGAGGAAGGGCAGGATTGGATGATGCAGGTCCCGGGGTTCAGGTGTTTTAAAAGGAATAGGATGGGAGGTAGAAAAGGCGGGAGAGCAGCATTACTGGTCAGGGATAGTATCATGGCTAGAGAAAGGGAGGATGCTGCAGAGGGAGTGTCCACTGAGTAGGTGTGGGTGGAAGTCAGAAATAGGAAGGGATCAATCACTGTGCTGGGAGTAGTCTATAGGCCCCCAAATAGCCCTCGGGACACCGAGGAACAGATAAGCAAGCAAATTTCAGAATAGAGCAGGAAATACAGGGTAGTAGTTATGGGTGATTTCAATTTCCCTCATATTGACTGGCACCTCCTGACTCCAAGGGGGATAGCTGGGGCTGAATTTGTCAGGTGTGTTCAAGAAGGATTCCTGACACAGTATGTGGACCAGCCGATGAGAGGAGAAGCTACACTGGATCTAGTTCTGGGTAATGAACCTGGTCAGGTGACAGACCTCTTGGTGGGGGAACATTTTGGTGAGAGTGACCACAACTCCCTTAGCTTCAGCATAGCTATGGAAAAGAATAAAAACAGGGGAACTGGGGAAGGGCTAACTACGAAGGGATGAGGCAGGAACTAGCGAGAGTAAATTGGAAACAGATGTTCAAAGGTGAAAGCACAGAAGTAATGTGGGAGAAATTTAGGGACCACGTGCTGGGTTCAGGATAGGTTTGTCCCACCGAGGCAAGGAAAAAATGGTAGGAAAAGGGAACCATGGCTGACAAAACACGTGAGGCAACTCATCAAGAGGAAGAAGGAAGCATATGTTAGATATAAGAAGCAGGAAGCAGGAGGGGCTAATGAGAAATATAGGGTAGCAAGGAAGGAACTAAAGAAAGGACTTAGGAGAGCTCAAAGGGGGCATGAGTAGGCCTTGGCATGTAGGATTAAGGAGAATCCCAAGGCCATCTATGCGTATGTGAAGAACAGAAGGTTGACGAGAATGAAGGTGGGGCTGCTAAAGGATAAAGAAGACGGGTGGAGGAGGTTGAGGAGGTCCTAAATGAATACTTTGCTTCAGTATTCACAAGTGAAAAGGACCTTGATCAGGGTGAGGTTGAAATAGAACAGGCCTGTGTGCTGGACAATGTGGAGATTAAGGAAGAAGAAGTGTGGATCTTCTTAAAAACATCAAGATTGATTTGATAAGTCCCCAAGGTCAGATGTGATATACCCCAGGCTACTGTGGGAAGTGAGAGAAGAGATCGCTGGAGCAGTAGCTATGATCTTTGAATCCTCTGGCTGCAGGGGAGGTGCCAGAAGATTGGAAAATGGCAAATGTAGTTCCCTTGTTTAAAAAGGTAATAGGGAGAATCCTGGGAACTATAGACCAATGAGTCTTACGTTGGTGGTCTGCAAACTATTGGAAAGGATTCTTAAGGATAGGATCTACGAGCATTTAGAGAAGTACAGTCTACTCAAGGATAGTCAACATGACTTTGTGAAGGGAAGGTTGTGTCTCACAAGCCTGATTGAGTTTTTTGAAGAGTTAACAAAAGAAATTGATGAGGGTAAAGCAGTAGATGTGGTCTACATGGATTTTAGCAAGGCATTTGACGAGGTCTCCCACAAAAGACTCATCCAGAAAGTCATGAGGCATGGGATCAGGAACCTTGGCTGTTCGGATAAAAAATTGGCCTAAAAGAAGAAAGCAGAGGGTAGTAGTGGAAGGAAAGTATTCTGCCTGGAGGTCAGTGTCTAGTGGAGTGCCACAAGGATCTGTCCTGGGACCCCTCCTCTTTGTGATTTTTATAAATGACCTGGATGAAGAGGTGGAAGGATGGGTGAGTAAGTTTGCAGATGACACAAAGATTGGAGGAGTTGTGAATGGAGCTGCAGGTTGTCAAAGGTTACAAGAGGATATTGACAGGATGCAGATTTGGGCAGAAAGGTGGCAGATGGAGTTCAATCTGGATAAGTGTGAGGTAATGCATTTTGGAAGGACAAACCAGAAGACTGAGTACAGGATTAATGGTCAGTTACTTAAGAGTGTGGATGAACAAAGGGACCTTGGGATTCAAATCCATACATCCCTCAAGGTCGCTGCACAGGTTGATAGGGTTGTTAGGGCCTATGGGATGCTAGGCTTCATTAACAGGGAGATTGAGTTCAAGAGTAGAGAGGTCATGTTGCAACTCTACAAATCTCTGGTGAGACCGCACTTAAGAGTATTGTGGTCAATTCTGGTCACCTCATTATAGGAAGGATGTGGAAGCTATGGAGAGGGTGCAGAGGAGATTCACCTGGATGTTGCCTGGATTGGAAAACAAGTCTTATGAGGCAAGGTTAGCAGAACTGGGACTTTTCTCTTTGGAGCATAGAAGGATGAGAGGGGACTTGATAGAGGTTTACAAGATTATGAGAGGCATAGGTAGGGTGGATAGTCAGTACCTGTTTCCCTGGGCACGAATAGCAAACACCAGACAGCATATGTACAAAGTTAAGGGAGGGAAGTTTAGGGAAGACATCAGGGGTAAGGTTTTTACACAGAGGGTTGTGGGTGCCTGGAATGACTTGCCAGGGATTGTGGTAGAGGCTAAAACATTAGGGGTATTTAAGAGCCTCTTGGACAGGCACATGGATGAAAGAAAAATAGAGGGTTATGGGGTAGTGTGGGTTTAGTACTTTTTTTTAGGAAAATATGGGTCAGCACAAAATCAAGGGCCGAAGGGCCTGTACTGTGCTGTAGTATTCTAGTGTCTAGTGTCATGGAAGAAAGAAAAAGGAGGGGAGGGAAGAGCACCAGAGGGAGGTGATGGGTGGGCAAGGAGCTGACGTAAGAGAGTGAAAAGGGGTTGGGAAATAGTGAAAGGGAGGCATTACTGGAAGTTTGAACATTGATTTCTCAAAATTCTATTTTGGAAATAGAGAAAACATACAAAAATATGAGGCAAAAAGAGATTTGGGAGTCCTTGTGCAGGATTCTCTAAAGGTTAGTTTACAGGTTGAGTCTATGGTGTAAAAGTTAACTGTGGTGTTAACATTCATTTTGCGAGGACTAGAATATAAAACCAAGGATGTAATGTTAAGACTTTATAAAGCACTGTTGAGGCTTCACTTGAAGCATTGTGACCAGTTTTGGGCTGCTTCTCTTAGAAAGGATGTGCTGAAACTGGAGAAGGTTCAAAGGAGGTTCACAAAAATGATTCCACAATTGAATTGCTTGTCATATGAAGAGCGTGTGATGGTTCTGGGCTTGTATTGACTGGAATTCAGAAGAATGAGGGGTGATCTCATTGAAACCTATCAAATGGTGATAGGCCTTGATAGAGTAGATGTGGAGAGTATGTTTCCAATGGTGGGAGAGTCTAAAACCAGAGGACACAGCCTGAGAATAGAGAGGTGTCTTTTTAGAACAAAGATGAGGAAGAGTTTCTTTAAGCAGAGAGTGGTGAATCATTGGAATTCTTTTCCACAGGCAGTTGTGGAGGCCAGGTCTTTAAGGCAAAGCTTGATAGATTCTTGGTTGGTCAGATCATCAAGGGATACAGGGAGATGGCAGGACATTGGGGCAGAAAGGAAAATTGCATCAGCCATGATGAAATGGTGAAGAAGACTTGATGGATCAAGTGGCCTAATTCTGTTCCTATATCTTATGGTCTTTGCTTGTCTTGTTTGCCTTGACAGAAGATGATGCAGCAAGCCTCCTGAACAGTGGAGGGCTGTAGTCTAGAGTAACTGGCCATGAGAGTATCTGATCCCAGGGTCTTGATGGAGTTCTCTGTGGAGATGGTCGATTCACTGGGTTTCCTGTCCACAGAATTTTAAACTGGTTAGCCAATTGTCAGCATGGTCTTGCTAGGCCAAAGCGCCTGTTCCCATTGATGTATGTCTCTCTGCTTCTACAGTTCCCACAGTTGGGAGGATAGTCAATTTAAGCCCATTGTGTAAGAAAGAGGGCAAAGAAACACTGGGGAAATGCCACCAGTACTGTCTCCACAATATCCATGGGCAGCCTCTGGAAACCATTGACAGTGACCCCTCCTATTCCTTGGCCAGGTCATTTTGTCTGTCTGTCTGACATCCAGACTTGGATAAAACAGCCCTCTCCAAGTGATCACCAGGTGGCCAGAGGGTAAAATTCAAGGATATATGCAAAGTTTCTTTGAAAATGCCACCTTGCCAGGGACTTCTGGAATCTCAAACCATTCCTGTTTGGAGTGGAGAAAGAACATTGGAGTCTGTGTATAAGGCATAGCAGCACTGTATCAAAAGGATGTATTGCTTATGCACCACACACAACTCACCCAGCACAGAGCCCACTCCACACACACTGACCTCATCAACCATCTAGCAACTGTTGAACTAGAGAAAGTAATCCTCCACCCACACTGTCACTGACGTTAATCCAGATCCCTCACACTGACCCTCAATTACCCCTCTCCTCCACTCATACCATGTCACATACACTAACTCAGTTCTCTCACACTGTCCCTCTGTGACCCCTCTCCTCCACCCACAGTGTGTCACAGACATTAATCCAGATCTCTCACACTGACCCTCAGTGACCCCTCTCCCCCAGTGCTGTGACACTGACTGTATTCCCACTGACATTAATCCAGCTCCTTCACATCATCCCTCAGAGACTCATCTCCCCAGTGACGTGTGTCACTGACATCAATACCCTCTCTCAGACCGTCCCCAGTGACCTGTGGCACTCACTGACTATATCCCCACCGATGTTAATCCAGCCCCTTCATGCCAGCCTTCTCCCCCAGTGCCCTGGCTCTGTTTCCAGACATTTCCACCTCACACTTTTTTGCTTCTGCCTTTGCAGTTGGTGGAGATTTCGCGGGTGTTGGCTCCTGACTCAGACTTCCTCAACTGGCGACAGTTTATCCTTTCAATTGCTCAGCCATGGCCCTATCCCTCCCTGAGGGACCTGCTGGACACAAAGATACGGTTTCAAGCTGTGGACCAGGCTGATAATGGTTACGTTACAAAAGAACAATATGATCAGGTATAGTGACTTCAAACCCCAACTCTAGTCCATGTCCCATCCCCATCCCCAACATCTTCTAGACTCCTCAGTAATAGCAAGACATTGACTTCCAGAAGTGGGGTGGACCACCTACTCCTGTATGTATGAATGCTATCCGTCTGGAGAAGGTTGAGAGTTTCAGGTATCCAGGTGTAGTTGTCACCAATTTGTCCTGGTACAGCCACATAGACACTACGGTCAACAAAACACACCAGGAACTCTACTTCCTCAGAAGGCTAAGGAAATTTGGCATGACCCAGTAACTCTCAACAACTTTTCACCATAGATCTCTGTCTTGGAGGCTGATGTCAAAACATATTTCAAGAGGGTTAACCCTTGTAATCAATCAGCAGGTCCCCGTGGTCTCTAAAAACCTGTGTTAACTGACTGGTAGGTGTGTCCAAAGACATTTACAGTCTCTCATTGCTATAGTCTGAAGTTCACACCTGCTTCAAAAGGGCAACAATCCTACTAAGAAGAACAGGGAGAGCTGCCTTAACATCTATCTCCCAGTAACACTCACATCTACGGTGATGAAGTGCTTTGAGAGGTTGGTTATGGCTAGAATCAAGTCCTGTCTCAGCAAGGACTGCAATTTGCCTGTCACCACAATGGATCTACAGCAGATGTGATCTCATTGGCTCTTCACGCAGCCTTGGATCACCTGGACAATACTAGTTCTTACATCAGGCTGCTTTTCATTGACTACGGCTCAGCATTGAACACAATCATTCCTACAGTTCTGACTAAAAAGCTCTAAAAGCTGGACCTCTGTTTCTCCATCTGCAACTGGATCCTCGACTTCCTCACCAAAAAACCACAGTGTGTGTGGATCAGAAATAACATATCCATCTCACTGATAATCAACACTAGGCCACCTCAAGGATATGTTTAACCCACTGTTGTACTCTCTCTTCACTTTTGACTGTGTGACTAGGCTTAGCTCAAATGCCGTCTATAAATTTGCTGATTGTGCAACTACTGTTGACAGAATTTCAAATGGTGATAAGAAGATGTACTAGAACAAGATAAGTCAGCTGGATGAGTGGTGTCACAACAACAACTTTGCGCTTAATGCTAGTAAGACCAATAAATCAATTGTGGACTTCTGGAAGGGTAAAATGAGGGCATGCACACCAGTACTCATCGAGAGATCAAAGATAGAAAGGGTGAGCAGTTTCAAGTTTGTGGATGTAAACATCTCTGGAGATCTATCCTGGGCCCAACATATCGATTCATTTACAAAGAAGGTGTGACAGCAGCCACATTTCACTCAGAGTTTGGGGAGATTTGGTTTGTCGCCAAAGAGATTCACAAACCTCAACAGATTTACTGTGGAGAGCATTCTAACCGGGTGCAACACTGTCTGATATGGGGGAAGGGCATTGCACAAAATCAAAATAAACTGCAGAAAGTTACGAACTCAGCTCCTTCATGAGCACAACCCTCCCCAGCATCCAGGACATCTTAAAGGAGCAATGCTTCAAAAAGGGGGCATCCATCAATAAGGACCCCCATGACACAGGACATGTCCTTACTGCCAACAAGGAGGAGGTACAGGAGCCTGAAGGCACACACTGAACAACTGAGAAACAGCTTCTTTCCATCTACCATCCAATTTCTGAATAGAGATTGAACCCATGAATACAACCCACTCCTTTTTTCCTCTCTTTGGCACTATTTAACTTGTATTTAGTAATTTATTTTTTTCATTGTGTATTGCAATGCACTTCTGCCACATAGCAACAAATTTCACAATGTGTGCCGGCAACATTAAAGCTGATTCTGAAAGCAGTCTATTGTGATGCATCACAGCTCAATGAGGCAGCAGCTGGGCCCCGAGAGTGGAGAAATTGCAGGAGGTTGTGAAGACAGCTCAGTCTGTCTCTCAGATCTGCCTCCCTGCCATGGACTCTGTCTACAGTAAAGCAGCCAGCATGAGTAAGGGTCCCTCTCACCCTGGACATTTTCTCCTCCCCTCTTAAGATACAAAAGTTTGAAAACTTTTGAAGCTCAAGGACAACTTCCATCACACTGTTATAATGCTATTAGATAATCCCTAGTATGATAAAATGATCTCACAATTTACCTTGTTGTGACCTTGCACCTTATTGTCTGCCCACATTGTACTTGCTTTCTAATCTTTTTCCTTTGTACCACCACGATGTACTTGTGTGTGGAACGATGTGCATGGGTGGCAAATCTTTTTCACTTTATCACTAAACATGTGACAATAATAAACTCATTACCACTTACCCAACCCTGGGACATTAATATCTTTCAGACACAAACCTGGGCACCATCATCTTGGAGACCCTTTCCCTGATTAGAGTTCTATTATATCCTAACCCAACCCAACACCTCGACCCCAGAACTGGACTTTGTACTAAGGCTCACTGCCTCCTACCTCTCTGACCTTCCCTTTCTTTCCAGTCCTGAAGAAAGGTCTCAGTCTAAAATGTTGACTGTACTCTTTTCCATAGATGTTGCCTGACCTGCTGAGTTCCTCCAGTATTTTGTGTGTGTTGCTTCCTAACCCTCACAGGGCCAACCCTGGATCCAGAACAGAACTATCATTTTACAGCCTCAATTTGTAAGCCCCTCTGCAACCACCCAGCACCATCACGTCCTTCCTGTGGTGCAGTGATGGAGCTATACATGGTGTTCCACCTGTGAATAACCTAGAGTGCTCTACAAATTCAGCACACCCTGTTAACTCCCCTCAGCTGGCTAATAGAGGCAAGACTCCTGTGTGTGACCCTAATCACCTGCCACCTTGAAGACTCCTAATCCTGGTCAGCTGCCCCAAGGATCAGTGGGTGTCAGGTCCCCTGATCACTGTCTGAACATTTACTGTGTATTTTCTTGTCTTGTTTTCTCTCCCCAAAAGCACCAGCTCTGTCTTCCCCAGAGTGAGTGCCTTTTGTTCCTGTTGTGACTATATAATATTTCATCGAGAGCTGACCTTCCTGAAGAATTACCTCAGTATCTCTTCCCCAGCTGCTGGCTGACCTGCCAAGTACTTCCTGGACTTTCTGCTTTTATTTTACATTTGCACTATCAGCAGTTTTTAGGATCTTTGAACAATACATCATAGGTACAGACCCTTTGGCCCAGCTGGTCCATGCAGTCTGTGTTGCCCACCCAGATAGCCCCAATTTCCTTCCAAGCCCACTCCTCCCCTGATATTACAGTACTGCCTCAGAGTGTCTCTCCCCTTACACCTCAGACTGACCATCTCTCTGTCTGTCTCTTTCTCACTATCTGTGTGTGTGTGTCTCCTCCTCTGTCCCCTCTCTCTGCTCACTCTCTCTGTTTGGTGTCCACAGGTGGAGCTGTGGTTCACAGGTGATGCTGACCAACAAGACCCTGAGGATCCATTGGAGCCAGTTCCCTTCAACAGACTTGCACAGCTGAAGGAGGTACTGTCCATCATCAGCTCTCCTTCCCCACATGACATCTAGTTCCCCCCGCCATTGCAGAGAAAACCTGGGTGAAGAGTTGGCTGTAACTCAGCACATCAGGGCAGAGAGTTTCGTAGAGCTGACGTCTTGGGCACCCACATCCCTGAGGTCCCTGGTTGATGTTCACTAGGGTAAATGATCTGAGAGAAACCTACAAAATCTCCACACACTGGATCCAGGCAGATCACATGGTCAGGTGAGAAGCTGGCTTGTGGTATCAAGATATGGGACTGAGGTGAAGAGAGCAAAGAACCTCTGGAATTTTCCAGACAGCTGAGCGTAACTATGTTTAGGAAGGAGTTTGAGGGTCCGGGGATAATATCCCTCCCTTATCCAATTCCAGTGATCACCTCCGACCCTGCGTCACCTCTCCTGCTCACAACTATCTTCAATATCCCCATTCCACTTGGTGCTGGAGTATGGTCTTGACCCACTGCGCTGCCAGAGTAGGTGTTGCAATGGGATCCATTCACTTTATTTAGATATGCAGAGCAGCCAAGGCTGAGAAAGAAACGAAGGTAATGTGGGGAATGAGAATGGTGTAGGTGTGCAGAAGGACTGACTGGCCTGTTTCTATCATTCTAATAGTGTAGTCTTCTGCAAGATCGCCTACCATTCCTCTAACAATGAGAGTGTGCAGACCTCATCTCAACGCCCTGTACAAATGCAGCATCACCTCCTTCATTAACCTCAGAAAGATCCTGAAGTTATAGTGGCACCGAGAGAGATTACTCATCCCACAGAGTTAGTGATAGCCTCATTTTTTTTTTATCCCAGTCCCTCAACTTTCCTCAGGAGCCAGTAACAGTGAATTCCAAGTGGCCTTGGATGGTGGTTGAAAGGCTGTGTAATGATTGGTGCATGACAGCACACATCTGCACAAGGATTCCCCACAAAGGAACTCTCACCACTCCCTCATTCCTAAGCATGTCTCGAATCCACTGTCCCCTCACTGATGGTCCCTTTCACTATGGCTTTGTGTGTGGGAGATCATGTCTCATGCATGAATGAGTTTTTGAAGGAGGTCACTGAGGGCAGTGTCATTTATATGAACTTCAGTAAGGCCTTTGATAAGGTTTCCTAGTTCCTTAAGATTGTCATAGCCAGGAATGGTAGTGGAGATAAGCTCTATGTGTCTCAAATTGCCTCTGACAATTAAGTCCAGCTCCTGACCTTTACCTGTGGCTTAGCTACAGAGTGTGATGGAACCATTTCTACTGACAGGAGGAGGGGCAAAGTCGGGTTACTGGTGCCTTCAAACCAGTTGCTTTGAACAGATGGGGCTTGTCAGCCGTGGTTGACAGCTCATCGAGGAGAAGGAAATTCTGATCTCAAATCTCCACTGCCTTGTGACTATACCCATTCATGGGGAAGGCTCAGCAAGTAAGGAAAAATATGGAGCTGGAGTCCCTAAGGCAGACCCACGTTGAGTTCAACACTGACTGATGGTGTGTGCAATGTTCCTTTGTATTAATCAGCTGCATGGAGAGGGGGAGCCTGCTATGTGCTACATGCTCTCCATATCATACTGCCCTGGCTTGCATATCACATAGACAGCTGGAATGCTGTATCCATGGTCAACCCTGATCAACAGAGGGCCTCAGTCAATGAGTTGGTGAAGAATGTACAAGACATGGTTAGTAAGTTTGCAGATGGCACTGAAATATATGGGGTCACATGGATCTCAATCAGCTAGGGAAGTGGGCCAAGGAATGGCGAATGCAGTTTAATTATGCTGAGTGCAAGGTGTTACACTTTGGGAAGACAACTGAGGCAGGCCTTTTAGTGAATGGCAGGTCCCTGGGGCGTGTTGTAGACCTTGAACATGGTTCCCTGACAGTGGAGTCATAAGTAGACGGGGTGCTGAAGAAGGCTGTTGGTGTGCTGGCCTTCATTTGTCAGGGCATCAAATTCAAAAATTGTGATGTTATGTGTCAGTTGTACACAACATTGAGGACGCCACACTTGGTGCTTTTGTGTTCAGTTCTGATCACAGAAACACCATGAAGCTTGTAAGATTAAGAGGAGATTTACAAGGATGGTGCCAGGACCTGCTAGACTAATTTATAGAGAGAGGTTGAGCAGGTTGGGAGTGTAGGAGAATGAGGAGTGATCTGTCAGAGGTGTATAAAATCATAAGGGGAAGAGATGAGGTGAATGTGCACAGTCTTTTTTTCTGGGTTGGGGAATTAAGATCTAGAAGTGTAGCTTCAGGCTGAAAAGAGAGATTTAATAGGAACCAGAGGAGCAACTTTTTACCAGAGGCTGGCCAGTACGTGGAGTAAATTTCCAGAAGAAGTGTTTGAAGCAGGTATATTAATAATTAAAAGGGATTTGTCTGAAAGTAGAAAAATGGGACTTGTTTAGTGGGAATTACGGTGGGCCGAAGGGCTTGTTTCTGTGCTACCTTGCATCTCCAGAACCCACCACACTGACCGGTCACATGCTGTCAGCCCAGGACCTCTGTGTGCCCACCCTGTATCAACCTTGATCCTGTCTCCTAACCCCAAGGTGCTCCCCCAGTCTCCCACTCACCATTCATGCTGTGTCCCTGGACCACCTAGCTTTCCCCATTCTCAAAGCTCCCTCTTGCCCAGGTTTTCTTCAGCCTGTTTGTGGAGGACGGCCCATCCGAGCCCCGACTGGACTACAACAACACCCTGCTGTACTTCAGCGGGCACCAGGACCCAGCCCAGGGCCTGCACCGGGCTCTCAGCATCGCCGTGGGCAGTGCACTCCCTTGGGCACCCCTCTCCAGCCCTCAGAAGGTGAGGGGCATGAGGGTGGAGCACTGTGGGAGGTGGAAAAGAGAGCTTGTAGAGTGAGGGGAGGGCAGTGTGTGGGATGTGAGGAAGCAGTAACACAAGAGGTTGTGGGAGAGTGAGGGTGACTGGTGGGGATAGGGGAGGCATTGTGGGGCATGAAGGGGAGAACTGAGGGGCGTGAGGGATGGGGAGGGTTTGTGGAGGAGGGAGTTGTGGGGATGAAGGGGAGGGTGGTGTGAGGGAGAGGAGAGGGCATGTAGGATGATGGGGTGCGAGAAGGGAGTGCAGGTTGGGGAGGGGGGTGATAGAAGGGTTGAGTATGGGGTGGAGATGATAGGGGAGGGGGTGTGTGTGTGATGGACCAGTGACTCCCTCAGCATGCCTTTGTGTTACAGTCAGAGCAGGACGTCCCAGGTGGACCCTCAGCACCAGGACCGGTGGAGAAGGTGCCTCTATCAGCTCTGTTCCAAATCATGAAGCATGGAGTGGCTGGGTTTGGAGAAACCCATCGGCACAGGAGCCCAGAGGAAGACCATCAATGCCAGGTTTAACATCAGCAATCACCAAGGGAGATGGCTAGTTAGCGAAGCGTGGGTGGACACTCCCTCACTGGAGCAGTGAGGTTGACAGCTGGACTAGTAGAGGTTTATTATGGTACAAGAAGCATAGGCTGGGTATTCAGTCAGAGACTTTTCCCCAAAGTTGAAATATCTATTACCAGAGGACAGATATTTAAGGTGAGGGGGCAAGTTCAAATGAGATGTGTGGGACAGGGTTTTTTTACACAGAGTGTGGTGCCCGGAATACACAACGAGGAGTGGTGGTGGGGCAAGTATAATAGAGGTATTTAAGATATATGAAAATGCAAGGAAGAGAGGGAGATGGACTATGCAAGTAGAATGGATTCAGTTTGGACAGGCATTGTGTTTGGCACAGACATCATGTGTTCCTGTGCTGTACTATTCTGCGTCTGCAGACACACAGATACTGAGCATACTTGGTGAAGGGAAGATTTGAGACAGCTTTCGAGGCAGTTGGATTGTCTGGTGAAGCTGTGAGACTGTGGTGTGTGGTTTGGAGAGAGCTGTACCTGCAGAGGGTGCTGGCGGTCTAGCAATGCAGAAGCCCTTCTCAGTGCAACAGCACTGTGATGAACTGATGAAGGACCAGAACGTCAGCTCTTCCCCTCCATAGATGGTGCCTGACCGGCTGAGTTCCTCCAGGGCTTTGTGTTGATGAAGGCCCAGAACGTCAGCTGTTCCCCTCCATAGATGGTGCCTGACCGGCTGAGTTCCTCCAGGGCTTTGTGTTGATGAAGGCCCAGAACGTCAGCTCTTCCCCTCCAAAGATGGTGCCTGACCGGCTGAGTTCCTCCAGGGCTTTGTGTTGATGAAGGCCCAGAACGTCAGCTCTTCCCCTCCATAGATGGTGCCTGACCGGCTGAGTTCCTCCAGGGCTTTGTGTTGATGAAGGCCCAGAACGTCAGCTGTTCCCCTCCATAGATGGTGCCTGACCGGCTGAGTTCCTCCAGGGCTTTGTGTTGATGAAGGCCCAGAACGTCAGCTGTTCCCCTCCATAGATGGTGCCTGACCGGCTGAGTTCCTCCAGGGCTTTGTGTTGATGAAGGCCCAGAACGTCAGCTCTTCCCCTCCATAGATGGTGCCTGACCGGCTGAGTTCCTCCAGGGCTTTGTGTTGATAAAGGCCCAGAACGTCAGCTCTTCCCCTCCATAGATGGTGCCTGACCGGCTGAGTTCCTCCAGGGCTTTGTGTTGATGAAGGCCCAGAACGTCAGCTCTTCCCCTCCATAGATGGTGCCTGACCAGCTGAGTTCCTCCAGGGCTTTGTGTTGATGAAGGCCCAGAACGTCAGCTCTTCCCCTCCATAGATGGTGCCTGACCGGCTGAGTTCCTCCAGGGCTTTGTGTTGATGAAGGCCCAGAACGTCAGCTCTTCCCCTCCATAGATGGTGCCTGACCGGCTGAGTTCCTCCAGGGCTTTGTGTTGATGAAGGCCCAGAACGTCAGCTGTTCCCCTCCATAGATGGTGCCTGACCGGCTGAGTTCCTCCAGGGCTTTGTGTTGATGAAGGCCCAGAACATCAGCTGTTCCCCTCCATAGATGGTGCCTGACCGGCTGAGTTCCTCCAGGGCTTTGTGTTGATGAAGGTAGAGCGGTGGATGTTGTCTGTGTGGATTTGAATAAGATGTTTGATAAGGCCCCTCACAAAAGGCTCATCTAAAAGATTAAGATGCATAGGATCCTCGGTTAATTGGCTGTTAGGATTCAGAATTCCCTTGCCCATAGAAGAAAATTCGCTTTTGGTCAAAGGGATTTAGTGGAGTTCTGCAGAGATCTAAACTGGGACCTCTGCTGTTAGTGATGTAGGTAAATGAGTTGGATGAAAATATGGATGGTTCAGATGACATAAATATTGGTGGAGTTGTGGATACTGCAGTGAGATATAGATCATTTGCAGATCTGGGCAGAGAAATGGCAGATGGAACTTAACTTGGCCAAATGTGAGGTGTTACTCCTTGGTACTGCATGTCAAATGAAAGGAGACTGCACACTGTTAATGGCAAGACCTTTAACAGTGTTGATGTGCAGAGAGGTCTTGGGTCCAAGTTCATAACTCCATGAAGGTGGCACCACAAGTTGATAGGACAGTTAAGAAAGCATATGGCATGCCTGGCTTTATTAGTTGAGGCATTAAGCTCAAAAGTCAGGAAGTTATGTTACAGTTTTGTAAAACTGTGGCCAGGCCGCATCTGGGGTATTGCAGTTACTTCTGGTCATCCCATTGTATGGAAGATGTGAAGGCATTGCAGCAAGTGCTGAAGGTGTTTACTAGAACATTGCCTGTATTAAAGAGTCTGTACTAAGGCAGAGGTTGGGCTGCTCATATTGTTTTCCCAGGACTGAAATGCCTAATAGCAGAGGGCATGCACTTAAAGTGAGAGGGGGTAAGTTCCAAGCATATGGAAGAAAAATGGAGGGCTATGTGGTAGGGAAGTGTTACATTGACTTTGATAGACACAACATTGTGGGCCAAAGGGCCTGTACTGAGCTGTAATGTTCTGTGCCACATGAGGCAAGTTTCTTTATAACACAGTGAGCGGTGCCAGGGATGGCAATGGTATGATACAGGCTCTTAGACAGGCACATGAATGTGCAGAGAATGGGTGGGGGGTGTAGAACATTCTGTAGGGAAAAGGGATTGGGTTTAATTAGGTCTCAGTCGTGAATGAGTTTGGCCGACCATGGCGAACAGAAAGCATGTTGCTGTACTGCACTGTGCTCTGCTACAGAGCTAGGGTCCAAAGCAAGGATGAAATGATAACTATGGTGCAGTGACACTAACATCTGACAAGCCTCACCATAGCTCAAAGCTTTCTCATTTCTCAGATAAAGTCTTTGAGCTAAAGTATTGACTTTGTTTGTGTCACCACGGTAGCTGCCCGACCTGATGGGTCCTATTTTTGCTGTGCACCGTCAACTGCAGTGTGTGTCGGAGGAAGTGGGTTACGTGCGAGGTTGGGCAAACATCACGGTGTACAAAGCACTCACTATCTTTCCTGGTTTTGCAGCTTTTCACCCAAGTTTACAAGGAGCTGGGATCAAAGGAGCTTGAACCGCTCCCATTAGATGTTTTGCTCAAACATCCTGTCATTATGGACCTCATCACCAACACAACACAATTCAGCCAATCTGTGAGTGTTGTTTTACCAATCCACCGCTGTGTACGTCTCTCTCACACCCACAAACACGCCATTCCCTCCTCTGTCTAGCCTCTCACATTCTTGCATTGAACAGGCTGACAGGAATACAGTCTCTCTCTCTGTCACTGCGTTTGCTATTTCATATTATAAACCTGTTTCTCCGGCCATCCCACCCGACTCTCTTTCAGGCTTCCATTGTCCCCTCTTCTCCACGGCAAGTCCTCGTTGGGAGAGGAGACATTACCGGCCCTCACCGGTGGGGGTGGAGAGGTCACCGATCCTCACCTGTGGGAGTGGAGAGGTTCCCCTGTCCTCATGGGTGGGAGTGGAGAGGTTCCCCTGTCCTCACCGGTGGGAGTGGAGAGGTTCCCCTGTCCTCACCGGTGGGAGTGGAGAGGTTCCCCTGTCCTCACCGGTGGGAGTGGAGTGGTTCCCCTATCCTCACCGGTGAGAGTGGAGAGGTTCCCCTGTCCTCACCAGTGGGAGTGGAGAGGTCACCGATCCTCACCTGTGAGAGTGGAGAGGTTCCCCTGTCCTCACCGGTGAGAGTGGAGAGGTTCCCCTGTCCTCACCGGTGGGAGAGGAGAGGTTCCCCTGTCCTCACCGGTGGGAGTGGAGAGGTTCCCCTGTCCTCACCGGTGGGAGTGGAGAGGTTCCCCTGTCCTCACCGGTGGGAGTGGAGAGGTTCCCCTGTCCTCACCGGTGGGAGTGGAGAGGTTCCCCTGTCCTCACCGGTGGGAGTGGAGAGGTTCCCCTGTCCTCACCTGTGTGAGTGGAGAGGTTCCCCTGTCCTCACCGGTGGGAGTGGAGAGGTTCCCCTGTCCTCACCGGTGGGTGTGGAGAGGTTCCCCTGTCCTCACCGGTGGGAGTGGAGAGGTTCCTCTGTCCTCACCGGTGGGAGTGGAGAGGTTCCCCTGTCCTCACCGGTGGGACTGGAGAGGTTCCCCTGTCCTCACCGGTGGGAGTGGAGAGGTTCCTCTGTCCTCACCGGTGGGAGTGGAGAGGTTCCCCTGTCCTCACCGGTGGGAGTGGAGAGGTTCCCCTGTCCTCACCGGTGGGAGTGGAGAGGTTCCCCTGTCCTCACCGGTGGGAGTGGAGAGGTTCCCCTGTCCTCACCGGTGGGAGTGGAGAGGTTCCCCTGTCCTCACCGGTGGGAGTGGAGAGGTTCCCCTGTCCTCACTGGTGGGAGTGGAGAGGTTCCCCTGTCCTCACCGGTGGGAGTGGAGAGGTTCCCCTGTCCTCACTGGTGGGAATGGAGAGGTTCCCCTGTCCTCACTGGTGGGAATGGAGAGGTCACCGATCCTCACCGGTGGGAGTGGAGAGGTTCCCCTGTCCTCACCGGTGGGAGTGGAGTGGTTCCCCTGTCCTCACCGGTGAGAGTGGATAGTTCAGCGATCCTCACTGGTGGGAGTGGAGAGGTCAGCGATCCTCACCGTTGGGAGTGGGGAGGTTCCCCTGTCCTCACCGGTGGGAGTGGAGAGGGTCCCCTGTCCTCACCGGTGGGAGTGGAGAGGGTCCCCTGTCCTCACCGGTGGGAGTGGGGAGGTTCCCCTGTCCTCACCGGTGGGAGTGGAGAGGTTCCCCTGTCCTCACCGGTGGGAGTGGAGAGATTCCCCTGTCCTCACCGGTGGGAGTGGAGAGGTTCCCCTGTCCTCACCGGTGGGAGTGGAGTGGTTCCCCTATCCTCACCGGTGAGAGTGGAGAGGTTCCCCTGTCCTCATGGGTGGGAGTGGAGAGGTTCCCCTGTCCTCACCGGTGGGAGTGGAGAGGGTCCCCTGTCCTCACCGGTGGGAGTGGGGAGGTTCCCCTGTCCTCACCGGTGGGAGTGGAGAGGTTCCCCTGTCCTCACCGGTGGGAGTGGAGAGATTCCCCTGTCCTCACCAGTGGGAGTGGAGAGGTCACCGATCCTCACCGGTGGGAGTGGAGAGTCACCGATCACCTGTGGGAGTGGAGAGGTTCCCCTGTCCTCACCGGTGGGAGTGGAGAGGTTCCCCTGTCCTCACCAGTGGGAGTGGAGAGGTCACCGATCCTCACCGGTGGGAGTGGAGAGTCACCGATCACCTGTGGGAGTGGAGAGGTTCCCCTGTCCTCACCGGTGGGAGTGGAGAGGTTCCCCTGTCCTCACCAGTGGGAGTGGAGAGGTTCCCCTGTCCTCACCGGTGGGAGTGGAATGGTCACCGATCCTCACCGGTGGGAGTGGAGAGGTTCCCCTGTCCTCACCGGTGGGAGTGGAATGGTCACTGATCCTCACCGGTGGGAGTGGAGAGGTTCCCCTGTCCTCACCGGTGAGAGTGGAGAGGTTCCCCTGTCCTCACCGGTGGGAGTGGAGAGGTTCCCCTGACCTCACCGGTGGGAGTGGAGAGGTTCCCCTGTCCTCACCGGTGGGAGTGGAGAGGTTCCCCTGTTCTCACTGGTGGGAGTGGAGAGGTTCCCCTGTCCTCACCGGTGGGAGTGGAGAGGTTCCCCTGTCCTCACTGGTGGGAATGGAGAGGTTCCCCTGTCCTCACTGGTGGGAGTGGAGAGGTTCCTCTGTCCTCACCGGTGGGAGTGGGGAGGTCAGCGATCCTCACCGTTGGGAGTGGGGAGGTTCCCCTGTCCTCACCGGTGGGAGTGGAGAGGTTCCCCTGTCCTCACCGGTGGGAGTGGAGAGGTTCCCCTGTCCTCACCGGTGGGAGTGGAGAGGTTCCCCTGTCCTCACCGGTGGGAATGGAGAGGTTCCCCTGTCCTCACCGGTGGGAGTGGAGAGGTTCCCCTGTCCTCACCGGTGGGAGTGGAGAGGTTCCCCTGTCCTCACCAGTGGGAGTGGAGAGGTTCCCCTGTCCTCACCGGTGGGAGTGGAGAGGTTCCCCTGTCCTCACCAGTGGGAGTGGAGAGGTTCCCCTGTCCTCACTGGTGGGAATGGAGAGGTTGCCTTGTCCTCACCGGTGGGAGTGGATAGGTCACCTATCCTCACCTGTGGGAGTGGGGAGGTTCCCCTGTCCTCACCTGTGGGAGTGGAGAGGTTCCCCTGTCCTCACTGGTGGGAGTGGAGAGGTTCCCCTGTCCTCACCTGTGGTGGCTGAAGGCTTTCTGCAGCTTCCATGTAACCGTTGTGTTGTATACTCACAGTACACGTGTTGAACCGGTTCCTCTGCACCATGGTCTCTTCCAAAATCAGCCGCGTGTCCTGTATCATTGCTCAGTGTGTCAACATCATGGAATCACAGAGCCTCACAGTACAGAAAGAAATCCTTCGACTCATCAGCCTACATCTAAACTATATCCATGCTTACCACTCCACAGTTCACCTGCAGTCTGTTGCCCTCCTGTTGGCTGTTACACTCACAACTGGGAGAATCAGGAGGGAGAATTTCTTACGCTTGTATTCCATCATCTCTGTGTGCTCTCTCCTCTGCCTCTCCGTTCAGCATCCTCATTCCTCCTCATTGTTTCCCTCCTCCTCTCTGTCTTATCCACGTCTTCATAGCCGAATCCCTCCCCTCTGCTCTATCTCTGCGTGCTCACGCATCCCTGCACCACCATGGCCACGGTGGCGAAGCAGTTAGCCTGACACGACTATAGTTTAGGGATTCAGAGATCGCTGTTCAATTCCGGTGTCCTTTGTACCTTCCTTCCCCCGGGTGCTCCGGTTTCCTCCCACCATCTAGAGACATAAAGGTTAGTGGGTTAATCGGTCCTCTGATTAGGCTAGGGTTAAAATGTTGGGTTGCTAGTGGTGCAGCTGGGTAGCTGGAAGGGGCTGTTTCATATTTGTATTTCTAAACAAAATACATCTTGACACCCACTGTCACTGCTGCATTCCTTCCACATCACTCCCTCCATTCCTGGCACTCAGAAAAATCCTTGCCACTCTCTTACTCCCAACCTCTGCATCACTCCCCTACCAATCACTTGCTCTAGTCCTGCCCACCCCCTTGAACCCTATCACTCCTTGTCCCCTCCTCTACCCTCACTGACCGTGTCTGTTTGCTGTACAGGATGTCCATGCCGTGATACAGAGGCAATTCGTGGATGGTGAGGCTGTTGCCAGCAGCTCTCCTGAAACTTCAGTGGAAAGGTCTCCCAGCAGCCCAACTGATGAGCCAGGCCAGGCCCAGAGTCGGTGGAGAATGCCCAGGCAATGAAGCTCACACACTAATAAATTCAGATACATTGCTGTCTCATTCCTTGGTTGTAGCTCTTGACTGATACAGGGATACAAGACAATGAGTTTGTGGTGTAGTCAGGTGGGCCTGTGGTTGTAGAGGTTTGCTTTTATCTGCCTGCCCCTTTCCCTCGCGATGAACCAAGGACTCTGGACTCTCTGAGTCCTGCTCCAAATGCTTTGTAACAGAGGACTCTAGAATCCCAATCACAGGCTCCAACAGCCACTTTCCATTGAACCCACTTAATACTGGATCATTCAGCCTCTGGAGACTGTCCCACCATTCCACTAGACTTGTGGAGACTCATGGACAAGGCATTCTGCCTGTTAAAAACCTGGGGCAAAGTGTGCAGAACAATAGAGGAACTCAGCATCTATGCAGAGGGATAAATCATCCATGTTTAATGCCAAGACTCTACTTCAGATGAGTCCCTCCTTCACATCTTCACCTCCGTGGATTCTGCCTGACGATGAGCTTTCCATCTGTGTTGCTTGTGGAGATTCAACGAGGGGAGATCTGCAGAGACCCTGCCACTTGCCCCAGCTGCCCTCTCATCCCATCACTCCCCTCAGCCTCCAACTGCACCGATTGTCTGAGTCAGATCAGCTCCATAGCCAACAGAGGCAGCTCCCCTCACACTTGTGAACTATATTACATGGACTCATGAGTGGTACCTGCCCAACTGGGTGCAGAAACACAGAGAAAAGGGAACTGGATTGATGAAGGTGCTGCCATTAGAGACGGTCCAGAGGAGATTCACAACAATGATTCTGGGAATGAAAGGGTTAACATGAGGAGTGTTCTGATGACTCTGGGCCTGTACTTGCTGGAGTTTAGAAAAATGAGGGGGGAGTAGGATCTCATTGAAACCTATAGAATATTGGAAGGCCTAAATAGAGTGGACATGGAGAGGATGTTTCCTGTAGTGGGAGAGTCTAGGGACCAGAGGGCACAGCCTCAGAATAGAGGAATGTCCATTTAGAATAGAGATGAGGAAAGATTTCTTTAGCCAGAGAGTGGTGTATCTGTGGAATTCATTGCCACAGATGGCTATGCAGGCCAAGTCATTGAGTATATTTAAAGCAGAGGTTCATAGGTTCTTGATTAGTCAGAATGTCAAAAGTTATGTGGAGAAGGCTGGAGAATGGGGTTGAGATGGAATGGCAGAGCAGAATCAATGGAGTGAATGGCCTAATTCTGTTCCTATGTCGTATGGTCTGGAGATGTTACATGGCCCCACTGTTTGATGTGTCCTATACCTCACAGACTGCCATCTCAGGGATCAGACTGCAGCCTGGCCAATGCCTCCCCATTTGGCAGCATACCCTGCACTTGCCACCGAAGCCCTGTACGCCCACACTGAACCTTGTACTTCTCAGGATTTGCTCATTGTTGCTGCCTCTCCTGAAGTTGTCCACAAGCAGTCCCCACATTTACCAGACTCTACCATTAGCACCCATCAGGATCAATAAATTTGCCTTTCCTCCCCACCCTGAGGACAGAAAGATACCACCAGGTCTTTGGGAAAGGTAACTGTGTTCAACAATGTTCTTCAAGTTCTCCATTGAATGACATGAAAGAGTACAGTCAAAATTTACAAGGATGTTGCCAGGACTTGAGGACCTGAGTTATAGGGAAAGGTTGAATAGATTAGGAATTTATTCCCTGTAGAATTGAAGAATGAGGGGAGATTTAATAAAGATATACAAAATGATGAATGGGATAGATGGGATATATGCAAGCAGGTTTTTTCCCTAAGACGTTGGAGCAGAATTAGGCCATTCAGCCCACATAGTCTGCACCACCATTTGATCATGGTTGATCCATTTCCTTCTCAAACCCATTCTCCTCGTAACCTTTCACATCCATCGACCTCTGCCTAAAGTACACTCAATAACCTGGCCTCCATAGTCAAGCTCCACATAATCAACACCATCAGGCTAAAGAAATTCCTCCTCATCTGCACTCTGTTCTCTGGCTGTGCTGTCTGGTCCTAGACTTCCCCACTATAGGAAACATCTTCTCCACATCCACTCTATCTGTGTCCTCTGGTCCTAGACTCCCCCACTATAGGAAACATCCTCTCCACATCCACTCTATTTGTGTCCTCTGGTCCCAGACTCCCCACTATAGGAAACATCTTCTCCACATCCACTCTATCTTAGCTTTTCAACATTCAATAGGATTCTTCTAAATTCCAGTGAGTACATGCCCAGAACCATCAAATGCTCCTCATAAGACAAGAATTTCAAACCCGGTTTCATTTTTATGAACCTCTTTTGAACCCTTTCCATTGTCAGCACATCTTTTCTTAGATAAGGAGCCCAAAACTGCTCACAATACTTTAAGTGAGGCTTTACTTATGCCTTATAAAGCCTCATCATTGCATCATCAGAATCAGGTTTATTATCACCGGTATGTGTCGTGTACTTAGCAGCAGCAGTTCAATGCAACACATAGTAGAGAAGAAGAAAAATAATAAAATAATAATAAATAAGTAAATCAATTACAGTATACATATATGAATAGATTAAAAATCATGCAAAAAGCAGAAATAATATAAAAAAAAGTGAAGTAATGTCCAAAGATTCAATGGTTGTTTCTGAATCGGATGGCAGAGGGGAAGAAGCTGTTCCTGAATCGCTGAGTGTGTGCCTTCAGGCTTCAGTACCTCCTCCCTGATGGTAACAGTGAGAAAAGGGCATGCCCTGGGTGCTGGAGGTCTTTAAAAAAAGGATCAGCTATGATTGACTGGCGGAGCAGACACGATGGGCCAGATGGCCTGATTCTGCTCCGATGTCTTATGGTCTTAATAATGGACACTGCCTTTCTGAGACACCACTCCTTGAAGATGTCCTGGTTACTTTGTAGGCCAGTACCCAAGATGGAGCCGACTAAATTTACAACCCTCTACAGCTTCTTTTGGTCCTGTGCAGTAGCCCCCGCCCTGTACCAAAGAGTGATGCAGCCTGTCAGAATGCTCTCCATGGTACAACCGTTAGCATCAGGTAGGAGGTACAGAAGCATGAAGGCACACTCTCAGAGATTCAGGAGTAGCTTCATCCCCTCCCCCCCCGCCATCCGATTCCTAAGTGGGCATTGACTCTTTGAACACTACTTCCCTTTTTTAATATACAGTATTTCTGATTTTGCACTTTTTAAAAATCTATTCAATATACATAATTGGTTTACTTGTTTGTTTATATTATTTTAATGTTTTTTTCCTCTCCTGGATTATATATTGCATTGAACCACTACTGCTAAGTTAACAGATTTCACATCACATGTGGGTGATAATAAACCTGATTCTGATCTGTACAAATCCTTCTGCAGCCTCCCTTCTTCCTCAACACTACCTGCGCCTCCTCTTGTCTTTGTATCATGCGCAACCTTGGTCACAAATCCATCAATTCCGTGCTTCATCCAAGTCATTGACATATAAAACAAATTGGTCCCAACACCAAGCCCTGTGGAACACCACTAGTCACCAGCTGCCAATCTGAAAAGGCTCCTTTTGTTCTCACTCTTTGCCTCCTGTCAATCAGCTAATGCTCTATCCATGTTACTACCTTTCCTGTAATACCATGGGTTCTCATTTTGCTCAGCAGTCTCATGTGTAGCACCTTGTCAAAGGTCTTTTGAAAATCCAAGTCCTTCATAGCTACCACTTCTCCTTTGTCTATCCTGCTTGTTATTTCCTCAAAAAATGTCAACAGCTTTGGAAGGTAAGGTGGTGTCTTTGGGCCATTTTATCATTGCTCCAAGTACTCTGAAACCTCCTCCTTAACACTAGACCCCCAACCAATGAGGTCAGGCTAAATGATCTATAACCCCCTTTCTTCTGCATCCCTCCCTTCTTAAAGAGTGGAGTGACATTTGCAAGTTTCTACTCCTCTGGAACCATGCCAGAATCTAGTAACTCTTGAAGGATCATTACTAATGCCTGCACTATCTCTTCAGCTACCCCTCATTGGGGTATAGTACATCTGGTCCAGGCGACTTCGTGAAGACTAATACAAAATACTTATTAAGTTTGTCTTACATTTCCTTCTCCCCCATGACTACCTTTCCATGTCATTATCCAGTAGTATGATATCTACTCTTCTCCTCTTTATATATCTGAAAAATCTCTTTATTATCCTCTTTACCTTCATATATTAATCTTTTTGCTCATTATGGCTATTTTTGTTCCCTTTTGTTGGTTTTTAAAAGTTCCTAGTCTTTTAACTTCCCACTGTCTTTTGCTATTTTTATACGCCCTCTCTTCTGCTTTAATGTTGGCTTTATGATGAATCCATTGTGCACCTTCCAAATTGCTCCCAAAAACTCCACCCATTACTACTCTGCCGTCATCACTGCTAATGTTCCCTTCCAATCAACTTTGGCCAGCTCCCCCTCCAACTCTCCCTCTCCCCCTCATTCTCTCCTTCCCCCTCTCACTCTCATTCTCCTTCCCCCTCACTCTCTCCCTCCCCTTTCTCTCTCTTCCTCCCCCCTTTCCCCTCTCTTTGCCCATCTCCTCTCTTACCCCATCTCCTCTTACCTCTCCCCCTCTCTCCAATCCCTCTCTCTCTAACCCCTCTCTCCTTACCCCTTTCCCTCCCCCTCGTCCCTCTCCCCTCTTTCCCTCCCTCTCTCTCTCCCCTCATTCCCTCCTGTGTATGAGGCAACAGACAAAACACAAGTGGAACTCCCAGAGGTAAACAAGAGGAGGTCTCAGCCTCCACCTCCAGTGGCCAGTGCAATCGCACGGCCCTGTATGTCTGTGGAACAGTGTCCAGTAGGAAGGCAGAGAGTGCAGGAGCAAGGGAGAGCAAAAACAGGGTGCACAAGGACAATGTGGGAGAGATAAGAGTGAGAGAGAGAGTGTGTCTGTGCATTCTGTTGTGTATGAGAATGCTCCAAATAAGTTAACCCTTTTCATTCCAGGAATATTTCTTGTGGGCCCTACCATTGCTAGGTAAGGGACCTGAACCTGCTCACAATGCTCCAAGTACGATCTGACCAGTGCTTTGTAAACCCTCAGCATTACATCCTTGCTTTTATATTCTACTTCTAATGAAATGAATGCCAACATTGCATTTGCCTTCCTCACCACCGATTCAATACTTTAGGCAATCATGCATGAGGACTCCCAAGTCTCTTTGTACCTCTGATTTCTGAATTTTCTCCCATTTAGAAAATAATATGTACCTTTATTCCTTCCACCAAAGAGCACCACCATACACTTGATGACTGTATTCTATCTTTGGCCATTCTCCTAATCTGTCTAACTCCATCCATTTCCTCAACACTACCTGACGCTTCACTTATCTTCATATGGCCCACAAACTTGCCCACAAAGCCAACAATTCTGTCATCATGGACATGGGGCTGTGGGGATAGAATGGGGCAATGGGATTAGTTTAGAGATTGTTAAGGGTCAATGGGGAGAGTGTGGGGCAGTGGGATTAGTTTAGAGACTGTTAAGGGTCAATGGGGAGAGTGAGGGGCAGTGGGATTAGTTTGGGGATTGTTGAAGGGCTATGGGGAGAGTGTGGGGCAGTGGGATTAGTTTAGAGACTGTTAATGGGGAGAGTGAGGGGCAGTGGGATTAGTTTGGGGATTGTTAAGGGTCAATGGGGAGAGTGGGGCAGTGGGATTAGTTTGGGGATTGTAGAAGGACTATGGGGAGAGTGTGGGGCAGTGGGATTAGTTTAGAGATTGTTAAGGGTCAATGGGGAGAGTGTGGGGCAGTGGGATTAGTTTGGGGATTGTAGAAGGACTATGGGGAGAGTGTGGGGCAGTGGGATTAGTTTAGAGATTGTTAAGGGTCAATGGGGAGAGTGTGGGGCAGTGGGATTAGTTTGGGGATTGTTAAGGGTCAATGGGGAGAGTGTGGGGCAGTGGGATTAGTTTAGAGATTGTTAAGGGTCAATGGGGAGAGTGTGGGGCAGTGGGATTAGTTTGGGGATTGTTAAGGGTCAATGGGGAGAGTGTGGGGCAGTGGGATTAGTTTAGAGACAAGGGTCAATGGGGAGAGTGAGGGGCAGTGGGATTAGTTTAGAGATTGTTAAGGGTCAATGGGGAGAGTGTGGGGCAGTGGGATTAGTTTGGGGATTGTTAAAGGACTATGGGGAGAGTGTGGGGCAGTGGGATTAGTTTGGGGATTGTTAAAGGACTATGGGGAGAGTGTGGGGCAGTGGGATTAGTTTGGGGATTGTTAAAGGACTATGGGGAGAGTGTGGGACAGTGGGATTAGTTTGGGGATTGTTAAAGGACTATGGGGAGAGTGTGGGGCAGTGGGATTAGTTTTGGGATTGATAATGGGCAGCGGGAGGAGAGCGGGGACTGTACTCTGAGCACAGGAGACCAACAAAGTGATCACCCATTCTGTGTTTGGTTTGTCCAGGGTAGAGGAGACTACTCTGTGTACACCAAATGCGGTCAGTACACTAGGTTGGAACTGGTGCCTGGACAGACTGCTTGGATCCCTGAATGGTGGGAAGGGAAGAGGTGAAAGGACCGGTGTCGCCAGGCAGAGGGTTAAAAGACAGGCTGTCGTCAGTGCCTTCTTATTGTGGCTTCTCCCCCTTTCTTTCCAGTCCTAATGAAGGCTCTCACCCCAAAAGCCGACTATGTATTTCCCTCCACAGTGCCTGACCCGATGAGCTCCTCCAGCACTGTGTATGCAGTGTTTGGCAGGGATTGTGGAGTGAACCAGGGAGTCGGAATGGGAGTGATGCCCTTGGAATGCTGAAGTCAGGGGAGGGAATTAGTACCCCGTTAGTGCTGGAGGTGAGGGCAAGAGGAAGTCTGTCCCAAGGGAAGGGGGTGAAAGTGGAGGTATGGGTACAGGGCCTCCCATCATGTCACACACCCTCTGAGGGGCAGAACTGAGTGAATGTCGCGCTGTGAGAGGGGTAGTTGCGCTCTTGGAGGTGAGGTTATGAGAGTCGGTGTGGCTTGAGTTGTTGCCTTTGGTTCTTGGGCTCTGTGTGGATGTACGAACAGGATCTGTGCTCTCTGAATCCGGCTGATTTCTCGCTCATCCCTGTCGCTTTCCGGAGCTGCACTGCTACGTGAGGAGCAGGTTCTGGGGGGAGTCTTCCCCCGCTCAACCCCGCGTTAGTCCTCGCTCACTGAAGTCCTGTGATCGGCTGAGTGGAGAGCCCGGCCGCAGCCTGTCAAACGTGAGAGCGCCAGATGGAGAAACCCCACTCGTAAAAACCTTCACCAGAATGGCAAAGGAAAAAAATTGGATACGAACATACATCGGGAGAGATATTGGGACTGTTAGAAGGGACTTTAGGGATTGAACAAATACTTACAGGAGACAGAGTAAATGGGGTGAAACGCGGGAGTGGTTGCTGGGAATATGCCCTGCCACCGGCAGCTAGAAGATGGGCCCTTGGAACTGGCATTGAGTGTGCAATTGAGGATCAGAGGGCGGGCCAGGAGGGTAATCCCTGAATGTATTCTTCTCCCTACCCACTCCTCCTCACACCCCATCTGTCCCCTCTCCACTTCCCCTAGCTTTCACAGGTCCCAGTTCGCTCCCCCACACACTACCCCACCCTTTGCTGACTCGCCGACTCCCCCTCCCCCGCACTCCCACCTCGAGCCCCTCGTCCCACGCTGACGACAGGAAGCCGGCAGTGGCTGAGGTTTGAGCAGAGGCCGTGTGTGTGCCGAGTAAACACGCAGCTTGTCACCCTGACCTACATTCTGCTCCGAGCTGTCCCCCACGGCTGCTCCTGGTGCCGAGGGTGAGAATGTTGACACAAGTGTACTTCACCACCTGTTACAGTCAGAGTGAGATAGCATGAAAACAGACCCTTCGGCTCAACCGCCCCATGACAACCCCGTTTCTCTCCTTCCCTCTGAACGCCTCATGCCCAGGTACGTGTCCAAGAGTCTTTTACGTGTTGTTTTTGTACCTGCCCCAACCACTTCCTCTGGCAGCTTGTTCCATAAAACACAGGAGCAGAATTAGGCCATTCAGCCCCTCAAGTGGTGGATATTTAACTTGTTGATGGTGACTAGAACCATCTATAGTGAAGGAACTGCCAAATCCTTCACTAGCTGAAATGACAGATGAACCATTAGAACATAAGACCATAAGATATAGGAGCAGAAGTAGGCCATTCGACCCATCGAGGTCTGCTCTGCCATTCAATCGTGGGCTGATCCAATTCTTCCAGTCATCCCCACTCCCCTGCCTTCTCCCCATACCCTTTGAAGCCCTGGCTAATCAAGAACCTATCTATCTCTGCCTTAAATACACCCACTGACTTGGCCTCCACATCCGCTCGTGGCAACAAATTCCTGAGATTTACCACCCTCTGACTAAATTAATTTCTCTGCATCTCAGTTCTAAATGGAGTTGAGGGGGAGAAGAGAATTCAGAAAGAACTGGTAATACTCATAACAAACAGCAAGAGACTGAACAGATACATGAGAAGAAAGCGAATCCCTTTATTAAATATCTGCTGGATGACCTTTGGTTTTGCTCACTATGCAGTCCCTGTACTCCCACACAACTCGGCTACATCTAGATAGCCCAGTTGTTTACACAGAGTGGTGGGTGTCAGGGGAGGAGGAACCAGTAGATACATTAGGGATATTTAATAAGCACATCAATAATAAGAAAAATGAAGTTAGTGTCCATGGTCCATTCAGAATCTGATGGTGCAGAAGAAGAAGCTGTTACTGCAACATCGAGTGTGTGCCTTCAGGCTCCTGTACCTCCTGCCTGATGGTTGCACTGATGAAGATGGCATGGCCTGGGTGTGAGGGTTGTTAATGAAGCCTTTTGAAACTGTTCTTCATGCTGGGGAGACTGTGCCGATGATGGAGCTGGCTGACTTTCCAGCATGGATCAGGTGGGTGAGACAGTAGGTCAATTGAACTGACACTGGTGTGCAGGCTGCAAACACCCCAGAGGTTTCTGATAGGTCAGTTTCAAATAACATGGAAGAATGTGTAACAAGGTTCAAAGTAAGTTAATTATCAGAGTGCAAATATGTCACCATATGCAAACCTCAAATTCATTTTCATGTGGGCATTTACAGTAAGTAGCAAGAAATACAATAGACTCAATGAAACACAAGGCAAACAACTAACGTGCAAAAGATAAACTATGTAAATACAAAAATAGTAAATAAGTTTAAAATATTGAGAACATGAGATGAAGATTGCTTGGAAGTGAATCAATAGGTTGTGGGAACAGTTCAGTATTGAGGTGAGTGAAGTTATCTCCTCTGATTCAAGAAGGGGAAGGCACTGGGAAAATTAATGTGATTGAAGGCAGACAAGTCATCAGGTCCCAGTCGTCTCCACCCAAGGATAATGTGTATCCTTGTGCACCCAAGGATACACAGAAACTGCAGAAAGAGTGGGGCCATTGGGTGAAATATTTCAAAACTAGGAAGGTAGTGGTGGATTGTAAAGTGTAGCTCTATTACTGACAAAGGCAAGGAGGGGGAAATGGGAAATGATGCTTGTGGAACATCTCTGCTTGAAAGATGCTGGAGGAAGAACTAGCTTGTCATTTCAAGAAGATTCATGTAACCAAACTAAATCATGTTTAGTTTAAGGCAAATTATACTTAACAAATTTGTAGGAGTTCTTCAAGTCATCACAAGGAGGGTGAAGGTAGATTAACAGAGATGACACCATGTAGTTATTGTGTATTTGGATATCCTGGATAAAGTGCCATCTAAAGTAATGGTGCACAGAGTGCTCTCATTCCAGGGATAAGTGTCAGCAAGGACTTAATACTGGCTATATCATACAGGAGAGAGGTTTGCAATAAATAGATCTTCTGCAGGCTGAGAAGACCTCACTGATAGAGAACCCCAAGGATCTGATCTAAGACTGCAACGATTTTTAATGTTGATGTGGTTGGGAGCGGAAGAGAAGGATGCAAGGGCTCTGGTAGGTCAGGTGAGTGGATGAAACTTGACAAACAGAGGTTCGTGCAGGAAAGTGTAGGGTCACTCACTTCAATAAGAGGGATCAAAAGGCAGATTATTGACTAATTAGAGATAATCTGCTGATGAGTAAGATGCAAAGGGACTGAGGTATTTCTGTAAATGAAGTGCAAAAAAGATAGCAGGCAGGGACAGCAAGTGGATAGGAAGGAAAATAGTATCTAGAAAGAGATTGGAGTTCAGAAATAGAAGAGCTTAATAATGAAACCAAATCAATGTTTACAGACTTACAATTGTATAGAGTGTTAATGAGGTCAGAAACAAGAAGATGATTGCATCACTTAGGGAAAGATATGCCAGCCAGATCTGACTAGGGCTGTACTGAGAGAGTTGTCTTCACAGGAACAGCTAAACTAGTTAGATCTATTGTGTGCTGCTTTGGAGTTTTGAAGAATGGGAGATGTCTCAGTGAAACAGGGAAAGTTCTGTGGGGTCGTGACTGGATGGATGAAGAGGTTTTCACTGGAGCAAGAACCTCAATGAGGAGAAAGAATCACAAAAGTGGGGGTTGGAGGAACAGCTTTCCTGTGCCATCATATTTCTGAGTGTCCATGAACCCATCAACTCTGCCTCTTCCATGAACACATCAACTCCACCTTGTCCATGAATCCATCAACACCAAATTGTCCATGAACCCATCAACTCTGCCTCTTCCATGAACACATCAACTCCACCTTGTCCATGAAACCATCAACACCACCTTGTCCATGAACTTATTGACACTGACCTGACCATAAACCTATCAATGCCACCTTGATGTTTATTATTTTATATATTTATTTATTTTTGTAATTTATGGTAACTTTGCTTGTTGATAGGTTCATGGACAAGGTGGTGTTGATGGGTTCATGGACAAGTTGGTGTTGATGGGTTCATGGACAAGGTGGTGTTGATGGGTTCATGGACAAGTTGGTGTTGATGGGTTCATGTACAAGTTGGTGTTGATGGGTTCATGGACAAGGTGGTGTTGATGGGTTCATGGACAAGTTGGTGTTGATGGGTTCATGGACAAGTTGGTGTTGGTAGGTTCATGGACAAGGTGGTGTTGGTAGGTTCATGGACAAGGTGGTGTTGGTAGGTTCATGGACAAGGTGGTGTTGGTAGGTTCATGGACAAAGTGGTGTTGGTAGGTTCATGCACAAGGTGGTGTTGGTAGGTTCATGGACAAGGTGGTGTTGATGGGTTCATGGACAAGGTGGTGTTGGTAGGTTCATGGACAAGTTGGTGTTGATGGGTTCATGGACAAGTTGGTGTTGGTAGGTTCATGGACAAGTTGGTGTTGATGGGTTCATGGACAAGTTGGTGTTGGTAGGTTCATGGACAAGGTGGTGTTGGTAGGTTCATGGACAAGTTGGTGTTGATGGGTTCATGGACAAGTTGGTGTTGGTAGGTTCATGGACAAGGTGGTGTTGGTAGGTTCATGGACAAGGTGGTGTTGGTAGGTTCATGGACAAGTTGGTGTTGATGGGTTCATGGACAAGGTGGTGTTGGTAGGTTCATGGACAAGGTGGTGTTGGTAGGTTCATGGACAAGGTGGTGTTGATGGGTTCATGGACAAGGTGGTGTTGATGGGTTCATGGACAAGTTGGTGTTGGTCGGTTCATGGACAAGGTGGTGTTGATGGGTTCATGGACAAGTTGGTGTTGATGGGTTCATGGACAAGGTGGTGTTGGTAGGTTCATGGACAAGGTGGTGTTGATGGGTTCATGGACAAGTTGGTGTTGATGGGTTCATGGACAAGGTGGTGTTGATGGGTTCATGGACAAGTTGGTGTTGATGGGTTCATGGACAAGGTGGTGTTGATGGGTTCATGGACAAGTTGGTGTTGATGGGTTCATGGACAAGTTGGTGTTGGTAGGTTCATGGACAAGGTGGTGTTGGTAGGTTCATGGACAAGGTGGTGTTGGTAGGTTCATGGACAAGATGGTGTTGATGGGTTCATGGACAAGTTGGTGTTGATGGGTTCATGGACGTTGGTGTTGATGGGTTCATGGACAAGGTGGTGTTGATGGGTTCATGGACAAGTTGGTGTTGATGGGTTCATGGACAAGTTGGTGTTGGTAGGTTCATGGACAAGGTGGTGTTGGTAGGTTCATGGACAAGGTGGTGTTGGTAGGTTCATGGACAAGATGGTGTTGATGGGTTCATGGACAAGTTGGTGTTGATGGGTTCATGGACAAGGTGGTGTTGATGGGTTCATGGACAAGTTGGTGTTGATGGGTTCATGGACAAGGTGGTGTTGATGGGTTCATGGACAAGTTGGTGTTGATGGGTTCATGGACAAGTTGGTGTTGGTAGGTTCATGGACAAGGTGGTGTTGGTAGGTTCATGGACAAGGTGGTGTTGGTAGGTTCATGGACAAGGTGGTGTTGGTAGGTTCATGGACAAAGTGGTGTTGGTAGGTTCATGGACAAAGTGGTGTTGATGGGTTCATGGACAAGTTGGTGTTGATGGGTTCATGGACAAGGTGGTGTTGATGGGTTCATGGACAAGTTGGTGTTGATGGGTTCATGGACAAGTTGGTGTTGGTAGGTTCATGGACAAGTTGGTGTTGGTAGGTTCATGGACAAGGTGGTGTTGGTAGGTTCATGGACAAGTTTGTGTTGATGGGTTCATGGACAAGTTGGTGTTGATGGGTTCATGGACAAGTTGGTGTTGATGGGTTCATGGACAAGTTTGTGTTGATGGGTTCATGGACAAGTTGGTGTTGATGGGTTCATGGACAAAGTGGTGTTGATGGGTTCATGGACAAGTTAGTGTTGATGGGTTCATGGACAAGTTGGTGTTGATGGGTTCATGGACAAGTTGGTGTTGATGGGTTCATGGACAAGTTTGTGTTGATGGGTTCATGGACAAGTTGGTGTTGATGGGTTCATGGACAAGTTAGTGTTGATGGGTTCATGGACAAGTTGGTGTTGATGGTTTCATGGACAAGTTGGTGTTGGTGGGTTCATGGACAAGTTGGTGTTGGTAGGTTCATGGACAAGGTGGTGTTGATGGGTTCATGGGCAGGTTGGAGTTGATGGGTTCATGGACAAGTTGGTGTTGATGGGTTCATGGACAAGGTGGTGTTGGTAGGTTCATGGACAAGGTGGTGTTGGTAGGTTCATGGACAAGGTGGTGTTGATGGGTTCATGGACAAGTTGGTGTTGATGTGTTCATGGACAAGGTGGTGTTGATGGGTTCATGGACAAGTTGGTGTTGATGGGTTCATGGACAAGTTGGTGTTGATGGGTTCATGGACAAGGTAGTGTTGATGGGTTCATGGACAAGGTGGTGTTGATGGGTTCATGGACAAGGTGGTGTTGGTAGGTTCATGGACAAGGTGGTGTTGATGGGTTCATGGACAAGGTGGTGTTGGTAGGTTCATGGACAAGGTGGTGTTGATGGGTTCATGGACAAGTTGGTGTTGGTAGGTTCATGGACAAGGTGGTGTTGGTAGGTTCATGGACAAGGTGGTGTTGGTAGGTTCATGGACAAGGTGGTGTTGGTAGGTTCATGGACAAGGTGGTGTTGATGGGTTCATGGACAAGTTGGTGTTGGTAGGTTCATGGACAAGGTGGTGTTGGTAGGTTCATGGACAAGGTGGTGTTGGTAGGTTCATGGACAAGGTGGTGTTGATGGGTTCATGGACAAGGTGGTGTTGGTAGGTTCATGGACAAGTTGGTGTTGATGGGTTCATGGACAAGGTGGTGTTGATGGGTTCATGGACAAGGTGGTGTTGAAGGGTTCATGGACAAGGTGGTGTTGGTAGGTTCATGGACAAGGTGGTGTTGGTAGGTTCATGGACAAGGTGGTGTTGATGGGTTCATGGAAAAGGTGGTGTTGATGGGTTCATGGACAAGGTGGTGTTGATGGGTTCATGGACAAGGTGGTGTTGATGGGTTCATGGACAAGGTGGTGTTGATGGGTTCATGGACAAGGTGGTGTTGATGGGTTCATGGACAAGTTGGTGTTGATGGGTTCATGGACAAGGTGGTGTTGATGGGTTCATGGACAAGTTGGTGTTGATGGGTTCATGGACAAGGTGGTGTTGGTAGGTTCATGGACAAGTTGGTGTTGATGGGTTCATGGACAAGGTAGTGTTGATGGATTCATGGACAAGGTGGTGTTGATGGGTTCATGGACAAGGTGGTGTTGGTAAGTTCATGGACAAGTTGGTGTTGATGGGTTCATGGACAAGGTGGTGTTGGTAGGTTCATGGACAAGTTGGTGTTGATGGGTTCATGGACAAGTTGGTGTTGGTAGGTTCATGGACAAGGTGGTGTTGGTAAGTTCATGGACAAGGTGGTGTTGATGGGTTCATGGACAAGGTGGTGTTGGTAGGTTCATGGACAAGGTGGTGTTGGTAGGTTCATGGACAAGGTGGTGTTGATGGGTTCATGGACAAGTTGGTGTTGATGGGTTCATGGACAAGGTGGTGTTAGTAGGTTCATGGACAAGTTGGTGTTGATGGGTTCATGGACAAGGTGGTGTTGATGGGTTCATGGACAAGTTGGTGTTGATGGGTTCATGGACAAGTTGGTGTTGGTAGGTTCATGGAGAAGGTGGTGTTGGTAGGTTCATGGACAAGGTGGTGTTGATGGGTTCATGGACAAGGTGGTGTTGATGGGTTCATGGACAAGTTGGTGTTGATGGGTTCATGGACAAGGTGGTGTTGATGGGTTCATGGACAAGTTGGTGTTGATGGGTTCATGGACAAGTTGGTGTTGGTAGGTTCATGGAGAAGGTGGTGTTGGTAGGTTCATGGACAAGGTGGTGTTGATGGGTTCATGGACAAGGTGGTGTTGATGGGTTCATGGACAAGGTGGTGTTGATGGGTTCATGGACAAGTTGGTGTTGGTAGGTTCATGGACAAGGTGGTGTTGGTAGGTTCATGGACAAGGTGGTGTTGATGGGTTCATGGACAAGTTGGTGTTGATGGGTTCATGGAAAAGGTGGTGTTGGTAGGTTCATGGACAAGGTGGTGTTGGTAGGTTCATGGACAAGGTGGTGTTGGTAGGTTCATGGACAAGTTGGTGTTGATGGGTTCATGGACAAGGTGGTGTTGGTAGGTTCATGGACAAGGTGGTGTTGGTAGGTTCATGGAAAAGGTGATGTTGATAGGTTCATGGACCAAGCAGCACACAATAGATCTAACTAGTTTATCTATTCCTGTGAAGACAACTGTGTAAGCCAGCACTAGGCAGGTGAATCTCCTCTTGATTCCATCCTGGCTAGTGCATCTTTCCTTATTTCCTCTGCGATTTGATTGGGGCACGATTGCGTAAGCGTGTGGCTGTCAGCCAATGTGAACAGCGAGAAGAGTTTAAAAGAGGACACTTTCCAGGGCAGGTGACAGAGTAGAAAGGCCTTGGCTCAACGGAGCTCTGGCATTAACAGGTCGAGGCGAGGTAGGTTGCCTGAGTAGAATACAGATGGGAAGTATGTGTGCGAGGCCGGTTCTCTGTGTTCGGTGTCAGATGTGGGGAGTACTGAAGACTCCCAGTCTCCCGGACAGCCACATCTGCGCCAGGTGTATTGAGCTGCAGCTCCTTAGGGACCATGTTAGGGAACTGGAGATGTAGCTCAATGACCTTCATCTGGTCAGGGTGAGCGAGGAGGTGATAGAGAGGAGTTATAGGCAGGTGGTCACACCAGGACATGGGGAGACAGATAAGTGGGTAACAGAGCGGAGAGGGAATGACAGAAATCAGAGGCTAGAGGGTACCCCTGTGGCTGTACCCCTTTACAATAAGTACTTCTGTCTGAGTACTGTTAGAGGGGACAGCCTACCTGGGGAAAGCAACAGTGGCCATGCCTCGGGCACCGAGTCCGGCCCTGTGGCTCAGAAGGGTAGGGGAAAGGAAGAGGAAGGCAGTAGTGATAGGGGACTCTATAGTTAGGGGGTCAGACAGACAATTCTGTGGACGCAGGAAAGAAACACGGATGGTAGTTTCCCTCCCAGGTGTCAGGATCCGGGATGTTTCTGATCACGTCCAAGATATCCTGCGGTGGGAGGGAGAACAGCCAGAGATCGTGGTACATATTGGTACCAATGACATAGGCAGGAAAAGGGAAGAGGTCCTGAAAGCAGACTATAGGGAGTTAGGAAGGAAGTTGAGAAGCAGGATTGCAGAGGTAGTCACCTTGTGATTACTGCCTGTGCCATATGACAGTGAGAATAGGAATAGAATGAGGTGGAGGATAAACGTGTGGCTGAGGGATTGGAGCAGGGGGCAGGGATTCAGATTTCTGGATCATGGGACCTCTTTTGGGGCAGGTGTGACCTGTACAAAAAGGACGGGTTCCACTTGAATCCCAGGAAAACCAATATCCCAGCGGGGAGGTTTGTTAAGGCTACTGGAGATTTTAAACTAGAATTGTTGGGGGGTGGAAACCGAACTGAAGAAACTAAGAGGTGGTTGGCTCACTCCCTCAGTACTCCCCCTCCCACAGCGCATCACTCCCTCAGTACTCCCCCTCCCACAGCGCATCACTCCCTCAGTACTCCCCCTCCCACAGCGCATCACTCCCTCAGTACTCCCCCTCCCACAGCACGTCACTCCCTTAGTACTCCCCCTCCCACAGCGCATCACTCCCTCAGTACTCCCCCTCCCACAGCACGTCACTCCCTCAGTACTCCCCCTCCCACAGCAAGTCACTCCCTCAGTACTCCCCCTCCCACAGCACGTCACTCCCTCAGTACTCCCCCTCCCACAGCGCATCACTCCCTCAGTACTCCCCCTCCCACAGCACGTCACTCCCTCAGTAATCCCACTCCCACAGCACGTCACACCCTCAGTACTCCCCCTCCCACAGCGCGTCACTCCCTCAGTACTCCCCCTCCCACAGCGCGTCACTCCCTCAGTACTCCCCCTCCCACAGCGCATCACTCCCTCAGTACTCCCCCTCCCACAGCACGTCACTCCCTCAGTACTCCCCCTCCCACAGCACGTCACTCCCTCAGTACTCCCCCTCCCACAGCGCATCACTCCCTCAGCAACACCCCCACAGCGCGTCACTCCCTCAGTCCTCCCCCTCCCACAGCGCATCACTCCCTCAGCAACACCCCCACAGCGCGTCACTCCCTCAGTACTCCCCCTCCCACAGCGCATCACTCCCTCAGCAACACCCCCACAGCGCGTCACTCCCTCAGTACTCCCCCTCCCACAGCGCATCACTCCCTCAGCAACACCCCCACAGCGCGTCACTCCCTCAGTCCTCCCCCTCCCACAGCGCATCACTCCCTCAGCAACACCCCCACAGCGCGTCACTCCCTCAGTCCTACCCTTCCCACAGCGTGTCACTCCCTCAGTACTCCCCCTCCAACAGCGCAACACTGGCTCAGTACTCCCCCTCCCACAGCGCATCACTCCCTCAGTCCTCCCTCTCCCACAGCACATCACTCCCTCAGCAACACCCCCACAGCGCGTCACTCCCTCAGTACTCCCCCTCCCACAGCACATCACTCCCTCAGCAACACCCCCACAGCGCGTCACTCCCTCAGTACTCCCCCTCCCACAGCGCATCACTCCCTCAGTACTCCCCCTCCCACAGCACGTCACTCCCTCAGTACTCCCCCTCCCACAGCGCGTCACTCCCTCAGTACTCCCCCTCCCACAGCACGTCACTCCCTCAGTACTCCCCCTCCCACAGCGCGTCACTCCCTCAGTACTCCCCCTCCCACAGCGCATCACTCCCTCAGCAACACCCCCACAGCGCGTCACTCCCTCACTCCCCCTGCCACAGCGCATCACTCCCTCAGCAACACCCCCACAGCGCGTCACTCCCTCACTCCCCCTGCCACAGCGCATCACTCCCTCAGCAACACCCCCACAGCGCGTCACTCCCTCACTCCCCCTGCCACAGCGCATCACTCCCTCAGCAACACCCCCACAGCGCGTCACTCCCTCACTCCCCCTGCCACAGCGCATCACTCCCTCAGCAACACCCCCACAGCCGTCACTCCCTCAGTACTCCCCCTCCCACAGTACATCACTCCCTCAGTCCTCCCTCTCCCACAGCACATCACTCCCTCAATACTCCCCCTCCCACAGCACGACACTCCCTCAGTACTCCCCCCTCCCACAGTGCGTCACTCCCTCAGTACTCCCCCTCCCACTGTGCGACACTCCCTCAGTACTCCCCCTCCCACAGCGCGACACTCCCTCAGTACTCCCCCTCCCACAGCGCGTCACTCCCTCAGTACTCCCTCTCCCACAGCACATCACTCCCTCAGTACTCCCCCTCCCACAGCACGACACTCCCTCAGTACTCCCCCCCCACAGCACGACACTCCCTCAGTACTCCCCCTCCCACAGCGCATCACTCCCTCAGTACTCCCCCTCCCACGGTGCGTCACTCCCTCAGTACTCCCCCCCCACAGCACGTCCCTCCCTCAGTACTCCCCCTCCCACAGCACGTCACTCTCTCAGTACTCCCCCTCCCACAGCACGTCACTCTCTCAGTACTCCCCCTCCCACAGTGCCTCACTCCCTCAGTACTCCCCCTCCCACAGCGCGTCACTCCCTCAGTACTCCCCCTCCCACAGCACGTCACTCTCTCAGTACTCCCCCTCCCACAGTGCCTCACTCCCTCAGTACTCCCCCTCCCACGGTGCGTCACTCCCTCAGTACTCCCCCTCCCACGGTGCGTCACTCCCTCAGTACTCCCCCCCCACAGCACGTCCCTCCCTCAGTACTCCCCCTCCCACAGCACGTCACTCTCTCAGTACTCCCCCCCCACAGTGCGTCACTCCCTCAGTACTCCCCCCTCCCACAGTGCCTCACTCCCTCAGTACTCCCCCTCCCACGGTGCGTCCCTCCCTCAGTACTCCCCCCCCCCACAGCACATCAATCCCTCAGTACTCCCCCTCCCACAGCGCGTCACTCCCTTAGTACTCCCCCTCAGAGAGTGTGTGACCTGTACCCATACCTCCACTTTCACCCCCTTCCCTTGGGACAGACTTCCTCTTGCCCTCACCTCCAGCACTAACGGGGTACTAATTCCCTCCCCTGACTTCAGCATTCCAAGGGCATCACTCCCATTCCGACTCCCTGGTTCACTCCACAATCCCTGCCAAACACTGCATACACAGTGCTGGAGGAGCTCATCGGGTCAGGCACTGTGGAGGGAAATACATAGTCGGCTTTTGGGGTGAGAGCCTTCATTAGGACTGGAAAGAAAGGGGGAGAAGCCACAATAAGAAGGCACTGACGACAGCCTGTCTTTTAACCCTCTGCCTGGCGACACCGGTCCTTTCACCTCTTCCCTTCCCACCATTCAGGGATCCAAGCAGTCTGTCCAGGCACCAGTTCCAACCTAGTGTACTGACCGCATTTGGTGTACACAGAGTAGTCTCCTCTACCCTGGACAAACCAAACACAGAATGGGTGATCACTTTGTTGGTCTCCTGTGTTCAGAGCACAGAGATAACTTTGAAGTCCCACCAGTTCGATCCATTCTGTTCCCACACTGACAGTGTGTCAGTGACCTCCTGTTGTCAAACTTGGCTCTGGTCACCAGGGGGCAGCCCAGAGCCCCAGGCTCTGACTGGCATCCCCTGATTATTAGTGAACACGAGGGAATCTGCAGATGCTGGAAATACAAACAACAACACACACAATCTTTCCTTTCGGTTAGTCCCGACGAAGGGTCTCGGCCCGAAACGTCGACAGCGCTTCTCCCTAGCGATGCTCCCTGGCCTACTGTGTTCCACCAGCATTTTGTGCCTGATTATTAGTAGGTTATTTTCATCCATGTCTCGTTTTAGTCACAGTGCAGCTGTGCTTTCTTTTCTTTCCTTGCTTAAATTCCCTCAGCTTTATTCGCCTTTACTCAGTCTTGAATTCACCTTTTCAGTGTGTGGGGATTTTTGAGTTCCCAACAAACCAGTGGTTCAGCCAAGAGACAGATGTGTCTTTTCCACATCCCACCACAGGCTGAAGATCAGGAACTGTTGCTGCTTCCTTCTCCAAAGCTGTATCCTGGAATGGGCTGTCCTCCAGCAGCTAGAGTCCATATGCCCAGGTGCAGACCCCAGCTGTGTACCCAGAGGGATCTGGTCCACCCACACGAGGCTGCGTCTGAGAAACCTAGAGGTGGGTGAGACATGAGAAATGTTGACCCCTGAAATGCACAGACTGTTGATCCAGGAGATTCCTGTAAACCTACAGGGGAAGGTGCTGTGGGCTCACAGCTCCCTCAACCTCTCCACCATTGCTTGACCATGCTGGCCCCCAAAGCAATCCTTCCCTGATGACTGAAACCACTGCCGAGGATGAAACATTCACTGACAAGAGTTCAGGAAACTGAACCATTATCTTACGGACAACAGGGAAGTATAAGATAAATGGAACTACTGACAGAGAGAGCTTCTGCACGTTTGTAGAAAGGAAACTACAACATCAAACATCAGTCAGTTTGGGGGAGAGACTCTGTGATGGGAAAAAGAGAAAAGGCTAAACCATTTTCAATCAGTCTTCACACACAGAAACCAGTGCACCTCCCTCTCTCCCCACAGCCCTGTGTCAATCCCCAAACAAATCCCACTCTCCCACTCTCCCTCCACAGCCCTGTTGCAGACCCCCCACTAATCCCACTGCCCATTCTATCCCCACTGTCCTGTGTCAATCCCCAAACAAATCCCACTCTCCCACTCTCCCTCCACAGCCCTGTTGCAGACCCCCCACTAATCCCACTGCCCATTCTATCCCCACTGTCCTGTGTCAATCCCCAAACAAATCCCACTCTCCCACTCTCCCTCCACAGCCCTGTTGCAGACCCCCCACTAATCCCACTGCCCATTCTATCCCCACTGTCCTGTGCCAATGATGACTGAGTTGGTCTCTTTGTGACCAAACCTGCCGATGATTTGAAGATAGGCTGCAGGTCAGGTAGTGTTGAGGATGGAGGGTGGTTCCAGAAGGACTTAGACAGATTAAGGGAATGGGCAAAGAAGAGTCAGATGGAATACAGCATACAGAAGTGTATGGACATGCACTTTGGCAGAAGGAATAAAGGCATTGACTCTTCTAAATGGAGAGAAAATTCAAAAATCTGAGGTGCAAAGGGACTTGGGAGTCCTCGTGCAGAATTCCCTGAAGGTTAACTTGCCAGTTGAGTCTGTGGTAAATGAAGGTAATGCAATGTTACCATTGTGAGGACTGGAATACAAAATCAAGGACGTAAGGCTGAGGCTTTAGAAGGCGTTGATCCGACTGCACAGAGTATTCTGAGCAGTGTTGGGCCTGTTATTTAGAAATGATATGCTATCATAGTAGAGGGTTCCGTAAAAGTTCATGAAAATGATTCTGGGAATGAAAGGGTTAATATATGAAGAGCACTCGATGGCTCTGGGCCTGTACTCACTGCAGTTCAGCACGAGGGAGGATCTCATTGAAACCTATTGAATGTTGAAAGGCCTCATCAAAGTGGAAGTGGAGAGGACGATTCCTATTGTGGGAGAGTATAGAACCAGAGAGCCGCAGAATAGAGGGATGTCGAGTTCGAAGAAATGAGGAGGAGTTTCTTTAGCTAGAGGGTCAGGTAGTGTTGAGGGTGGAGGCAGATTAAGGGAATGGGCAAAGAAGTGTCAGATGGAATACAGGATACAGAAGTGCATGGACATGCACTTTGGCAGAAGGAATAAAGGCATTGACTCTTCTAAATGCGGAGAAAATTCCTCGTTTCTGTGGAATTCATTTCCATGGACTTGGGTGCCAAGACATTGGATAAATTTAAAGCAGAGGTTGATAGTCAGGGCATCAAAGGTTATGGGGAGCAGAATGGGGAATGGGGTTGAGGGATAATAAATCAGCCATGATGGAATAGTGGAGCAGACTCAATGGGCCAAATGGCCCAACTCTGTTCCAATATCCCAGACACCAAACCAATCCCACTGTCCCACTCTCTCCCCACATCCTGTCCAATCCCCAAACTAATCCCACTGTCCCACTCTCTCCCCACACCCTGTCCAATCCCCAAACTAATCCCACTGCCCCACTCTCTCCCCACACCCTGTCCAGTCCCCAAACTAATCCCACTGTCCCACTCTCTCCCCACACCCTGTCCAATCCCCAAACTAATCCCACTGTCCCACTCTCTCCCCACGCCCTGTCCAATCCCCAAACTAATCCCACTGTCCCACTCTCTCCCCACACCCTGTCCAATCCCCAAACTAATCCCACTGACCCACTCTCTTCCCACACCCTGTCCAGTCCCCAAACTAATCCCACTGCCCCACTCTCTCCCCACACCCTGTCCAATCCCCAAACTAATCCCACTGTCCCACTCTCTCCCCACGCCCTGTCCAATCCCCAAACTAATCCCACTGTCCCACTCTCTCCCCACACCCTGTCCAATCCCCAAACTAATCCCACTGCCCCACTCTCTCCCCACACCCTGTCCAATCCCCAAACTAATCCCACTGCCCCACTCTCTCCCCACACCCTGTCCAGTCCCCAAACTAATCCCACTGCCCCACTCTCTCCCCACACCCTGTCCAGTCCCCAAACTAATCCCACTGCCCCACTCTCTCCCCACAACCTGTCCAATCCTCAAACTATTCCCCCGTCCCACTCTCTCCCCACACCCTGTCCAGTCCTCAAACTAATCCCACTGTCCCACTCTCTCCCCACACCCTGTCCAGTCCCCAAACTAATCCCACTGTCCCACTCTGTCCCCACACCCTGTCCAATCCTCAAACTAATCCCACTGCCCCACTCTCTCCCCACATGCTGTCCAGTCCCCAAACTAATCCCACTGCCCCACTCTCTCCCCACATGCTGTCCAGTCCCCAAACTAATCCCACTGCCTCACTCTCTCCCCACATCCTGTCCAATCCTCAAACTAATCCCACTGCCCCACTCTCTCCCCACATGCTGTCCAGTCCCCAAACTAATCCCACTGGCCCACTCTGTCCCCACACCCTGTCCAATCCCCAAACTAATCCCACTGTCCCACTCTCTCCCCACACCCTGTCCAGTCCCCAAACTAATCCCACTGTCCCACTCTGTCCCCACACCCTGTCCAATCCTCAAACTAATCCCACTGTCCCACTCTCTCCCCACACCCTGTCCAATCCTCAAACTAATCCCACTGCCCCACTCTGTCCCTACGCCCTGTCCAATCCCCAAACTAATCCCACTGCCCCACTCTCTCCCCACACCCTGTCCAGTCCCCAAACTAATCCCACTGCCCCACTCTCTCCCCACACCCTGTCCAATCCCCAAACTAATCCCACTGCCCCACTCTCTCCCCACATCCTGTCCAGTCCCCAAACTAATCCCACTGCCCCACTCTCTCCCCACACCCTGTCCAGTCCCCAAACTAATCCCACTGTCCCACTCTCTCCCCATACCCTGTCCAATCCCAAACTAATCCCACTGTCCCACTCTCTCCCCATACCCTGTCCAATCTCCAAACTAATCCCACTGCCCCACTCTGTCCCCACACCCTGTCCAGTCCCCAAACTATTCCCCCATCCCACTCTCTCCCCACACCCTGTCCAGTCCCCAAACTAATCCCACTGCCCCACTCTCTCCCCACATGCTGTCCAGTCCCCAAACTATTCCCCCGTCCCACTCTCTCCCCACACCCTGTCCAGTCCCCAAACTAATCCCACTGCCCCACTCTCTCCCCACACCCTGTCCAGTCCCCAAACTAATCCCACTGTCCCACTCTCTCCCCACACCCTGTCCAATCCCCAAACTAATCCCACTGTCCCACTCTCTCCCCACACCCTGTCCAGTCCCCAAACTAATCCCACTGTCCCACTCTCTCCCCACACCCTGTCCAATCCCCAAACTAATCCCACTGCCCCACTCTCTCCCCACACCCTGTCCAATCCCCAAACTAATCCCACTGCCCCACTCTCTCCCCACACCCTGTCCAGTCCCCAAACTAATCCCACTGCCCCACTCTCTCCCCACACCCTGTCCAGTCCCCAAACTAATCCCACTGTCCCACTCTCTCCCCACACCCTGTCCAGTCCCCAAACTAATCCCACTGTCCCACTCTGTCCCTACGCCCTGTCCAATCCCCAAACTAATCCCACTGTCCCACTCTCTCCCCACACCCTGTCCAGTCCCCAAACTAATCCCACTGTCCCACTCTCTCCCCACACCCTGTCCAGTCCCCAAACTAATCCCACTGTCCCTACGCCCTGTCCAATCCCCAAACTAATCCCACTGTCCCACTCTCTCCCCACACCCTGTCCAGTCCCCAAACTAATCCCACTGTCCCACTCTGTCCCTACACCCTGTCCAATTCCCAAACTAATCCCACTGCCCCACTCTCTCCCCACACCCTGTCCAGTCCCCAAACTAATCCCACTGTCCCACTCTGTCCCTACGCCCTGTCCAATCCCCAAACTAATCCCACTGCCCCACTCTCTCCCCACACCCTGTCCAGTCCCCAAACTAATCCCACTGTCCCACTCTCTCCCTACGCCCTGTCCAATCCCCAAACTAATCCCACTGTCCCACTCTCTCCCCACACCCTGTCCAGTCCCCAAACTAATCCCACTGTCCCACTCTGTCCCTACACCCTGTCCAATTCCCAAACTAATCCCACTGCCCCACTCTCTCCCCACACCCTGTCCAGTCCCCAAACTAATCCCACTGTCCCACTCTGTCCCTACGCCCTGTCCAATCCCCAAACTAATCCCACTGCCCCACTCTCTCCCCACACCCTGTCCAGTCCCCAAACTAATCCCACTGTCCCACTCTCTCCCCACACCCTGTCCAGTCCCCAAACTAATCCCACTGCCCCACTCTCTCCCCACGCCCTGTCCAATCCCCAAACTAATCCCACTGCCCCACTCTCTCCCCACACCCTGTCCAGTCCCCAAACTAATCCCACTGTCCCTCTCTCTCCCCACACCCTGTCCAATCCCCAAACTAATCCCACTGTCCCACTCTCTCCCCACGCCCTGTCCAATCCCCAAACTAATCCCACTGTCCCACTCTGTCCCTACGCCCTGTCCAATCCCCAAACTAATCCCACTGCCCCACTCTCTCCCCACACCCTGTCCAGTCCCCAAACTAATCCCACTGCCCCACTCTCTCCCCACACCCTGTCCAATCCTCAAACTAATCCCACTGCCCCACTCACTCCCCACACCCTGTCCAATCCTCAAACTAATCCCACTGCCCTGTGCCCTGACAGGGCACCAGGAAGTCAGATTCAATAGTGTGACATCCATCGACAAGAACCCACCACCCTCTTCTCATTGCTACCATTAGGGGGGAGTTACAGGGCCCTGATGGCACACACCCAGCTTTTCAGGAGCAGCTTCTTCCCACCCACTCCCCCCCCCCCACCATCAGATTTCTGAACGGACAATGAACCCGTGTATACTAACTCAGTACTTTTTCCACAGCTTATTTAATGATTTTTAAATCTATCGTAATGTAATCCACAGATTTTAATAATATTCATTGCCTTGTGCTGCTGTCACAAAGATAACAAATTTGAGAGCATGTGCGGGTGAGCTGAGTCTGATTCTCTCTGGTGGAACAAACTTGATGGCTCAGGGGCCAAATCCTCTGTTTGTGTGCTCACCCATGGGGGTGGGGGCACAGCTAACGTGTGGACTGCTCCTTATCCATTCCCCCACCCCATCTTCAGCCGTGGCACCCGAGCTGTGGCAGCTATTGGCGGAGCAGTTGATGCACCATCAATAACTCACACTGAGACGTAAGGCGAGATATCGGCTTTTATTGACTGGAAGAAGGAACCAGGAGTGAGTGTCCATCATACAATGTCCTGGAGACTGAGGCCGAGCGTCAGGAGCAGTCAGCAGGGGGCGTGTCCAGACAGGCACATAGTTCACCACAACAGTTCAGTGGTGCAAGGGTTAATTTCCGTGGCGGTACGGGATGTGGTTTCTAAGCTGCTGTTTGTCAGACCGATTCTGGGAGTAAGGAGATGGATGCTCACATCTTGCTATCTCTTCTGCTGCTGCCGGTTTCCCTGCTGCTGGCCGAGAGTGGTTCCGATGGTAAGAGGGCAGCGGACTGGGATCGCACTGTACCTGCGGGGAGGTGGGGCCTCGGCCGGAGATTGGGGATGCATGGGGTGGGGCTCATTCCCCCTCAGCTCGCTCGTCTCCCACTCACCATCCCCTCTGCCTCTCCCTCCTCCCTACCTCGTACGGGAACTGTGGGGGTGGCAGAGAGGCTGTGAGCGCTAGCCAGTCTGTACAGATGGTCTGGAGGGGACACCACGATACCATTCGGTTGTTTGAGGCCAATGGGGAAGGGGCTGCTGACACACACCATCGGCTCAGATCACCCAGGCAACCCCCATCAGCCAGTCGGAGCTGGTGTTTCTTTCTCTCAGGCTGCTGTGTTGGGGAAACATCTTCAGTAAGTACTGAGTCCCTGACCCTTCAATTCATTCCTTTGGATTTCACTGGGGATTGAAGCCTGTGCCCCCCAAGCTCCCTCTGCCCCCACCTCTCTCCCTGAACATGTGCTCACTGTGTTCAGGGCTGGAGGGAGGAGAGGGTTTAGTGGGGTGCCAATCGAGTGGATTGCAGTGTACATGGGGTGCCAATCGAGTGGGCTGCAGTGTGAATCAGGTGCCAATCGAATGGGCTGCGATGTGGATAGTGTGCCAATCGAGTGGGCTGCGGTGTGAATCAGGTGCCAATCGAATGGGCTGCGGTGTACATGGGGTGGCAATCGAGTGGGCTATGGTGTGGGAGGGGTGCCAATCGAGAGGGCTATGGTGTGGGAGGGGTGCCAATCGAGAGGGCTATGGTGTGAATGGGGTGCCAATCGAGTGGGCTATGGTGTGGGAGGGGTGCCAATCGAGAGGGCTATGGTGTGAATGGGGTGCCAATCGAGTGGGCTGCGGTGTGAATCAGGTGCCAATCGAATGGGCTGCGGTGTACATGGGGTGGCAATCGAGTGGGCTATGGTGTGGGAGGGGTGCCAATCGAGAGGGCTATGGTGTGGGAGGGGTGCCAATCGAGAGGGCTATGGTGTGAATGGGGTGCCAATCGAGTGGGCTATGGTGTGGGAGGGGTGCCAATCGAGAGGGCTATGGTGTGGGAGGGGTGCCAATCGAGAGGGCTATGGTGTGGGAGGGGTGCCAATCGAGAGGGCTATGGTGTGGGAGGGGTGCCAATCGAGAGGGCTATGGTGTGAATGGGGTGTCAATCGAATGGGCTGCGGTGTACATGGGGTGCCAATCGAGTGGGCTGCCATGTGGATAGGGTGCCAGTCGAGTTGGCTGCCATGTGGATAGGGTGCCAGTCGAGTGGGCTGCAGTGTGAATGGGTGCCAATTGAGTGGGCTATGGTGTGGGAGGGGTGCCAATCGAGCGGGCTGCGGTGTTAATGGGTGCCAATTGAGTGGGCTATGGTGTGGGAGGGGTGCCAATCGAGTGGGCTGCGGTGTGAATGGGGTGCCAATTGAGTGGGCTATGGTGTGGGAGGGGTGCCAATCGAGTGGGCTGCGGTGTGAATGGGGTGCCAATTGAGTGGGCTATGGTGTGGGAGGGGTGCCAATCGAGTGGGCTGCGGTGTGAATGGGGTGCCAATCGAGTGGGCTATGGTGTGCTGGCTGTGGTTGTTGGAGCCACAGTCAACCAGCAAAGTGGAGAATGTTCCATCACTCCTGAGCTGAGCCTTGTGGATGGCAGAGAGAGCCTGGGGTGTCAGGAGGTGAGTCAGATCACAGGATCCCCAGTTCATAACCTGCTCTGACTGCCAATCCGTATGTGTGAGATTACCAAGACACGGCACAGAGCCTGGCAGGGGAACAAGGGGAATGAAAGGATGGAGACAGAGGGAACAGAAGCTGGAGGTTGAGTTTTAAAATAGAACCATCTGCAGGAGCGAGGGACACAGGGATAGAGCGAGAGATGGGGCTTGGGCAGTACGTCAGTGTCACAGGATCCATATCTCCGTGCACATGTCTGCACACAAGCTGGTGAACGTCACCGGTAGGCACAGTAAGTACTCCTGCCGATCTCACGCTCAGAAGAACAGTCCAGGAACGACCGATCCTTTATAAGATGTGGGAGCAGATTCATCAGGGCCGACTTATTATCCCACTCAACCCCAATCTTCTGCCTTCTCCCCGTAACCTTTCAAGCCCTGACTAATCAAGAACCTAACGACCTCCACTTTCAATATACCCACAGACTTGGCCTCTGCAGCAAAGAATTCCACAATTTCCCTACCTCCTTGCTAAAGAAATTGACGATCCTCTATTCTAAGACTGTGTCCTCTGGTCCTAGACTCCCCCACTATAGGAAACATCCTCTCCCCATCCACACTATCTGTGTCCTCTGGTCCTAGACTCCCCCACTATAGGAAACATCCTCTCCACATCCACTCTATCTGTGTCCTCTGGTCCTAGACTCCCCCACTACAGGAAACATCCTCTCCACATCCACTCTATCTGTGTCCTCTGGTCCTAGACTCCCCCACTGTAGGAAACATCCTCTCCACATCCACTCTATCTGTGTCCTCTGGTCCTAGACTCCCCCACTGTAGGAAACATCCTCTCCACATCCACTCTATCTGTGTCCTCTGGTCCTAGACTCCCCCACTACAGGAAACATCCTCTCCACATCCACTCTATCTGTGTCATCCGGTCCTAGACTCCCCCACTATAGGAAACATCCTCTCCACAGCCACTCTATCTGAGTCCTCTGGTCCTAGACTCCCCCACTGTAGGAAACATCCTCTCCACATCCACTCTATCTGTGTCCTCTGGTCCTAGCCTCCCCCACTATAGGAAACATCCTCTCCACATCCACTCTATCTGTGTCCTCTGGTCCTAGACTCCCCCACTACAGGAAACATCCTCTCCACATCCACTCTATCTGTGTCCTCTGGTCCTAGCCTCCCCCACTATAGGAAACATCCTCTCCACATCCACACTATCTGTGTCCTCTGGTCATAGACTCCCCCACTATAGGAAACATCCTCTCCACATCCACTCTATCTGTGTCCTCTGGTCCTAGACTCCCGCACTATAGGAAACATCCTCTCCATATCCACCCTATCTGTGTCCTCTGGTCCTAGACTCCCCCACTATAGGAAACATCCTCTCCACATCCACTCTATCTGTGTCCTCTGGTCCTAGACTCCCCCACTGTAGGAAACATCCTGTCCACATCCACTCTATCTGTGTCGTCTGGTCCGACTCCCCCACTATAGGAAACATTCTCTCCACATCCACTCTACCTGTGTCCTCTGGTCCTAGACTCCCCTACTATAGAAACATCCTCTCCATATCCACCCTAACTGTGTCCTCTGGTCCTAGACTCCCCCACTATAGGAAACATCCACTCCACATCCACTCTATCTGTGTCCTCTGGTCCTAGACTCCCTCACTATAGGAAACATCCTCTCTATATCCACTCTATCTGTGTCCTCTGGTCCTAGCCTCCCCCACTATAGGAAACATCCTCTCCACATCCACTCTATCTGAGTCCTCTGGTCCTAGACTCCCCCACTGTAGGAAACATCCTCTCCACATCCACCTTATCTGTGTCCTCTGGTCATAGACTCCCCCACTATAGGAAACATCCTCTCCACATCCACTCTATCTGTGTCCTCTGGTCCTAGACTCCTGCACTATAGGAAACATCCTCTCCACATCCACTCTATCTGTGTCCACTGGTCCTAGACTCCCCCACTATAGGAAACATCCTCTCCACATCCACTCTATCTGTGTCCTCTGGTCCTAGACTCCCCCACTATAGGAAACATCCTCTCCACATCCACTCTATCTGAGTCCTCTGGTCCTAGACTCCCCCACTGTAGGAAACATCCTCTCCACATCCACCTTATCTGTGTCCTCTGGTCATAGACTCCCCCACTATAGGAAACATCCTCTCCACATCCACTCTATCTGTGTCCTCTGGTCCTAGACTCCTGCACTATAGGAAACATCCTCTCCACATCCACTCTATCTGTGTCCACTGGTCCTAGACTCCCCCACTATAGGAAACATCCTCTCCACATCCACTCTATCTGTGTCCTCTGGTCCTAGACTCCCCCACTATAGGAAACATCCTCTCCACATCCACTCTATCTGTGTCCTCTGGTCCTAGACTCCCCCACTGTAGGAAACATCCTCTCCACATCCACTCTATCTGTGTCGTCTGGTCCTAGACTCCCCCACTATAGGAAACATTCTCTCCACATCCACTCTACCTGTGTCCTCTGGTCCTAGACTCCCCCACTATAGAAACATCCTCTCCATATCCACCCTATCTGTGTCCTCTGGTCCTAGACTCCCCCACTATAGGAAACATCCTCTCCACATCCACTCTATCTGTGTCCTCTGGTCCTAGCCTCCCCCACTATAGGAAACATCCTCTCCACATCCACTCTATCTGTGTCCTCTGGTCATAGACTCCCCCACTATAGGAAACATCCTCTCCACATCCACTCTATCTGTATCCTCTGGTCCTAGACTCCCCCACTATCGGAAACATCCTCTCCACATCCACTCTATCTGTGTCCTCTGGTCCTAGACTCCCCCACTATAGGAAACATCCTCTCCACATCCACTCTATCTGTGTCCTCTGGTCCTAGACTCCCCCACTATAGGAAACATCCTCTCCACATCCACTCTATCTGTGTCCTCTGGTCCTAGACTCCCGCATTATAGGAAACATCCTCTCTATATCAACTCTATCTGTGTCCTCTGGTCCTAGACTCCCCCACTATAGGAAACATCCTCTCCACATCCACTCTATCTGTGTCCTCTGGTCCTAGACTCCCTCACTATAGGAAACATCCTCTCTATATCCACTCTATCTGTGTCCTCTGGTCCTAGCCTCCCCCACTATAGGAAACATCCTCTCCACATCCACTCTATCTGTGTCCTCTGGTCCAAGACTCCCCCACTGTAGGAAACATCCTCTCCCCATCCACTCTATCTGTGTCCTCTGGTCCTAGACTCCCCCACTATAGGAAACATCCTCTCCCCATCCACTCTATCTGTGTCCTCTGGTCCTAGAAACCCCCACTATAGGAAACATCCTCTCCCCATCCACTCTATCTGTGTCCTCTGGTCCTAGAAACCCCCACTATAGGAAACATCCTCTCCCCATCCACTCTATCTGTGTCCTCTGGTCCTAGAAACCCCCACTATAGGAAACATCCTCTCCACATCCACCTTATCTGTGTCCTCTGGTCATAGACTCCCCCACTATAGGAAACATCCTCTCCACATCCACTCTATCTGTGTCCTCTGGTCCTAGACTCCTGCACTATAGGAAACATCCTCTCCACATCCACTCTATCTGTGTCCACTGGTCCTAGACTCCCCCACTATAGGAAACATCCTCTCCACATCCACTCTATCTGTGTCCTCTGGTCCTAGACTCCCCCACTATAGGAAACATCCTCTCCACATCCACTCTATCTGTGTCCTCTGGTCCTAGACTCCCCCACTGTAGGAAACATCCTCTCCACATCCACTCTATCTGTGTCGTCTGGTCCTAGACTCCCCCACTATAGGAAACATTCTCTCCACATCCACTCTACCTGTGTCCTCTGGTCCTAGACTCCCCCACTATAGAAACATCCTCTCCATATCCACCCTATCTGTGTCCTCTGGTCCTAGACTCCCCCACTATAGGAAACATCCTCTCCACATCCACTCTATCTGTGTCCTCTGGTCCTAGCCTCCCCCACTATAGGAAACATCCTCTCCACATCCACTCTATCTGTGTCCTCTGGTCATAGACTCCCCCACTATAGGAAACATCCTCTCCACATCCACTCTATCTGTATCCTCTGGTCCTAGACTCCCCCACTATCGGAAACATCCTCTCCACATCCACTCTATCTGTGTCCTCTGGTCCTAGACTCCCCCACTATAGGAAACATCCTCTCCACATCCACTCTATCTGTGTCCTCTGGTCCTAGACTCCCCCACTATAGGAAACATCCTCTCCACATCCACTCTATCTGTGTCCTCTGGTCCTAGACTCCCGCATTATAGGAAACATCCTCTCTATATCAACTCTATCTGTGTCCTCTGGTCCTAGACTCCCCCACTATAGGAAACATCCTCTCCACATCCACTCTATCTGTGTCCTCTGGTCCTAGACTCCCTCACTATAGGAAACATCCTCTCTATATCCACTCTATCTGTGTCCTCTGGTCCTAGCCTCCCCCACTATAGGAAACATCCTCTCCACATCCACTCTATCTGTGTCCTCTGGTCCAAGACTCCCCCACTGTAGGAAACATCCTCTCCCCATCCACTCTATCTGTGTCCTCTGGTCCTAGACTCCCCCACTATAGGAAACATCCTCTCCCCATCCACTCTATCTGTGTCCTCTGGTCCTAGAAACCCCCACTATAGGAAACATCCTCTCCCCATCCACTCTATCTGTGTCCTCTGGTCCTAGAAACCCCCACTATAGGAAACATCCTCTCCCCATCCACTCTATCTGTGTCCTCTGGTCCTAGAAACCCCCACTATAGGAAACATCCTCTCCACATCCACTCTTTCTAGGCCTTTCAATATTAGATAAGTTACATTCTTGTAAATCCATTCTTCTAATCTCCAGTTATTATAGACCCAGGGCCATCAAATGCTTGTCATATGTTAACCCTATCATTCCTATCTCTGATGGTCTGGAATGCTCTGGAATCTTTAATGAATCAGCCACTTGGGAAATAATCGGAAGAGAGGGCAGTCAGTGGGTATCTACAGAGAGAAAGTCAGTTGACGATGGTGTCAGGATTACCTGAAGATTTGATGAGTGAAATGAGAGATGGGTTCAAATAGCTGTGGTTAAAGAAATTCAAAGAATTATAGAGTCATAGAGCTGAGTCTGCATGTGTTCTGTTGGCATTGTGACTTTGAGAACGAGGATAGAAACCTCAATCGTATCACGTCATCTATGCTAACAGATCCCATTTCCTACATTCATGTACCCTCTGCCTTCCCCGTCCAACTGCAATAAAAAAAGATAAATGTTTTAAGCAGAGAGTGGTGAGTGTGTGGAATGGGCTGCTGCTGATGTTGGTGGAGGCAGATAGAAGAAACTCTGGAACAGGTACATGGAGCTTAGAAAAATATAGGGTTATGGGTTTCCCTTGGTAATTTCTAAATTAAGTATGTTTGACACAGCATTGTGGGCTGAAGGGCCTGTATTGTGCTGTAGGTTTTCTATGTTACAGTAACTAATCCCATTTCCCAGCCCCCCATCCCTCTCCCTTCTTTATCCAAGGACCTGACCAAACCCCTTTCATAATTGTGTCTGCCGCCACTTAAAGGCAGGGACTAACTAAGAGGAGGCAGTGTGGTCGTTATTGACAAGGTGACTTCAAAATTCCATGAAATTACAGGCAGTAGGAAAGAGAGAAAGGAAAGATGTGGAGAGGGTGCAGAGTAGGTTTATCAGTATGTTGCCAGTATTAGAGGGTATGAGTTATAATGATTACAATTGGGTTGTTTTCTGGAATGGTGGAGGCTGAGAGGAGATCTGATAGAAGTTTATAAGATTATGAAAGGCATAGATAGAACAGACAGACGGTATCTTTTTTCCAGTCTAAATATTTAATACTAGAGGGCATGCATTTAAGATGAGAGGAGGGTAATTTCAAAGGAGATGTGGGGAGCAAGTTTTTTACAGAACAAGCAGGGGGTGCCTGGAGTGGTGGCGGAGGCAGATATGACAGGGTGTGTAAGAGATATTTAGTGGATGTGCAGGAAGTGGGCAGATATAGGGATTCTGAAAGCAGAATTTGGTTCAGTTGGTCATGTTATTGTTGTGGCCCAAAGTTCCTCTTTCCCTGTGCTGTACTGGTCTGAGTCCTGGATGTGAATTCAGTAAGGCTTTGCCAAGGTCACTTAGGATCTAAGGTGTGTTTACAACTGGATACAAAATTGGCTGGGTGAAAGGAGGCTGGGGATAGGGCCTGTAACCAGCGCTTTCATACAGGGGTCAGTACTGGGACCTTTATGCAAATAACTTGGATAAGAATGCAACCCTGGGATTTCTTTAGCCATGGGGTGGTAAATCTGTGGAATTTATTGTCACAAATGGCTGTGGAGGCCAAGTCGTTTAATATGGTTAAAGTGGAGGTTGACAGGTTCTAAATTAGACTTACTAGAATGAGGCCATTTGGCCCTTCTAATCTCCTCTGCAATCCCATCATGGCTAACCTATTATGCCCCTCGACCTTCTCCCTAGAACCTTTGACGCTCTGGTTAAACAAGAAACTTCCATCTTCTGAAGCACCTTCTCCTTAGTTACAGCAGCGACACTCATTTCTGCCCCTGCAACTCTCAAGTATCTGGCGTACAGCTAACGATTCTTGAAAGATCATTACTAATATCTCCACATTCTGCCAGTGTCCCTCACAGTGAAGACTGATACAAAATACTTAGTAAGTTTGTCCACTATCTCTTTGTCCCCCACTACCACCTCTCCAGTGATCCGATATCCACTCACACGTCTTTTACACTTTATATGTCTGAGAAAGTGCTTTGTTTCCTCATTCTCATTTCTTCAACCAAAGTGCATGACCATACACTTCCCAACACTGTATTCCATCTGCCATTTCTTTGCCCACTCTTTTAATCTGTTGAGGTCCTTCTGTAGCCTCTCTGCTTCCTCAAAACTACCTGCCCCTCCACCTAACTTCATATTGACTGCAAATTTTGAAACAAAGCCACCAATTCCATCATCAGAGTCATTGACATATAACATAAAAAAAATTGGTCCAAACACTGACCCCTGTGGAACACCACTAGTCACTGGCAGCCAGTCAGAAAAGTTTCCCTTCATTCCCACTCTTTGCCTCCTGCCAATCAGCCACTGCTCTATCCATGCTAGAATCTTTCCTGTAATTCCATGGGCTTGTAGCTTGTTAAGCAGCCTCATGTGTGACACCTTGTCAAAGGCCTTCTGAAAATCCAAGTACACAACATCCACCGATTCTCCTTTGTCTGTCATGTTTGCTATTTCTTCAAAGAATCTCAACAGATTTGTCAGGCAAGATTTTCCCTCGAGGAAACCATGCTGACTGCCGCCTATTTTACCATGTGCCTCCAAGTACCCTGAGACTTCGTCCTTAATGACCAACTCCAACCTCTTCCTGAACACTGAGGGCCGACTAACTGGCCTGTAATTTCTTTTCTTCTGCCTTTCTCCCTTCTAGAAGAGTGGAATGACAGTCACAATTTTCTAGACTTCCAGAACCATTCCCAAATCTAGTGATTCTTGAAAGATCATTACTAATGCCTCTACAATCTCTTCAGCCACCTCTTTCAGAACCCTGAGGTGTAGTCCATCTGGTCCAGGTGACTTATCTACCTTCAGACCTTTCAGTTTCCTGAGAAACTTCTTTCTAAAAATGTTAACTTCACAGATTTCATGACCTGTGACACCTGGAACTTCCACCATACTGCTAGTGTCTTCCACAGTGAAGACTGATACAAAATACTTCTTCAGTTCACCTGGTACTTCGTTGTCCCCCATTACTACCTGTCCAGCATCATTTTACAGTCGTCCGATATCCTCTCTCTTCTTTCTTTTACACTTTATAAAGCTGAAGAAACTTTTGTTAACCTCTTTAATATTATTGGCTAGCTTACCTTTGACTTTTTTAGTTGTCTTCTGTTGGTTTTTAGAAGCTTCTTAATCCTCTAACTTCCCACTAATTTTTGCTCTATTACATGCCCTCCCTTTGGCTTTTACGTTGGCTTTGACTTCTCTTGTTAGCCACAGTTGTGACATTTTCCTTCAGAATACTTCTTCCTCTTTGGGACGTATAAATCCTGTGCCTTCCGAGTTCCTTTCAGAAATTCCAGCTGTTGCTGCCCCTCCATCGTCCCTGCCAGTGTTCTTTTACAATCACTTCTGGCTGTCTCCTCTCTCGTGCCTCAGTAATTCCCTCTACTCCACTGTAATACTGATACACCTGACTATAACTTCTCCTTCTCAAGTTTCAATATGAGTTCAATCACACTGTGATCACTGGCCCTTGAGGGATATTTTACTTTAAGCTCTCTAATCAATTCTGGTTCATTGCACAACACCCAATCCAGAATAGCTGATCCCTTTCGGGCTCAACAACGAGCTGCTCTAAAAAGCCGTCTCATCGGCATTCTAGAAATTCCCCGTCCTGAAAACCTGCACCAACCTGATTTTCCCAAATCTACCTGCATATTGAAGTGCCCCTTGACTGTTGTAACATTGCCCTTTTGGCATGCATTTTCTACCTCCCATTGTAATTTGTAGATCACTTTCTTACTTGGGGTCTGTATACAACCCCCATCAGGGTCTTTATTTGCGATAATTCAATACCTTCCAACCCTATGTCACCTCTTTCTAATAATTTGATTTCATTTTCTCCTGGCAGAGCCACACCACACCCTTTGCCTTCTGGCCTGTTCCTTTACAATGTGTATCCTTGGACTTCAGATTCCCAGCTATAATCTTCTTTCAACCATGATTCAGTGATGCCTGCAACATCATACATGTCGATCTGTAACTGTGCTACAAATTCATCTACCTTATTCCATATATTGCGCGCATTCAAATATAACACCTTCAGTCCTGTATTCACCCTTTTTAGTTTTGTCCACCTTTTATGTTGCAACTCATCCTGTTGACTGCAGTTTTGCCCTATCAACAGCCTCTCCTCACATTGCCTCTGTTTGTAAATCAGTTACCTCATCTTCCACTCTATCAACCTCCTTTCTACAACACTTCTTGCTTTGAAACAGAGGCAGCTCAGGACACTAATCACACCATACTCAACCTTTTGATTCCTAACTTTGATTCCTAATGTTGGTCTTACCAACATCTTCCTCCACAACCTCTCCACTAACTGTCTGGCACTGTGGTTCCTATCCCACTGCAACTCTAGTTCAAACCCCACTGTGCAGCAGTAAAAAACCTTCCTGCTGGGATATTAATCCCCATCCAGTTCAGGTACAAACTGTCCCTTCTGTACGGGTCTCATCTTCCCTGGAAAAGAGCCCAGTGATCTATAAACCTCGATGGTCTGTAAAATCATTTGGTTTATAAACCCTGTGCAGCTGACTCAATACAATTTTCTGATACCTGACACACGTTTCTTTCTTTCCCTGACTAAACCTTTAACGTTTGTCATTGGTTGAGGTTCTGTAATCTTTGCCTCTGACCCTCACAGGGATGTGCTGGCTCTGAACTCTTACTGCCTCGCCTATAAACATCTCCCACTTATTGGGCAGTGTTTCCCTCTAATTGCTGTTTCCAGCCCTCCTCTCCCAAGTCCTGTCCTGTCAAAATGCATTATCGGCCATTTTATTGCCCTATGTCTTCCCACTACTGCTTTCAAAGGAGGAGAACAATTGAACTTACCAACCTGAGCTGGCTCACGCTCTCCTCAGAGTTGTATGCGATCTGTGTCGAGCCATTCCTGAACCTTCTTCGGTGAAGGCTGACGGTTCTGGATCTGCGCGAACCGGATATGTAGGTCATCCTCCCGGCCTATACCGAATATGTACTCCTCATGGTGACAGATTCCAGCGACCTGCAGAGAATGCACGAGTGCCAGGAAGTTTTCTCCGCCAGGATCAACTGGGCGAAATGTTCCGGACTCTTAGTGGGTCAGTGGCAGGTGGACTCCCTGCCGGAGGAGATGAGGGCTTTTGAGTGGAGTACTAGGCGTCTCCTCTGTCTGGGAGTCTACCTGAGTCCTTCTGGGGAGACCTGGCTGGCGAACTGGCAGGACCTGGAGACGAAAGTCATGGCCCGGCTGGGGTGCAGTTCAGGCCTTCTCAGTGTGCTTTCCTCTCGAGGCAGGGTGGTGGTCATAAACCAGCTGGTGGCCTCCATGTTGTGGTATCGGATGGTCACCTTGGCCCCTCCTACCCCGTTTATTGTGAGAATGCAGAGGAAGTTAGTGGACTTCTTCTGGGGCAACAGGAAACACTGGGTCTCTGCAGCAGTCTTGAGACTCCCAGTGGGAGAGGGCGGACAGTTGTTGGTGTGTGTACGTACGCGACTGGTGGCTCTCCGCCTCAGGACTCTGCAGATTCCTTGACACTGAGCACCCTCCCAGGTGGCACATGTTGGCGACTTTCTCCCTCCGGAGGGGCTGCTGTCTTGACGAAGATATGCAGCTACCACCGGCAGGCATCAGCCATTCTGCTTTGCAGAGTCTGCCCGGCTTCTATCAGGACCTACTGAGAGTCTGGAACATGGTTGCCTCAGGCCGAGAATCCCCTCCTCTGGCAGAGGGCAGGGTCCTGGCCGACCCTCGTCCTACCTCAGTGGGTGTCGGTACCTCAGGTGTGTGGACCGACTCAGGTTGAGCTGCTTGTTGGACCCAGACCCCACAATCTTCTCCGGGAGCCGTGTCCACACAACTTGAGCCGTCTCTCCTTGACACCCACCGTCCCATTCAGGGATGCAAGTAGGAGGTATTTGTATAAGCTGCTGCTCCACACCCTCCACTTCCCCACCCTTGTCCACCGTCCCGACACGCCATGGTGGTCGGTCTTTCCACCCGGAGGTGAGGAGGGTCCCCACTGGAAGTCCCTTTACGAGGGGGTTCTTCCCATGCACCTGGGGGATCTCGACTGGAGGGTACTGCATAGAGCGGTGTCCTGTAATAAGTTCTTCAGTTTGTACATGGATCTCCCACCCGCATGTCATTTCTGTGGGCTAGAGGAGTCCGTGTACCACACGTACCTGGAGTGTGCGAGCCTGCAGCCCCTTTTTGCGTATTTGCGTGGGCTGCTTCTTGCCTTTTGGTTGCATTTTAGCCCCACCCTGTTTATATATGGTCATCCAGTGAGGAGGGGGGCATGGAGGGACGAGGATGTCGTTGTTAACTTGCTCCAGGGGCTGGTGAAATCAGCCATCTGTGGGTCTTGGAAACGGGTGGTGGGAGGATCTGCCGGGGTAGACTGCCTGGCAACATTTAGAGGGTATGTTCGTGCCCGGGTCAATATTGAGAAGGAACACGCGCAGTCCACGGCGACCATTGGGCTCTGCGGGGTGTAAATGCCATCATTGTCAGAGATGGAAATATGTTAGTTTAATATGTATTGTCTATATGTAGTGAAGTAATTGTGTTAGTCACTGGTTTGCATATATTGTAGAAATGAATTTGTAATAAAGATATTTTGTATAAAAAGGTGACATACAGAGGGAAACAAGCCCTCAGACTCACTGTTCCAGGCTGAACAAGGTACGTCACCCTATTTAGTCCCAACTGACCCAAAAATCTGAACCTTTCCGATGCATGTAGCTGTCCAGCTGTGCTTTAAGATTTGTTATTGCAGTTATTATTGCAACGCAGTGACCTGATTCAATTCCCACTGTTGTCTGTGCAAAGTTTGTCTGTTGTGGCTCGCCTCTGGGTGCCATGGTCTCCCACAGCACAAAGAAGTTCAGGTTATGGTTTGTGAGTTGTGTACGTTGTGTTAGTAAATGTGCTATGTTGATGGCAGAAGCCCTGCTGCCCAGCACAGCCTCGCTGATCTGATTTGATGCAAACGATGCACTTCATTTTCGTGTTATTTTTAGTTAGAGATGGTGTCGACCCAGTGAGCTGCACGGCTCAGCAGCCTAACTACCAAACCCCGGCCTAATCACAGGACAATTTGCAATGACCGGTTGGACTGTGGGAGGAAACCACATCACCCGGAGGAAAGGTTCACAGTCATGCAGTGAACATCACTGGGATTGAACTTTGGACTGATTCCTGAGCTGTAGTAGTATTGCAGTAACCACTTACTACCATTCTGATGTACCTTTCCCAATCCACGGATCCGTCCAACTGTCTTTGAAAAGTTATTTCTGTACCTGCCTCAAAGACTTTCTCTGGCAGCTCATTCCACAAAATTACCACCCTTTGCGTGGAAAAACAGTTGCCACTCGATCTTTCCTCTCACTTTAAACCTGTGTACTCCAGTTCTTGATTCCCCAACTCTGTGAAAACTACTGAGTACATTTATCCTGTTTATAAGCACCTCTATAAGATCTCCTCTCAGCCTCCTATGGTCTCAACCTGCCCAACCGCGCCATAAAGCCCCGTCCCTCAAGTCCTGGTGAACTCCTTGTACAACTTTAATGTGCTCTTTCCAATTTAATAACATCTTCACTTTTGCAGAATGACAAAAACTCTACAACTGCGTCGTAATCTCCCAACTTTTATACTCCGTGCCCTGACTGATGAAAGCCAGTGTGATAAACAGCTTCTTCACTATCCTGTCTGCCTGTAATTCTACTTTCAGGAAATACTTGTATCAATACTCATACTCCAAGGTCCCTCTGTTCTGGCACTTCTGTTTACTGTCAAGAATCATACCTGTATTTGACTCTCCGAAGTGTAGTACCTTGTGAGGGATGTGAGTGGACAGTGGGCTGGGCTGGTCAAGGAACACTGAGGCTGTCTGCAAGAAGGGTCAGAGCCGTCTCTGTTTCCTGGGGAGACTGAGGTCCTTTAACATCTGCCAGACGATACTGAGGATGTTCTACGAGTCTGTGGTGGCCAGTGCTATCATGTTTGCTGTTGTGTGCTGGGGCAGCAGGCTGAGGGTAGCAGACACCAACAGAATCAACAAACTCATTCGTAAGGCCAGTGATGTTGTTGGGGTGGAACTGGGCTCTCTGACAGTGGTGTCTGAAAAGAGAATGCTGTCAAGTTGTATGCCATCTTGGACAATGACTCCCATCCACTCCATAATGTACTGGTTGGGCATGGGAGTGCGTTCAGCCGGGGGCTCGTTCCACCGAGATGTAACGCTGTGTGTCGTGGGAGGTCATTCCTGCCTGTGGCCATCAAACTTTACAACTCCTCCCTCGGAGTGTCAGACACCCTGAGCCAATAGGCTGGTCCTGGACTTATTTCCACCGGGCATGATTAACTTATTATAATTTAATTATTTATGGTTTTATTTTGCTATATTTCTTCACTATTCTTGGTTGATGCCGCTGTAACGAAACCCAATTTCCTTCGGGATCAATAAATGTCTGTCTGTCTCTCCACTTGCCATACCTCAGCCTAGTTACTCAGTGTCCCAATAACCTTCCTAAGAGTGCAATCGTGCCGTTCCTCAGCTCCTCCGCCCCCTGTAACCCTGCCATTTTATCCTCTGTCACTGCTACATCTTACACCCAGACTCAGGCCACATGAGGTGAGTGTCACCTCATACCACCCATCCTCAGTCAGGACCCTTCCACCCTGTTTCCTCCGCCTTCCCTTTCAAACCTCCTCCCTGCCCCGACATTTCCCCTCCTCACGTTCCTCAGGGGTTTGTGTATGTGTGGGAGTTATACACATCTTCACTAGCGGGTGGAATCGGGTGTCAGAGTCGGGGGTCAGAGGTGGGGTCGGGGATCAAGGGTCGGCCTCTGACCCTGCTCTGTGTTGCAGACACGGACGACGAGCCTGACATTCCACAGTTGGTCTGCTTCGTCACCTTCCAGGAGCGGGGACAGACTGAATGGATGAGCTGCTGGCTACCTGAGCCCCCCGACCCCAGGGAGGCTCTCACCATCATCGTCAGGTGCTGCACGTCATCTTCCCATCCTGATACCCCCTCAAACCCCCCTCTCCAAAACCCCAATACCCTCTCAAACACCCCTCTCCAAACCCCAATACACTCTCAAACCCTCCCTAACCCTGATACCCTTACAAACCCTCCCTCTCCAACCCAAACCTGATATCCTCTCAAATCCCCCTCTCCCAACCCTGATACCCTCTCAAACCCCCCTCTCCCAAACCCGATACCCTCTCAAACCCCCCTCTCCCAAACCCTGATACCCCCTCAAACCCCCCTCTCCCAAACCCCAATACCCTCTCAAACCCTCTCCCAACCCTGATACCCTCTCAAACCCCCTCTCCCAAACCCCGATACCCCCTCAAACCCCCCTCTCCCATACCCCGATACCCTCTCAAACCCTCTCCCAACCCCAATACCCTCTCAAACCCCACCTCTCCCAACCCCGATACCCTCTCAAACCCTGCATCTCCCAATCCCGATACCCTCACAAACCCTCCCTCTCCAACCCAAACCAGATATCCTCTCAAACCCACCTCTCCCAATCCTGATACCCTCTCAAACCCCCTCTCCCAAACCCCAATACCCTCTCAAATCCCACCTCTCCAACCCAAACCAGATATCCTCTCAAACCCCCCTCTCCCAACCGCGATACCCTCTCAAACCCCCACCTTTCCCAACCCCGATACCCTCTCAAACCCTCCCTCTCCCAACCCCAACACCCTCTCAAACCCCCCCTCTCCCAACCCCGATACCCTCTCAAACCCTCCTTCTCCCAAACCTGATACCCTCTCAAACCCCGATACCCTCTCAAACCCTCTTTCTCCCAAACCCCGATACCCTCTCAAACCCCCCTCTCCCAAACCCTGATACCCTCTCAAACCCCCCTCTCCCAAACCCCGATATCCTCTCCCAAACCCCGATACCCTCTCAAACCACCTCTTCCAAACCCCGATACCCCCTCAAATCCCCTCTTCCAAACCCCGATACCCTCTCAAACCCTCCTCTCCCAAACCCCAATACCCTCTCAAATCCCCTCTCCAAACCCTCCCTAACCCTGATACCCTTACAAACCCTCCCTCTCCAACCCAAACCTGATATCCTCTCAAATCCCCCTCTCCCAACCCTGATACCCTCTCCCAAACCCCGATACCCTCTCAAACCCCCCTCTCCCAAACCCCGATACCCTCTCAAACCCCACTCTCCCAAACCCCGATACCCTATCAAACCCCCTCTCCCAAACCCCGATACCCTATCAAACCCCCTCTCCCAAACCCCGATACCCTCTCAAACCCCCCTCTCCCAAACCCCGATACCCTATCAAACCCCCTCTCCCAAACCCTGATACCCCCTCAAACCCCCCTCTCCCAAACCCCAATACCCTCTCAAACCCTCTCCCAACCCTACCCTCTCAAACCCCCTCTCCCAAAACCCGATACACCCTCAAACCCCCCTCTCCCAAACCCCGATACCCTCTCAAACCCTCTCAAACCCCACCTCTCCCAACCCCGATACCCTCTCAAACCCTGCATCTCCCAACCCCGATACCCTCACAAACCCTCCCTCTCCAACCCAAACCAGATATCCTCTCAAACCCACCTCTCCCAATCCTGATACCCTCTCAAACCCCCTCTCCCAAATCCCAATACCCTCTCAAATCCCACCTCTCCAACCCAAACCAGATATCCTCTCAAACCCACCTCTCCCAATCCCGATACCCTCTCAAACCCCCTTTACAGACCACGATACCCCCTCAAACCCCCCTCTCCCAAACCCCGATACCCTCCCAAACCCAACCTCTCCCAACCCCAATACCCTCTCAAACCCCCCTCTCCCAAACCCCGATACCCTCTCAAACCCCCTCTCCCAAAACCTGATACCCCCTCAAACCCCCCTCTCCAAACCCCAATACACTCTCAAACCCTGCATCTCCCAACCCTGATACCCTTACAAACCCTCCCTCTCCAACCCAAACCTGATATCCTCTCAAATCCCCCTCTCCCAAACCCCAATACCCACTCAACCCCTCCCTCCAAACCCCAATACCCTCTCAAACCCTGATACCCTCTCAAACCCCCCTCTCCCAAACCCCAATACCCTCTCAAACCCCCTCTCCAAACCCCAATACCCTTTCAAACCCTCCCTAACCCTGATACCCTTACAAACCCTCCCTCTCCAACCCAAACCTGATATCCTCTCAAATCCCCCTCTCCCAACCCTGATACCCTCTCAAACTCCCCTCTCCCAAACCCGATACCCTCTCAAACCCCCCTCTCCCAAACCCCGATACCCTATCAAACCCCCTCTCCCAAACCCTGATACCCCCTCAAACCCCCCTCTCCCAAACCCCAATACCCTCTCAAACCCTCTCCCAACCCTGATACCCTCTCAAACCCCCTCTCCCAAACCCCGATACCCCCTCAAACCCCCCTCTCCCATACCCCGATACCCTCTCAAACCCTCTCCCAACCCCGATACCCTCTCAAACCCTCTCCCAACCCCAATACCCTCCCAAACCCCACCTCTCCCAACCCCGATACCCTCTCAAACCCTGCATCTCCCAACCCCGATACCCTCACAAACCCTCCCTCTCCAACCCAAACCAGATATCCTCTCAAACCCACCTCTCCCAATCCTGATACCCTCTCAAACCCCCTCTCCCAAACCCCAATACCCTCTCAAATCCCACCTCTCCAACCCAAACCAGATATCCTCTCAAACCCCCCTCTCCCAACCGCGATACCCTCTCAAACCCCCACCTTTCCCAACCCCGATACCCTCTCAAACCCTCCTTCTCCCAAACCTGATACCCTCTCAAACCCCGATACCCTCTCAAACCCCCTCTCCCAAACCCCAATACCCTCTCAAATCCCACCTCTCCAACCCAAACCAGATATCCTCTCAAACCCCCCTCTCCCAACCGCGATACCCTCTCAAACCCCCCCTCTCCCAACCCTGATACCCTCTCAAACCCTTCTCCCAAACCTGATACCCTCTCAAACCCCGATACCCTCTCAAACCCTCCTTCTCCCAAACCCCGATACCCTCTCAAACCACCCTCTCCCAAACCCCGATATCCTCTCCCAAACCCCGATACCCTCTCAAACCCCCTCTCCCAAACCCCGATACCCTCTCAAACCTCTCTCCCAAACCTGATACCCTCTCAAGCCCCCCTCTCCCAACCCTGATACCCTCAAACCCCCCTCTCCCAAACCCCGATACCCTCTCAAACCTCTCTCCCAACCCCGATACCCTCTCAAACCCCCTCCCAACCCCGATACCCTCTCAAACCTCTCTCCCAACCCCGATACCCTCTCAAACCCCCTCCCAACCCCGATACCCTCTCAAACCCCCCTCTCCCAAACCCTGATACCCTCTCAAACCCCCCTCTCCCCAACCCAGATAGCCTCTCAAAATCTCCCCATCCTGATATCCTCTCAAACCCCTCCTTCCTCCCACTCCACCGAAACCCAATACCCTCAAATCCTACCCCACCCAACCCTGATATCCTCTGAAATCCTCCCCTTCCCCCATCATCCCCCAACCCTGATGTCCTCTCAAGCCCTCCCCTTCCCATCCCTGATAACCTCTTTAACCCTCCCCTTTCCCTTCAGTTCCTTCCTCCTGTAGACCTCTTTGGTCTTGCTGACATTGAGTGAAAGATTGTTGTTATGACACCACTCAGCCAGATTTCCCTCCTGAATGCTGATTAATCGCCACTTTTGATACGGTCCACAACGGTGGTGTCATCAGTAAACTTGTATATGGTGTTGGAGCTGTGATTAGCCACACAGTTGTAAGTGTAAAGTGAGTAGAGCAGTGGGCTAAGCACACTGTGCACCTGTGCTGAGGGAGATGTTGTCAATCCAAACTGACTGGGGTCTGCAAGTGAGGAAATCGAGCATCCAATTGTACAAGGAGGCATTGCGGCCAAGGTCTTGGAGCTTTCTAAGAAAGAGCATCCTGCTCTACGCATCTTTGCTGTCCAGGTTTGGACAAATCGCCAGTAAGATGTCATCTTGCATGGACCTGTGTTCTGGTGGGCACATTGAACAGATCCAAGTCACTTTTCAAGGAGGAGCTGATGGGTTTCGCCACCAACACTTCATCCCTATGAACGTAGGTGCTACTGGAGACAGTCATAGAGGCAGGTTACCATGTTGTTTTTAGGCACTGGTATGATTGACACCTGCTTGAAGCAGGTGGCTACCTCAGTCTGCCAGAGTGAGAGGTTACGGGTGTCAGTGACCGCTCGAGCCAGGTGATCAGCACAGGTCTTTAGTTCTCAGCCAGGTACCCAGTCTGGGCCAGATGCTTTCTGTGGGTTCATCCCCCTGAACACCGCTCACTCACACGTCAGCCTCAGAGATCATCAGGGGATGTGGGAGATTCCATGCTTTAACAGTAATAACAAGTATGGAAGCATTGAGCTCACCCAGAAGCAAAGCCCTGTTGACCCATGCTGTTCTGGCTTGCTTTCACTGTGTAGGTGGTGGTAGTATTGAAGCACAACTGTCGAGCATATTCCCAGGTTTGGTCCCTAATTGCCATTTCACATGTGAGGTGGCTTTCTGGAGATCCGACCTGGACCTCTTGTACCTTACACGGTCACCAGACCGGAATGCCTCTGACCTGGCCCTCAGGGTTCATCCAGGGTCCTGGTTGGGGAAGACTCTGAAGTTCTGTGGGGACACTCATCTATAACAGTTCTTATAAAGTTGATGACAACCCTGGTGCATTCATTCAGATTCTCTGCTGAGTCCTTGAACACGGCCCAGTGCGCCGACTTAAAGCAGCCCCTTAGCTGCTCTCTGTCTCCCAAGACCACCCTTTTGTTGTGCTAATCTCTGGAGCTTTTCTCTTTTGTATCTGGAAGAAGGGGGACAGCCGAGTGAGCAGATTTGCCAAAGTGCGGCCTGGGCATCCTAATTCCAGCGTAGCAGTGATCTGGTGTGTTGGGACCCCGGTGCCGCAGGTTATATGTTGTTGATAATTCAGCAGAGATTTCTTCAAGCAAGCCTGACTGAAGTCCCTGACTATGATTTGAAATGCACCAGCATGGGCCATTTCTTGTTTGGTGATGGCAGCATTCAATGTCTTGATTATCGTTAGCTTTTGGCGATACGTAAACTGCGGATGACATGGTCAGGGGTATTGAGTTCGGGTAATGGGGTCGGGGGTGACGGTGATGTCAGGATGGAGGTGATGGGGTCGAGGGTGATGGGTTCAGGGGTGACGGGAGGGGGGTCTTTCTCCAGGCTGAGGCTGACGGTGTTTCTCTCACACAGTGAGAAGAACATAACGGAGGAGTGCGTGATCCTGAGCCCAGCCCTCAGCTGCAGAATCCCTATCAGTCGCTTCTCCCTGCTTGCCCCCTGCTGTATCCATGCTCTCCGGCGCGGCTCCCACTCCCGCGGACCCTGTCACTTCACGCAGAAGATCACGCACATGGGTGAGTCTGGGGCAATCTGGGAAGGTGGGGAGAGTGGGAGCACTCCACTGGGAGAGGACCCAAGCTGACCAGTCTCTCCTAACCAAAACCTAACCCCAATCTGATCCCACAACCTTTAAAGCTGAGTGTCGTGACGAATCTATTCTCTCCCTGATCTCAAACTCTGTCCAAAACCAACTCCCTAATGCCTCAGTCCTGACCCTCAGCACCCCAACACTGTTCAAGCCCTCCTCCCACTCCCTCTCCCCATTCCTCCCCTGTCAGCACCCTCCCTCTCACTACCTCCCCCTAAACCTCATTCATCCCTCCCATTCCTCTGGTCCCAGATGGCTTGAGATCCTAGAGAGGTCATCGACGTTTCCCTGTGGTCTTCCCCTGGGGTGAGTAGAAGGGGCGGTGGACACACAGAGTGTGTGGCACCTCTCTCACACTCTTCTTGTCATGGGGCAGCCGTACCACTCCTACTTGACCACCTCCACCCCTTCCCTCACCTCCCACTGCCCCAGTCCCCTCATTTCACACTGCCTCATTCCTCTCCTCGCCTACTGATCCATTCCCCCCCCCCCCTCCCACTGACCCAGTCCCCTCTTACCTGGTGCTCCAGTTCACAGCCACAGCCCTGTCCCCACCCCTCCAGTTATCCTAGTCCCCTTCCCCACCCATTGCCTGTCCCCTCCCACTTCCTGAGTCCTTTCCATTCCTACTGCTCATTCCCTCCCACTGCCCCATTCCCCTCCCCTCCCACTGCCCCAGTCCCCTTCTTACTGACTGACCCATTCCTCTCTCCAACTTCCCCATTCCCCTCCCCTGCCACTGCCCCATTCCCCTCCCCTCCCACTGCCCCAGTCCCCTTCTTACTCACTGACCCATTCCTCTCTCCACCAACTGCCCCATTCCCCTCCCCTGCCACTGCCCCATTCCCCTCCCCTCCCACTGCCCCAGTCCCCTTCTTACTCACTGACCTAGTCCCCTCCCCTCCCACCACCCCAGTCCCCTCCCACTATCCCACTCCCCTCCCAGTGCCCTGTTACCTCTTTGACGGGTCCTTTGCCAATGCTGGTCTGAGGGGAGCTTTCTTTTACAGTGAAGCCGGGCGCTCCCTTTAACCTGAGTGTCACTGCCCTGAGGGAAGCTGAGGAGATGGAAGTCAGGTGGGAAGTTCCGAGGGTCCGCTTCACTGAGCTCTTCAACACTCTCTTACACCAGCTGGTGTACTGGAGCACGGAATCGGATCGGCAGGTAGGTGTGCTGGGACCCTCCCTGCCCATCCCTCACCCCAGGGCCACTCCCTCCCTGTACTGCTCCTTGAGGGAGCCAGGAGCAGCAAGGAGGGGGAGGCAGAGGAGAGGCATTTGATTTGGGCCCCACGTGATTGAGGGTGGGCTTGGCAAAAGGAGGTAGTGGATGAAGACTCCATGCCCAGAGTCAGCTTGGCCAAGCCTGACCTCTGGTGAGGGAGAGAGGGCAGAATCTGCTTTAACACCACTGGAATATGTGGTGGCATTTGTACATTGTCATGCTTTATAATAAATTACAATAAGAAATATTTACTGTATATGCTGAATGTATATGTAAAATTAAATACATTTAGCCCCCTGGTAGGCCTCAGGCTCGCTCAGCTCGCTTCTGTCTAGGGGGAGCAGCCTTTGGGCCCCGCCAGACTGGGTAATCAGCCTGTATAGACACTGTGTGATGCCCCCACCTCGCCCAAAAACAGACAGTACACCATATGCGATTAAATGAGTTCACTTTATAGATCTTACTGGAACTATGTACTTAATAGAGATACAATATAAAAGGAAAAGTAAAGGTGCCAAACTTATCAAAGTCCAACCACTTCGTGCACAAACGTTGGAGCTCAGTTAACGAAGTCTTCTTGCTACCATTCGATCCCCTCCGACCTCCTCGACCCACCGCCTGGGACCAACCACGGTGGTCGGCCAGACGCTCCACACGAATCTGTCCTCGTCTCCTCTCCTTGCCGAAGACCCTGGGCCTGGGACCCCCTCTTGGGGGCCGTTCTGTCGCCCAGCTTACAACATCGCGTCTTCTCCCTCTAACCCCCTCGCACTGACTCCCCAAAGGCCCCACGCAACACTAGCTTACAGACCCACCAGAAAGAATAACATCTATCCCAATTGGTTAACAAATGAATACAATTCTCGTTTTCAGCAACTATAACCCAAACAAGCTGCGAGAGAAAGCACTCTCTCACCAGTTAACATAACAAAGAAGCATTTTTACTTTTAACAAAGAAGCCATTTTATTAACCTTAGCAATAACATAAAAGAAGAAACCCCTTACATACAGAAAGAGAGGAAAAATATGGCGAGACGAGTGAATCAGCAGATGCTGGAAATAAATTAAAAAAAAACAACACAAAATGCTAGCAGAACTCAGCAGGCCAGACAGCATCTATGGGAGGAGGTAGTGACGACGTTTCAGGCCGAAACCCTGATGAAGGCCCGAAACGTCGTCACTACCTCCTCCCATAGATGCTGCCTGGCCTGCTGAGTTCTGCCAGCATTTTGTGTTTTTTTAAAAAAATATGGTGAGGTAGTGTTCATGGGTTCACTGTCCATTCAGAAATCTGTTGGCAGAGGGGAAGAACCTGTTCCTGAATCACTGAGTGTGTGTAATCGAGCTCCTGTACCTCTCCCCTGACAGTAGCAATGGGAAGAGGGCATGTCCTGGGAGTGAGGAGGTCAAGAGAGGGTTGCATGGAGAATCAGGACATTCCCTTTACCAGAGTCCTGCAGGCCTGCAGCTGAGATCAGCTCCAGCACAACTGGTCACCGGGGCACAGCAATGCAGGGAGAGGACATTGGAGATTCACTGGGCTGTCCACCGAGCATGTGAGAGCTTCCCATTTGTTTAGGAGCGTGTCAGGGTGTGTCAAGGTGTGTAGGGCTGTTTGTATAGTGGTGTGTGTATGCATGTGTTGGGGTTCGTAGGGGTGTGTAGGGCAGGTTGTGTAGGGGTGTGTTGGTGTGTGTAAGACAGTTTTCGGACAACCAATCATATGTGAATGCTTCCCGTTGTGTCTAGCTGCAACATTACCTCTCGACTCCTAAATTCAATTCCGCGACTGATGAAGGCCAATATACCATACTCCTTCTTAACCACAGAGTCAACCTGCGTAGCTGCTTTGAGCATCCTATGGACTCGGACCCCAAGATTCCTCTGATCCTCCACACTGCCAAGAGTCTTACCATTGATACTATATTCTGCCATCATATTTCACCTACCAAAATGAACCACCTCACACTTATCTGGATTGAACTCCATCTACCACTTCTCAGCCCAGTTTTGCATCCTATCAATATCCCGCTGTAACCTCTGACAACCCTCCACACTATCCACAACACCTCCAACCTTTGTGTCATCAGTAAATTTACTAACCCATCCCTCCACTTCCTCATCTAGCTCATTTATAAAAATCATGAAGAGTAAGGGTCCCAGAACAGATCCCTGAGGCACTCCACTGGTGACCGACCTCCATATGACCCATCTACAACCAGTTCTGGATCCACAAAACAATGTCCCCTTGGGTCCCATGCCTCCGTACTTTCTCAATAAGCCTTCCATGGGTACCTTATCAAATACATTGCTGAAATCCATATACATCTACTGCTCTTCCTTCATCAATGTGTTTTGTCACATCCTCAAAAAGTTCACTCAGGCTCTTAAGACACGACCTGCCCTTGACAAAGCCATGCTGACTATTCCTAATCATATTATGCCTCTCCAAATATTCACAAGTCCTGCCTCTCAGGATCTTCTCCATCATCTTTCCAACCACTGAAGTAAGACTCATTGGTCTATAATTTCCTGGGCTATCTCTACTCCCTTTCTTGAATTATGGAACATCCACAACCCTCCAATCCTCAGGAACCTCTCCCATCCCCATTGATGATGCAAAGATCATTGCCAGAGGCTCAGCAATCTCCTCCCTTGCCTCCCACAGTAGCCTGGAGTACATCTCATCCCCAGCTGCGGTTCTCGATAAAAAGCTCATTAGCGTGCGACTTTACGGTCTCTGAAGCTTTGCAGAGAATCAAAGCTTTTTCCAAATTTACGTCTAGTTCTTTTAAGAGTCTTTTTCTCAGAGCATTATCCAGAGTGCCGCAAACAATTCTGTCTTTAATGAGAGTCTGTCAGCTCTGCAAACTCACACGTTTTACTGTAGTTTCTCAATTCCATAACAAATTGATCAATCGTTTGACCATCTTTCTGCTTGCATGTGAAGAATTCATACCGTTCATACGTCACATTGAACTTCAGTATACAAAATGCTTCAAACTTGTCAATTATCGCTTTTAGATTCAAATTATCTCCATTTACAAAAGTAATACAATTATATGCCTCAATTGTGTCATCCCCAATCACGTGGAGTAGAATTGCAGCTTTTGTTTTATCCGTTTTATTTTCTGTTCCAATCGCTGATAAATACATTTCAAAACACTGTTTACATCTTTTTCAGTTTTCAGTTATGGTCCCAGTCAGCTGAAGTGTTTTCGAAGGTTGCAACCATTCTTAAAGCTGTTAGCAAACAATGAAAAAGTTTGCGCTTTTTCTTTCCAATTATCTTCACTGATTCCGTGTTAGCGAAACAAATTATTCTTCCAGACTGACTTCTGACACCATGTTGTGTTCTTTATAAGTACCATGGGTTACCAAGAACAAACCATATTCTGGAAGAATATAACTAGAACTTTATTTACCAGCAAACAGCAACCATGTTTTAACACTGCCATGCTTCTAGATCATTCTATCATTTCTGTACATGCTCACAACTCTGTCCAATCACATTCTGACATGTGACACATGATTTCACCACAAAAATCAAAGAAGGTGAATACAGGACTGAAGGTGTTATATCTGGATCCATGCAGTATATGGAATAAAGTAGATGATCTTGTGTGGTTACAGATTGGTAGTTATGACATTGTGGGCATCACTGAGTCGGCTGAAAGAAGGTTACAGTTGGGAGCTTAACATCCAAGGAATTTACTAGCACACAAAGGAATTTAAACTGTACACAGAAGGTTGTTACCCTCTACCTCATTGGCATGTTAAGTATATTTCACGATCATACACAATCACATTTCCTTTTCCAGTTTCTGATACAGTTAATGTTGATAATGTGGAATTTGCGATGATTTGTCTGCAGGTTTTAGAACTGGCTTATTTACACTGTTTTTATTGAATGAACTATTCAGCAAGCACATGCTGTCACTCTGCAAAAGACTGCACAGCACTGTGGTCACGAGATGGAACATTGACAGAGGGAATGGCGTAGCTCTGTTGGTAAAAAAATCAAGTCAAATCCTTAGAGAGCAGTTACATAGTATCTGAATATGTGGAGTGGTTGTGGGTAGGGTTAAGGAAGGCAACTAAGATGGCGGCGCGACGCAGCTTGCAGCGGCCTCTCCGGAGTTGATATCTGTTATTTGTTAAGTGGGATGCCGTGCACAATCCTAATCTGATGAAAAATGGACATGGGAGCACGGAGGAACATCTCCAGGAAGGCCTTCTTCGTTGCTGCTGCTGTTGTGAGGTCCAGGTCTCTGCGGAGAAGAACAGGACCCCAGTCCTTGAGGTCACGTTGCCGGCGGCCGTTGGCGGAGTCTTCGTAGAGGATGGTGCTCAGAGAGGCTGTGCCGGAAGGGATGGTCGGAGGCTCAGAGGTACGACGGACTCGGCGTCGGCTCGGTCAGGTCGCTTTTGGTGTGTGCTGCGTCTGCGAGGCTGAGTCCAGCGCCATGGAAGTCCATAGCGGGGTATTCCCTTCTGCCGCCTGTGTGGGATGATGAGTCTATCAGGACCCTGGGGACTTGTGGAAACTGTGGTGGTTTCTTTCAAACTTATAGTCTTTTAACATCTTTGGATTATTTTTACTGTGCCCATGGTCTGTTTTTTTTTTATCAATTATGATATTGTCTGCACTGTTGTAACTATATGTTAACTATAACTATATGTAACTATGTGGTTTTGTGTAGGTCTTGTAGCTTTAGTCTTTGGTTTGTTGGGTGGTAGAGTTGGTCTCCTGACTTGGTGTGTCTGGGTAGTCTTGTTTTGTCTGGTGGATTTGGAGCTCCTTTCTGGGGAATGCGTTAAGACAGTAGCGTGATATTAATACACAGCAGCCTCTCCAGACTCTGGATTTGAGGATTACCAAATGTTACGTGGATTTTCTGGTGTAGTCTGTTTTGTTGTGTGCTTTTGTGATATCATTCTGGAGGAACGTTGTCTCATGTTTTAACTGCATTGCATTTGTGGTTTCTAAATGACAATAAACTGAAACGGAACTGAACTAAACTTCAAGGGTAAAACAACCTGGAAAGGAGTTACATACAGTAGTAAGGATGTGGACTACAAATTACAATGGGAGATAGAAAATGCATGCCAAATGGGCCATGTTACTGTAGTCATGGGGGATTTTAATTTGCAAGTAGATTGGGAAAATCAGGTAGGTGCTGATTTTGGGTGCAAAGAGGGAGAATTTGGAGAATGCCTATGAGATTTTTTTAGAGCAGCTTGTGGTGAGCCCATGAGGGGATTAGCTATTCTGGATTGGGTGTTGTGTTATGAAGCAGAATTGATTAGGGAGCATAAGGTAAAGGAACGTCTTTGGTCCAGTGATCACAAAATGAATGAATTCATCCTGAAACTTGAGAGGGAGAAGCTGAAGTCAGATATCAGTATCACGGTGGAGAAAAGGGAATTACAGAGGATCGAAAATTACTGGCCAAATTTGAGGGGAAAAAGAGGGCATATAACAGAGCAAAAATCACTGGTAAGTTAGAGGATTAGCAAGCTTTTAAAAACCAACAGAGGACAATGAAAAAGCCACAAGGAGAAAAAGATAAATATTAAGGTAAATGAGCCCATGATATCAAAGATTATATCAAAAGTTTTATCAGATATATAGAGAGTAAAAGAGAGGGGAGAGAGGATATCGGACCACCTGAAAATGATACTGGAGAAGTAATACTGGACCCTGAGACTGAAGCTTTAAAAGGAAAAGCTCTCTCAGGTGATGAGATTGGGAAATTGCCAGTTGGGTATTATTTCAAAGATGGAGTGTTGATGAGGAAGTGGAGACCACCTGTATTCCTGCAAGTGAGGAGTGGGCAATTGTTCACCAAGTTGTAGTTCCTTAAGTCTACAGGAATGAGATTTTAACTTTGGCCCATAGTATGTCCTTAGGTGGCCATCTTGGCATGAATAAAATGGTATAAAGGTTATGAAACAATTTTTCTGGCCTAATTTGAGGAAAGATGTTGTGACCTTTTGTCGAACCAGTCATACTTGTCAAGTTGTGGGTAAACCTAATTGGGTCATTCCAGTGGCCCCACTGCAGCCTATTCCTGCAATTGGTGAACCCTTTTCTAAAGTTATTGTGGATTGTGTTGGCTCATTGCCAAAGGGAAAATCCTGGCCATTCTGGACAATGTTTCTCACCCTTTGTATGCCACCTTGGCTGAACAGAGAAACACTCCTAGTAATAGACTAATTACTCTTAGTAATAGACTGACTACTGAACTGCTGCAAAGAGTGCAAATGAGGTCGCTCTTACCCTCGGCCATTAGGCTCTATAATGAGTCAACCTATAGCCGGGGAACGATGATCCCCTCACCCACGTTCGACTGTTTGAGAGAATTTATTTTCTATTCTCTTGTACTTCTCTTCTAATATTTGTATATCTGTAATGCTACTGCGCCACTGGGATCAGTAAAGATCTACCTATCTCTGTATTTAAGTTGGGAGGGTAATTTCAAAGGGGATTTGTGCCTGTTGCTTAGATTTCCAGCATCTGCAGATTTTCTTTTGTTTGTAAAGTGGTGGGGTGGGGGGGGGGGGGGGGGTAAGTTCAAAGTATTGCAGCTTTTTATACAGAGTGAGTCATGGGTGCCTGAGGTGGTGCTGCTGGCAGGTACAACAGAGGCAGTTAAAAGCCTCTTAGCACATTTGGGGAATGGAGGGATTTGGATCATGAGCGGGCAGAAAGGATTAACTTGATTTGGCATCAGAGCTCCTCTTCTGTACAGTTCAGTGTCTGAAAGATCAGGAGATTGAAGCTGAAAGTGAGATGGGCCTGAGGAGATGAGGCCTGGGGCATATCAGTCGCAATTGTACAGGGTGGTGAGTCAGGCTGGAGTGGCTGAGAGGCCTTCTCCTGCCCGTGCTTCCTCAGAGTCTCCCTCGCAGGCGGCGTGTCATTCCTTTTGTTTCTCCCTGCAGGACCTGAATGTTACAGTGAACTCTCTGAGGCTGTTGATGAAGAATCTGGCGGCCAGCTCCCAATACACTGCCAAGGTGCGATCCGGTCCCGACCAGAAGTACTTCAGGGGAGAGTGGAGTGAGTGGAGTAAGCCGGTGAAGTTTACGGTCCCATCTGTCAACCGGCTGAACAGTACAGGTAAGATGTGGCCACAGGCTTAACATTGTGTTTGTACCACAGGGTATGTCCCATCCACCCCAAATGGGCAGAAGCTGCAGGAGACGTGGGTGATCTTTCTGCTAAAAGTCCACATCCCAGCCCCAGGTTTGGATACAAAGATGGTGAAGGAATGGGGAAGTCATTCCCAGTCAGGAGAGTGCAGAAAAGGAGGGGAGCCTGCAGGTGGTGGCACAGGAGCAGTTCTCCCATGACCACCACCTTCAGCAGGAGGGGAGCCAGTGCAAGGTGGTGTTCTCCTGTACCCAACAATGTGTTTGGTAGGGGGAGTTGGCAGCACTGGCAAGTGTTGTTGGAGTAACACTGGGTGAGCAACTGTGTGTTGGCGTGACCCTGGCTGAGTAACATAGAAAACCTACATCGCAGTACAGCCCCATCAGCCCACAAAGCAGTGCTGAACATGTCCTTACCTTAGAACTACCTAGGCTTACCCATAACCCTCCATTTTCTTAAGCTCCATGTATCCATCCAGGAGTCTCTTAAAAGATCCTATTGTTTCTGCCTCCACCACCGCCACTGGCAGCCCATTCCATGTACTCACCACTCTCTGTGTACAAAACTTATCCCTGACATCTCCCCTGTACCTACTTTCAAGCACCTTAAAACTGTGCCCTCTCGTGCTAGCCATTTCAGCACTGGGGAAAAGCCTCTGACTATCCACATGATCAATGCCTCTCATTATCTTGTACAACTCTGTCGCTCCAAAGAGGAGAGGCCAAGTTCACTCAACCTATTCTCAGAAGGCATGCTCCCAAATCCAAGCAACATCCTTGTAAACCTCCTCTGCACCCTTTCTATGGTTTCCACATCCTTCTTATAGTGAGGAGACCAGAACTGAGCACAGTACTCCAAGAGGGGCTAACTCGGGTTCTTTCGAGCCCCAACATTACCTCTCGGCTCCTAAATTCATTTCCACGATTGATGAAGACCAATGCACCATATGCCTTGTTAACCACAGAGTCAACCTGCACAGCAGCTTTGAGTGTCCTATGGACTAGGACCCCAAGATCCTTCTGATCCTCCACACTGCCAAGAGTCCTACCATTAATGCTATATTCTGCCATCATATTTGACCTAACAAAATGAATCACCTCACACTTATTTGGGTTGAACTCCATCTGCCAGTTCTCAGCCCAGTTTTGCATCCTATCAATGTCCCGTCGTAACCTCTGACAGCCCTCCACACTATCCACAACACCCCCAACCTTTGTGTCATCAGCAAACTTACTAACTCATCCCTCCACCTCCTCAGCAAGGTCATTTATAAAAATCACAAAGAGAAGGAGTCCCAGAACAGATCCCTGAGGCACCCCACTGGTCACTGACCTCCATGCAGAATATGACCTGTCTACAACCACTCTTTGCCTTCTGTGGGCAAGCCAGTTCTGGATCTACAAAGCAACATTCCCTTGGATCCCATGCCTCCTTACTTTCTCAATAAGCCTTGAATGGGGTAACTTATCAAATGCCTTGCTGAAATCCATATACACTACATCTATGGGTCTACCTTCATCAACGTGTTTAGTCATCGTTTTGTTGGAGTGACACTGGGTGAATAACTGTGTTCTCAGAGTGACTCTGAGTGAGTAACTCTCTGCTGGAGTGACCCTGAGTGAGTAACTGTGTGTTGGAGTGACCCTCGGTGAGTAACTGTGTGTTGGAGTGACCCTGATGAGTAACTCTGTGTTGGAGTGACCCTGAGTGAGTAACTGTGTGTTAGAGTAACCCTCGGTGAGTAACTCTGTGTTGGAGTGACCCTGAGTGAGTAACTCTGTGTTGGAGTGACCCTCGGTGAGTAATTCTGTGTTGGAGTGACCCTGATGAGTAACTCTGTGTTGGAGTGACCCTCGGTGAGTAATTCTGTGTTAGAGTGACCCTGACGAGTAATTCTGTGTTAGAGTGACCCTCGGTGAGTAACTGTGTGTTGGAGTGACCCTGATGAGTAACTGTGTGTTAGAGTGACCCTGATGAGTAACTCTGTGTTGGAGTGACCCCGATGAGTAACTGTGTGTTGGAGTGATCCCGATGAGTAACTGTGTGTTGGAGTGACCCTGATGAGTAACTCTGTGTTGGAGTGACCCTGAGTGAGTAACTGTGTGTTAGAGTAACCCTCGGTGAGTAACTCTGTGTTGGAGTGACCCTGAGTGAGTAACTCTGTGTTGGAGTGACCCTCGGTAAGTAATTCTGTGTTGGAGTGACCCTGATGAGTAACTCTGTGTTGGAGTGACCCTCGGTGAGTAATTCTGTGTTAGAGTGACCCTGATGAGTAATTCTGTGTTAGAGTGACCCTCGGTGAGTAACTGTGTGTTGGAGTGACCCTGATGAGTAACTGTGTGTTAGAGTGACCCTGATGAGTAACTCTGTGTTGGAGTGACCCTGATGAGTAACTGTGTGTTGGAGTGACCCTGAGTGAGTAACTCTGTGTTGGAGTGACCCTCGGTGAGTAACTGTGTGTTGGAGTGACCCTGAGTGAGTAACTCTGTGTTGGAGTGACCCTCGGTGAGTAACTCTGTGTTGGAGTGACCCTGATGAGTAATTCTGTGTTAGAGTGACCCTCGGTGAGTAACTGTGTGTTGGAGTGACTCTGATGAGTAACTGTGTGTTGGAGTGACCCTGAGTGAGTAACTCTGTGTTGGAGTGACCCTCGGTGAGTAACTGTGTGTTGGAGTGACCCTGAGTGAGTAACTCTGTGTTGGAGTGACCCTCGGTGAGTAACTCTGTGTTGGAGTGACCCTGATGAGTAACTCTGTGTTGGAGTGACCCTGAGTGAGTAACTCTGTGTTGGAGTGACCCTGATGAGTAACCGTGTGTTGGAGTGACCCTGATGAGTAACTCTGTGTTGGAGTGACCCTGATGAGTAATTCTGTGTTAGAGTGACCCTCGGTGAGTAACTGTGTGTTGGAGTGACCCTGATGAGTAACTGTGTGTTGGAGTGACCCTGAGTGAGTAACTCTGTGTTGGAGTGACCCTCGGTGAGTAACTGTGTGTTGGAGTGACCCTGAGTGAGTAACTCTGTGTTGGAGTGACCCTCGGTGAGTAACTCTGTGTTGGAGTGACCCTGATGAGTAACTCTGTGTTGGAGTGACCCTGAGTGAGTAACTCTGTGTTGGAGTGACCCTGATGAGTAACCGTGTGTTGGAGTGACCCTGATGAGTAACTGTGTTGGAGTGACTCTGAGTGAGTAACTGTGTGTTAGAGTGACCCTCGGTGAGTAACTGTGTGTTGGAATGACCCTGAGTGAGTCACATTCTCCTTTACATTTGTGCACTGGAAATGACATTAATCAATCTTGAATACTGAATCCTATCCCATCAGATATTCCACCAATCCCTACAGTACCGACTCCCCATCGCCCTCCACAACTCAACGATGCTCATGCTGGGTGGGGAGGGGCAGTTGCTAGATGTCAGCACCAGGACCCATTCCCCTCCCAGAATACCCAGTCCCACTCCACATCTCCCTAGTGCTGGGGCAGAACAAGCCAGGGCACTAGGTACCATAGGCAGGGACTGAGTGAGGGGGATTGGGGTGTTACCCTCAGCCAACACTCACTGTCCTGTCTGTCTGCAGGAGTGAAGGTAACTCTCTCCATGTTGCTGCTGCTGCTGCTGATCCTCGTGGGCCTGCTGGTATTGCTGTGGGAGAACAGGTGAGGTTCACCAAACCATTGCATCATCACCCTCAGGGAGGGAAACCCACCCACAGACCACCGACACTCCCCTGTCTCACTGACTCCCCAAACGCACCAAAATCCCTCCATCAGCCCGCTGACTCCTCAAGCCCAACCAAATCCCTCTCACTGCCCAGTGGCTCCCCAAACCCACCAAAATCCCTCCGTCAGCCCACTGACTCCTCAAACCCACCATTAGCCCACCAACACCCCAAACCCACCAAAATCCCTCTCACAGCCCACTGACTCCCGAAACCCACCAAAATCCCTCTCACTGCCCACTGACTCCTCAAACCCACCATTAGCCCACCAACTCCCCAAACCCACCAAAATCCCTCCGTTAGCCCAATGACTCCCCAAACCCACCAAAATCCCTCCGTTAGCCCAATGACTCCTCAAACCCTCCAAAATCCCTCTCACTACCCACTGACTCCCCAAACCCACCAAAATCCCTCTCACTGCCCACTGACTCCCCAAACCCACCAAAATCCCTCCATCAGCCCACTGACACCCCAAACCCACCTAAATCCCTCTCACTGCCCACTGACTCTTCAAACCCACCAAAATCCCTCCATCAGCCCACTGATTCCCCAAACCCACCGAAATCCCTCCGTCAGCCCACTGACTCCCCAAACCCACCTAAATCCCTCTCACTGCCCACTGACTCCCCAAACCCACCTAAATCCCTCTCACTGCCCACTGACTCCCCAAACCCACCAAAATCCCTCCGTCAGCCCACTGACTCCCCAAACCCACCTAAATCCCTCTCACTGCCCACTGACTCCCCAAACCCACCTAAATCCCTCTCACTGCCCACTGACTCCCCAAACCCACCTAAATCCCTCTCACTGCCCAGTGACTCCCCAAACCCACTGAAATCCCTCCATCAGCCCACTGACTCCCCAAACCCACCTAAATCCCTCTCACTGCCCACTGACACCCCAAACCCACCAAAATCCCTCTCACTGCCCACTGACTCCCCAAACCCACCGAAATCCCTCCGTTAGCCCAATGACTCCCCAAACCCACCAAAATCCCTCTCACTGCCCAGTGACTCCCCAAACCCACCAAAATCCCTCCTGCTGCCCACTGTCACTGACTCCCCAAATCCACAAGGTCCCTCTCATAGCCTGAAATCTCACTCCCCCATCACCATATCACTCCCCACCCACCAAATCCATCTCACAACCCACAGACACTCTTGCCCGTCACCAACTTCCCCCACCCACTGAATCCCCTCTCACAGCCCACGGACACTCTCCCCACACACTGAATCCCCTCCTACAGCTCACAGACACTCTCCCACATCACTGACAATCCCCACATTTCATTATCTCCACATCATTAATCACTTTTGACACCCCACCCCCACAAAAGGTCCTCCCCTATCTCAGCTGCCCACACCCCTGACCTGTGTTTATCGTTCTTTCGGCATGTGGATGGGATCCGTGTGGGTCTGGGGGTGGGACCTGTGTGGGACAGTGTGTGGGGCCCATGTGGGACCGTGGGTTAGATCTGTATGGGTCTGTGTAGTATAATGGGTAGGACCCGCGTAGGACAGTGGGTGGGGCTTGTGTGTGATTGTGCTGGGATATTTGTGGGTCTTTGAAGGTCAGAGGGTGGAACCTGTGTGGGACAGTGTGTGGCGCCCACGTGGGACTGTGGGTTAGACCTGTGTGGGACAATGGGTAGAACCTGCGTAGGACAGTTGGGGAGTCCCGTGTGGGACAGTGTGTGGGGCTCATGTGGGACAGTGGGTGGAATCTGTGTGGGTATGAGGGCCAGTGGATGGATTCTGTGTGGGTCTATGAGGGTCAGTGGGTGGGACCTGTATGGAACTGTGAGTAGGACCTGCGTGGGACAGTGGGTGGGATTTGTGTGGAACAGTGAGTGGAACCTGTGTGGGACGGTGGGTGGGATGTTGGGTGGAACAGTGAGTGGAACCTGTGTGGGACGGTGGGTGGGATGTTGGGTGGAACAGTGAGTGGAACCTGTGTGGGACGGTGGGTGGGATGTTGGGTGGAACAGTGAGTGGAACCTGTGTGGGACGGTGGGTGGGATGTTGGGTGGAACAGTGAGTGGAACCTGTGTGGGACGGTGGGTGGGATGTTGGGTGGAACAGTGAGTGGAACCTGTGTGGGACGGTGGGTGGGATGTTGGGTGGGACCTGTGTGGGACAGTGGTTAGGTCCCTCCTATCCACACTGTGGCTGTTAATTTCTTCTTTTTCCAGGATCAAGCCTTATATTTGGCCTCAGATTCCTAACCCTAAGAAAGCTCAGAAACATTTGTACATCAACTCCAACATGGTGAGCCCCAGTTGCGGTTTCTAATAGCCTGGTTTCTTCAGAAATTTTATTAACATATTTTGTACATCCAGAGACACGTTATAACTGTACAAACCTCGATAAGCTCAGTCGTCAGCTTCCTTTACCCAGTGAGAACAAACCTAGCCTGCACAATCTCTCCCTCGAACCAAAGCTCCCATTCCAGGCATCATCCTGGGGAATCTCTTCTGCGCTCTCTCTGTTGCTGCCATGTTCCATCCTGTAGTGCACTGACCAGAACAATATCTGATACTCTCAGAGCTGTCAACCAATATTGCAACACACAGATCTCAACAGGTCAGACAGTGTCTCTGCAGGGGAATAAATAGTCATTTTGGATTGTGATTCTTCATCAGGTCTGGAAAGGAAGGGCAAACAGCTAGAATATTGGGGGGGGGGGGGGGTGGGAGGGGAAGGAGTACAAACCCGAAGGAGAAGCCACCTGGTCTTACCTAACACCTGTCAGCTTGACCTCTTTCTGCTATCCCCCCCCCACTTCTTGTTCTTCCCCTTTCCTTTCCAATCCTGATGAAGGGTCTCAGCCAGAAACGTTGACTATTTATTCCCCTCCATAGTTCAACCAGCATTTTGTATGTGTTCCTCAAGATTTCCAGCATCTGCAGAATCTATTGTGTTTCATGCAGTTGCAATGTGATATCCAACTTTAATACTCAATGCCTTGAGCTGTGGATGCGAACAGCCTAAGTGCAGCCTTCACCACCCTGTCTACCTGTGTCTTCACTTTCAGGGAGCTATGAACTTGCACCCAAGAGTCTCTCTGTAATCAACACATTTCATCTCCCTCACAAACAGGAGAAAATCTGCAAATGCTGGAAATCCAAGCAAACGGCATAAAACGCTTGAGGAACTCAACAGGCCAGGCAGCATCTATGGGAAAAAAGTACAGTTGACATTTCTTTCTTCCATGCCTTCTATCCTCACCTATCAGACTCCCCCTTCTCCAGCCCTGTATGTCTTTCACCAATCAACTTCCCATCTATTTATTTCATCCCTCCCCCTCCCAGTTTCTCTCTCTCCTCCACCCTCCTTTTAAATCTCCTCCTCATCTTTTTTTTCCTAGTCCTGCAGAAGGGTCTCGCCCGAAATGTCAACTGTGCTCTTTTCTATAGATGCTGCCTGGCCTGCTGAGTTCCTCCAGCATTTTATGTGTGTTGCTTCTCATCTCCTTGCCAGTTACTGTATGTGTACAGAAAACTCAAAATGCATTACCTCACAGAAGTTGGGATGAACTACCATCCACCATCACTCTTCATAACTATCCCTCAGCTCTCTGTTGCTCTATCAGACAATTTATTGACTGTCTATGTCACCAACAGCTTTCATGCCATCAGCAGGTCTGCTGTTCACCTACATCCTTAGACGAGATTGATCCCTGTGGTACAGACTTCCCATCAGAGTAACCTTGCACTACTACGCTCCCCACTGTACCACCCAAACAATTTATGATCCTTAGAATCATAGAGAGCTGAAGCACAGAAACAGGCCCTTCGGTCCATCTAGTCTGTGCCAAACTATTGTGATGTTAGGATGTTATGTAGAAGACAGTGGTGAGACCAAATTTGGAGTATTGTGTGCAGTTCTGGTCACCTACCTACAGGGAAGATATCTACAAGGTTGAAAGAGTTCAGAGAAAATTTACAAGGATGTTGCCTTGTCCTTGTCCCATTGACCTTCATCTGGATTAAAGTCCTCCATACCCCTCACGTACCCACCCAAATTTCTCCTAAATGTTGAAATCAACCCATATTTTACCATTTCCGCTGGAGACTTTTTCCATATTTTCACCACCCTGTGAGTGAAGATTCCCCTCATGGTTCCCTTAAACTTTTCACCTTTCACCCTTAACCCTTAACCCATGACCTTTAGTTGTAGTTCCACCTGGCTTTAGTGAAAAATGCCTGTTTACCTTTATCATATCTATACCTCTCATAATCTTGTACACCTCTATCAATTCTTCCATCAGCATTCTTTATTCCAGGAAATACACTTCTAACCTATTCAACATTTCCCTACAACTCAAGTCCTCAAGTCCCAACAATATCCTTCTAAATTTAATAAGACTTTCTTGTAAGCTATCTTCCCTGTAGGTAGGTGAACAGAACTGCACACAATGCTCCAAATTTGGTCTCACCAGTGTGTTATACAACTTCAACATGACATCCAACTTGTGTATTCAAAGTGCCAGAAGCTTTCTTTATGACCCTGTCTACCTGTGATGCCTCTTTCAAGGAATTATGGACCTGTGTTTCCAGGTCCCGTTTTGCCAACAGATCTCAGATCCATGTGCTTTAACCTCTGGCCCAGTCTATACGAGGACTTGTGAAAAGCCTTGCTACACTCCAAATAAAGTCCCACTCTCAGAGTCAACAACAACAAATGTGAGGCTGGCCAGCCCGTAGTTTCTGTTTTTCTTGTGAATGCTGCTTATATGATGCAATGTGCAGATCTGCTCTGCAGACTCGTTTCGCTGCAAAACAAATTTCACCATGTATGGAAGTGATAATAATCCTGATTCTGATTCATTGCACATGACTTGTGTATAAACTCAATTTGACACCCGCTTCCTTCACTTCCTGAGCAAACCTTCAATAGCCTTCATTAACCAAGCTTTCCGAGTCTTACTCTCAGTTACGTGCTGAATCGGAATTCTTACTACCTTGCCCATAAACACCTCCATTTATCGGACATGCTTTCAACAATAGTAAGGCTGTAAGACACAGGAGCAAAATTAGGCCATTCATCCCACCGTGACTGATTTATTATCCGTTTCAACCATGTTCCCCTACCTTCTCCCTGTAACCTTTGACTCTCTTAATAATCAAGAACCGATTAACCTTGCCTTTGAATCCCACACATTCACCATCCTCAAGCTAAAGAAATCCCTCATCATCACTGTTCTAAATGGACCTTGCTCTGTCCTGAGGATGTGCCCTCTGGTCCTAGACTCTCCCACTGTAGAAAACACCCTCTGCCTTTCAGTAGGGATTTCCCGTTGAGCAGATGCTCCCATCCCACCTCTCCCAGATACTGTCCTATGTGACTGGAATCGGCCTTGCCCCTTGTCTCGAGAACCAGCCTCATTTCTTTTCCTGACTGTCCCTTGAGCTTTGAAACAGCCCTGCACTGTCCCTGGCCTTCAATCAGAATCAGGCTTCATATCACTGGCAAATTTTGTGAAATTTGTTGTTTTTGCAGCAGTACATTGCAATACATAATAATTAAAACTATAAATTATAGTATAGTCAATACACTCTCTACTACACATCTATAGAAGTTTGTCAAAGTTCTTGATATCATACCAAACCTCCATGGACACATAAGGAAGTAGAGGCACTGTTGTGCTTTCTTCACAATTGAATTTACATGGTGGGTCTTCAGGCTCCTGTACGTCCTCCTTGATGGTGGCAATGAGAAGAGGGCACGTCCTGAGTGATGGATGCTGTCTTTTTCAGGCATCGCCTGTTTAAGGTGTTCTCCATGCTGGGGAGGCTAGTGCCCATGATAGAGCTGACTGAGTTTACAACTTTCTGCAGCTTTTTCCAATCCTGTGCAGTGGCTCCTCCAGGCCAGACGATGTAACCAGTTAGAATGCTCTCCACGATATATCGTAGAAACTTGCCAGAGTCCTCCGATAGCCCTGACCATCCCATTTCTGTTGCAGGCTGTGGCGGTGAGCTTTGACCCTGGCCACTTCCTGGAGGTGACGGAGAAAAGGGTGGACATGATGGCAGTGAAGGGGGTGTGGCCCTGGCATTGCTACCCCTACCCAGACCTGCCCACAGAGATGGCTGGAGACAGCAGCCCTGACCCAGAGAGGAAACTGCTAATGCAGACTGCTGTGGAACCAGTGGATGGACCGGACAGTACCTCAGACCAGGGGCAGCAAGACACCACAGATCCCCAGGACGAGTGGCTCCAGCCTTTGGAGCCTGCCAGCTGCTTCTCGCCCTTCCCCGTGACCCAGGATCCCTCCCCGTGTGTACCAGAACACAGGAGACCTGCCGAGGCCCAGGCTGGGGGCCTGCGCTGTCCCTTCACCCAGGTTCCTGCTCCCCCCTCTGACGAGTCGTATATCACCATGTCAAACCTGTACAAGACACAGTGAGGGTGGGGAACAGGGACCACACAGTCTGATCCCACAGACAGCATCTATGGAGAGGAATAAACTGTCAACATTTTGGGGTGAAACTCTTCTTCTCTGGATTTCCACTATCTGCAGAATCTCTTTATCACTCCTCAGAGACAGTTGCATGTGGGCATTTCAGAGGGTGGTATCTACTGCCCCCCCCACATCTTCCTGGCCAATTATCCTGGGGTCCAGCGGTCTGGAAACTGCCCTAAGCGTCTGACCACAGCCCTTCCCACCAACACTGCAACAGAGACCTGATCACAGGGTCCTCACTGAGCTGCTTGCCAGAGATTTACCCATCCTCCAGTGGAGCCCCCGCTCCCTGATCATCCCTACACCCTGTGTAGTCCAATCACTGGGCCCCCGAATCTCCTCCACTGAACAGCCCAGCCCTGTCAGTGGTGCAGCCAGTCAATTTCAGAGTAACTTGGAAGGGGTGATCTCCATTCAGGCAGGGGCTTATGCCCACCCTCCTTAACCTCCTCCCCACCCACACCCTTCTGCTCAAACCCCTCCCCACCTCATCCTCTCCATACTTTCTCCCCACCGCCACCCCTCAGTACATCACCCTCGATGTACTCCCTCCCTCCTCCTTACCCCCTGCTCTCTCTGTACCTCCCCTACTGTACTCCCTCCTCACCCTATTGACCCCTTGTACCTCCCCTACAACCCCTCCTTCTCTTACCTCATCCGCTCCTCCTCTCCTTCCCCTCCCTTTCTCTGCACCCCCTCTCTGCATCCCTGCACCCACTCCATTTCCCCTTTCTCTCCTCCGACACCCTCCATCTCTCTACCTGTTCCCCCTCCCTCTACCTCTCCTCACAGCCTATTCTCCACGCTCTTCCCCCCCTCACACACCCCACCCTGTCCTTCTTCCTCTCCCACCCTGTCCCTTTCCCTCTCCCTACCCCGTCCTTCCCCCTCCCACCCTATCCTTCTCCCTACCGTCCTTCTCCCTCTCCCCACACTGTCCTTCTCTCTCCCTCTCCCCAACCTGTCCTTCTCCCTCTCCCCACCCTTTCTCTCTCCCTCTCCCCCCTACCCTGTCTCTCTCCCTCTCCCCACCCTGTCCTTCTCTCTCCCTCTCCCCACCCTGTCCTTCCCTCTCCCCTCGATCCGTGGCTTTTGTGTGATGTTCAGCACCAATATTCGACCTGTGTTCTGACAATAAGCAATAAAGACCTTCCACACCAGGCCAGTTGTACTTTGTTCTGTTGACGTTGGTGTTCCCAAAGCCACCTGTGTACCGGCAACCCTGTGGAGCAGTGGGGTCTCAGTAACCTTGGGCTAAGGGTGAACTGCAGGCAGGATCTAGGGCTGGAACGATCGCGCTCAGGGTAAGGCTGGGTGGAGGTGGAGCTGCCTGTCGTGTCCCAGGTCAGTGGGCGAATCAGAATCTGTATCAGGTTTATGATCATTGACGTATGTCCTGAAATCTGTTGTGTTGTGACATCAGCAGATTGCAAGACAGAAAAATATACCATGATTTACAGTAAGAAATATTTACTAAAAATTAAATAAGCAGTGCAAAAAGAAAGCAGAAGTAGTGAGGTAGTGTTCGATGAGAAATCTGATAGTGCAGAGGAAGAAGCTGTTCCTGAAGCATCTTTAGGCGCCTGTAGCTCCTCCCTGATGGTAGCAATGAGAAGAGGACATGCCCTAGGGAGGGGGTCCCTAATGATGGATGCCGTCTTTTTGAGGCATCACCTCTTGAAAGTGTCCTTGACACCGGGGAGGTGAGTGTCCATGATGGGGTTGGCTGAGGTTTTAACTTTCTGCAGCTGTTTCTGGTCCTGTGCAGAGCCCCACTCCCCATACCCAATGGTGATGCAAATAGTTAGAATGCCCTCAGTGAGTGATAGGCAAAGGTTAAACAGGTTAGGACTTTATTCCCCAGAGTGTAGGAGAATGAGGGGTGATTTGATGGAGGTATACAAAATGATGAGGGGTATAGATAGGGTAAATGCAAGCAGGCTTTTTCCACTGAGGTTGGGTGGGCCTACAACCAGAGGTCATGGGTCAAGGGTGAAGGGTGAAATATTTAAAGGGAACCTGAGGGGGAGCTTCTCCTCTCAAAGGGTAGTGAGAGTGTGGAACAAGCTGTCTGCGGAAATGGTGGATGTGGGTTTGATTTCAACATTTAAGAGAAACTTGATTAGGTACATGGATGGGAGGAATATGCAGAGCTACGGTCCTGGTATAGGCCAATGGGACAGGGCAGATTAACAGCTTGGCCAAAGGTCCTGTCTGTTTGCTGTAGAGTTCTATGAGGCAAGATCAATGTTGAGGGATGGGATGGAGGATTGGGCGTGAAGGAATGGAGGTAAGTGAAGAAGGGATGGGAAGTGCTGGACATATCAGAGCTCTTAGCCATGAGTTGCCATGGGCAATGAGGAATTGCCCTTCCCTCCTCCCAGTACAACATGCTGGTGGAGGGAGAGTGGGACAGTGTATGAGGCGTCATCCTGCACCAGTACGGTTTGCTTACCGCTGATCTCCTGGAGTCGATGCGTTACTCCGGGTTCCCAGAACCTGGAAATCCCACTCCCCACACTGCAACCACTGCCATCTCACCCAATTACTCCTCACCCGCCCCTCCGTTTAACCCTTCCTGCACCTCGCTTCCCCAACACCGGCCACTCCTAAACCTCCTCTGCCCCTCCCCAAACTTCCCATTCCCCCAAACCTCTCTTACCCCTCCCAATCCCAACACTCCCCTTCCACAAACATGCATTTCCCGTTATGCCACCACCATCCTCACCCCACTCCCCTCACATCCATATTTCCTACCCCCACTCTCCCCATTCCCTTCCCCCTCTCAGATCCATATTCCCTTCCCCTACACACCCCATTCCCTCCCCCTCCCCTCACAATCCTCATGCCCTTCCCCCTCCCCTCCCCCACTCTCCCCATTCCTTCCCTCCCCCACACTCCCCATTCCCTTCCCCTCCCTTCCCTCCCCCACACTCCCCATTCCCTTCCCCCCTCTCACATCCATATTCCCTTCCCCTACACACCCCATTCCCTTCCCCCTCCCCTCACACTCATTCCCTTCCCTCCCCTCACACTAATTCCCTTCCCCCTCCCCTCCCCACTCTCCCCATTCCCTTCCCCCCTCTCACATCCATTTTCCCTTCCCCTACACACCCCATTCCCTCCCCCTCCCCTCCCCACTCTCCCCATTCCCTTCCCCCTCTCACATCCATTTTCCCTTCCCCTACACACCCCATTCCCTCCCCCTCCCCTCCCCACTCTCCCCATTCCCTTCCCCCTCTCACATCCATTTTCCCTTCCCCTACACACCCCACTCCCTCCCCCTCCCCTCACACTCCTCATTTCATTCCCCCTCCCCTCCCCACTCCTCCCCTCCCCCACTCTCCCCATTCCTCCCCTCCCCCACTCTCCCCATTCCTCCCCTCCCCCACTCTCCCCATTCCTCCCCTCCCCCACTCTCCCCATTCCTCCCCTCCCCCACTCTCCCCATTCCTCCCCTCCCCCACTCTCCCCATTCCTCCCCTCCCCCACTCTCCCCATTCCTACCATCCCCCACTCTCCCCATTCCTACCATCCCCCACTCTCCCCATTCCTCCCATCCCCCACTCTCCCCATTCCTCCCCTCCCCCACTCTCCCCATTCCTACCATCCCCCACTCTCCCCATTCCTCCCATCCCCCACTCTCCCCATTCCACCCCTCCCCCACTCTCCCCATTCCTCCCCTCCCCCACTCTCCCCATTCCTCCCCTCCCCCACTCTCCCCATTCCTACCATCCCCCACTCTCCCCATTCCTCCCATCCCCCACTCTCCCCATTCCACCCCTCCCCCACTCTCCCCATTCCCTTACCCCCCCTCACATCCATATTCCCCTCCGCCAACACCACCCCCTCCGCACACGCCCTCCTCCCTCTCTCTCACACCGACCCCACTCGCTCTCCCCTCCTGGTCCTCCAGTGGTTTCCCGGCGACGCTCTTGCCCTGACGCACGGCCGGCTCGTTGGCGGTTGCCATGCCGACTCCCTCCCGCCGGGGACGTTGCGCGGCGGCGGGCGGCGGGCGGCGGTGAGTCGGCGGGGCGGGAGGGGAGGCCGGAGGGGTCTCGGGGGTTTGGGTAGGGAGATGGGCGATCCGGACTTGCACGAAACCCCCACCCGATCCGCCCTTACCACTGCAATCCCCATGCACAGCCCGGCATTCCGGGACTCCCTCCATTCCCACCGCCACCCTCCCTTCGGTAAGCCATCACTGATCCCCCTCCCACCGCAATCCCCGTCTCCCCCTCCCCATTCCCCGTCTCCCCCTCCCCAATCCCCGTCTCCCCCTCCCCAATCCCCGTCTCCCCCTCCCCATTCCCCGTCTCCCCCTCCCCAATCCCCGTCTCCCCCTCCCCAATCCCCGTCTCCCCCCTCCCACCCCCATCCCCGTCTCCCCCTCCCACCGCATTCCCCGTCTCCCCCTCCCCAATCCCCGTCTCCCCCTCCCACCGCAATCCCCGTCTCCCCCTCCCCAATCCCCGTCTCCCCCTCCCCAATCCCCGTCTCCCCCTCCCACCGCATTCCCCGTCTCCCCCTCCCCAATCCCCGTCTCCCCCTCCCACCGCATTCCCCGTCTCCCCCTCCCCAATCCCCGTCTCCCCCTCCCCATTGCCCGTCTCCCCCTCCCACCGCAATCCCCGTCTCCCCCTCCCCAATCCCCGTCTCCCCCTCCCCAATCCCCGTCTCCCCCTCCCACCGCAATCCCCGTCTCCCCCTCCCACCGCAATCCCCGTCTCCCCCTCCCCAATCCCCGTCTCCCCCTCCCCAATCCCCGTCTCCCCTCCCCAATCCCCGTCTCCCCTCCCCAATCCCCATCTCCCCCTCCCACCGCAATCCCCGTCTCCCCCTCCCCAATCCCCGTCTCCCCTCCCCAATCCCCGTCTCCCCCACCCCATTCCCCGTCTCCCCCTCCCCAATCCCCGTCTCCCCCTCCCACCGCAATCCCCGTCTCCCCCTCCCCAATCCCCGTCTCCCCTCCCCAATCCCCGTCTCCCCCTCCCCATTCCCCGTCTCCCCCTCCCCATTCCCCGTCTCCCCCCTCCACCCACCCACCCCAATCCCCATCTCCCCCCTCCCCATTCCCCGTCTCCCCCCTCCCCAATCCCCGTCTCCCCCCTCCACCCACCCACCCCAATCCCCATCTCCCCCCTCCCCATTCCCCGTCTCCCCCCTCCCCAATCCCCGTCTCCCCCTCCCACCGCAATCCCCGTCTCCCCCTCCCCATTCCCCGTCTCCCCCTCCCCAATCCCCGTCTCCCCCTCCCACCGCAATCCCCGTCTCCCCCTCCCCATTCCCCGTCTCCCCCCTCCACCCCCCCACCCCAATCCCCGTCTCCCCCCTCCACCCACCCACCGCAATCCCCGTCTCCCCCCTCCACCCCCCCACCCCAATCCCCGTCTCCCCCCTCCACCCACCCACCGCAATCCCCGTCTCCCCCCTCCACCCACCCACCCCATTCCCCGTCTCCCCCCTCCACCCCCCCACCCCAATCCCCGTCTCCCCCCTCCACCCACCCACCGCAATCCCCGTCTCCCCCTCCCCAATCCCCGTCTCCCCCTCCCACCGCAATCCCCGTCTCCCCCTCCCCAATCCCCGTCTCCCCCCTCCACCCCCCCACCCCAATCCCCGTCTCCCCCCTCCACCCCCCCACCGCAATCCCCGTCTCCCCCTCCCCATTCCCCGTCTCCCCCCTCCACCCCCCCACCCCAATCCCCGTCTCCCCCTCCACCCCCCCACCGCAATCCCCGTCTCCCCCCTCCACCCACCCTCCCCATTCCCCGTCTCCCCCCTCCCCATTCCCTGTCTCCCCCTCCCCATTCCCCGTCTCCCCCCTCCCCATTCCCCGTCTCACCCCCTCCCCATTCCCCGTCTCACCCCCCCACCCCAATCCCCGTCTCCCCCCTCCACCCACCCTCCCCATTCGCCGTCTCCCCCCTCCACCCACCCTCCACCCTCCCCGTCTCCCCCCTCCCACCCCAATCCCCGTCTCACCCCCCCACCCCAATCCCCGTCTCCCCCCTCCACCCCCCCACCGCAATCCCCGTCTCCCCCTCCCCATTCCCCGTCTCCCCCCTCCACCCCCCCACCCCAATCCCCGTCTCCCCTTCCACCCCCCCACCGCAATCCCCGTCTCCCCCCTCCCACCGCAATCCCCGTCTCCCCCCTCCACCCACACTCCCCATTCCCCGTCTCCCCCCTCCACCCACCCTCCCCATTCCCCGTCTCCCCCCTCCCACCCCAATCCCCGTCTCCCCCCTCCCACCGCAATCCCGGTCTCCCCCCTCCCACCGCAATCCCCGTCTCCCCCCACCCCATTCCCCGTCTCCCCCTCCACCCCCCCACCGCAATCCCCGTCTCCCCCACCACCCCATTCCCCGTCTCCCCCCTCCACGCACCCACCCCAATCCCTGTCTCCCCCCTCCACCCACCCACCCCAATCCCCATCTCCCCCCTCCCCATTCCCCGTCTCCCCCCTCCCACCGCAATCCCCGTCTCCCCCCTCCCACCGCAATCCCCGTCTCCCCCCACCCCATTCCCCGTCTCCCCCTCCCCAATCCCCGTCTCCCCCCTCCCACCCCAATCCCCGTCTCCCCCCTCCCCATTCCCCGTCTCCCCCTCCCCATTCCCCGTCTCCCCCCTCCCCATTCCCCGTCTCCCCCCTCCCACCGCAATCCCCGTCTCCCCCCTCCCACCGCAATCCCCGTCTCCCCCCACCCCATTCCCCGTCTCCCCCTCCCCAATCCCCGTCTCCCCCCTCCCACCCCAATCCCCGTCTCCCCCCTCCCACCGCAATCCCCGTCTCCCCCTCCCCATTCCCCGTCTCCCCCCTCCACCCCCCCACCCCAATCCCCGTCTCCCCCCTCCACCCCCCCACCGCAATCCCCGTCTCCCCCTCCCCAATCCCCGTCTCCCCCCTCCCACCCCAATCCCCGTCTCCCCCCTCCCACCGCAATCCCCGTCTCCCCCTCCCCATTCCCCGTCTCCCCCCTCCCCATTCCCCGTCTCCCCCCTCCACCCACCCACCCCATTCCCCGTCTCCCCCCTCCACCCACCCACCCCATTCCCCGTCTCCCCCCTCCACCCACCCACCCCATTCCCCGTCTCCCCCCTCCACCCACCCACCCCATTCCCCGTCTCCCCCCTCCACCCCCCCACCCCATTCCCCGTCTCCCCCCTCCACCCCCCCACCCCATTCCCCCTCTCCCCCCTCCACCCACCCACCCCAATCCCCGTCTCCCCCCACCGCAATCCCCGTCTCCCCCCTCCACCCACCCACCCCATTCCCCGTCTCCCCCCTCCACCCACCCACCGCAATCCCCGTCTCCCCCCTCCACCCACCCACCCCATTCCCCGTCTCCCCCCTCCACCCACCCACCCACCCCATTCCCCGTCTCCCCCCTCCACCCACCCACCCACCCCATTCCCCGTCTCCCCCCTCCACCCACCCACCCCATTCCCCGTCTCCCCCCTGCACCCACCCACCGCAATCCCCGTCTCCCCCCTCCACCCACCCACCGCAATCCCCGTCTCCCCCTCCACCCACCCACCCCAATCCCCGTCTCCCCCCTCCACCCACCCACCCACCCCATTCCCCGTCTCCCCCCTCCACCCACCCACCCCATTCCCCGTCTCCCCCCTGCACCCACCCACCGCAATCCCCGTCTCCCCCCTCCACCCACCCACCCCAATCCCCGTCTCCCCCCTCCACCCACCCACCCACCCCATTCCCCGTCTCCCCCCTCCACCCACCCACCCCATTCCCCGTCTCCCCCCTCCACCCACCCACCCCATTCCCCGTCTCCCCCCTCCACCCACCCACCCCAATCCCCGTCTCCCATCTCCACCACCCAGATCCCCCGTCTCCCATCTTCACCACCCAGATCCCCGTCACCCATCTCCACCACCCAGATCCCCCATCTCCCATCTCCACCACCCAGATCCCCGTCTCCCATCTCCACCACCCAGATCCCCGTCTCCCATCTCCACCACCTAGATCCCCGTCTCCCATCTCCATCACCCAGATCCCCGTCTCCCATCTCCACCACCACCACCCAGATCCCCGTCACCCATCTCCACCACCCAGATCCCCGTCTCCCATCTCCACCACCCAGATCCCCGTCTCCCATCTCCACCACCCAGATCCCCGTCTCCCATCTCCACCACCCAGATCCCCGTCTCCCATCTCCACCAACCAAATCCCCCGTCTCCCATCTCCACCACCCAGATCCCCCGTCTCCCATCTTCACCACCCAGATCCCCCGTCTCCCATCTTCACCACCCAGATCCCCGTCTCCCATCTCCACCACCCAGATCCCCCTGTCTCCCATCTCCACCACCCAGATCCCCCATCTCTCATCTCCACCACCCAGATCCCCGTCTCCCATCTTCACCACCCAGATCTCCCCCGTCTCCCATCTTCACCACCCAGATCTCCCCCGTCTCCCATCTCCACCACCCAAATCCCCCGTCTCCCATCTCCACCACCCAGATCCCCGTCTCCCATCTCCACCACCCAGATCTCTCCCATCTCCACCACCCAGATCACTTGTCTCCCATTTTCACCACCCAGATCCCCGGTCTCCCATCTCCACCACCCAGATCCCCCTTATCCCATCTCCACCACCCAGATCCCCCGTCTCCCATCTTCACCACCCAGATCCCCGTCTCCCATCTCCACCACCCAGATCTCCGTCTCCCATCTCCCCCACCCAGATCTCCCCCGTCTCCCATCTCCACCACCCAGATCCCCGTCTCCCATCTCCACCACCCAGATCCCCGTCTCCCATCTCCACCACCCAGATCCCCGGTCTCCCATCTCCACCACCCAGATCCCCCGTCTCCCATCTCCACCACCCAGATCCCCCGTCTCCCATCTCCACCACCCAGATCCCCCTGTCTCCCATCTCCACCACCCAGATCCCCGTCTCCCATCTCCACCACCCAGATCCCCCATCTCCCATCTCCACCACCCAGATCCCGCATCTCCACCACCCAGATCCCCATCTCCCATCTCCACCACCCAGATCCCCATCTCCCATCTTCACCACCCAGATCCCCCTTCTCCCCTGTCTGCATTGCAGATCCTCTCTCGTCTCCTCTCACCACCCCTCAGACCCCTCGTCTCCCATCTCCACCACCCAGATCTCCCAAGTCGCCATCTCCACCACCCAGATCCCCGTCTCCCATCTCCACCACCCAGATCCCCGTCTCCCATCTCCACCACCCAGATCCCCGTCTCCCATCTCCACCACCCAGATCCCCGTCTCCCATCTCCACCACCCAGATCCCCGTCTCCCATCTCCACCACCCAGATCCCCCGTCTCCCATCTCCACCACCCAGATCCCCCGTCTCCCATCTCCACCACCCAGATCCCCCGTCTCCCATCTCCACCACCCAGATCCCCGTCTCCCATCTCCACCACCCAGATCCCCCATCTCTCATCTCCACCACCCAGATCCCCGTCTCCCATCTTCACCACCCAGATCCCCCGTCTCCCATCTTCACCACCCAGATCCCCATCTCCCATCTTCACCACCCAGATCCCCCTTCTCCCCTGTCTGCATTGCAGATCCTCTCTCGTCTCCTCTCACCACCCCTCAGACCCCTCGTCTCCCATCTCCACCACCCAGATCTCCCAAGTCGCCATCTCCACCACCGAGATCCCCGTCTCCCATCTCCACCACCCAGATCCCCTCGTCTCCCATCTCCACCACCCAGATCCCCGTCTCCCATCTCCACCACCCAGATCGCCGTCTCCCATCTCCACCACCCAGATCCCCTCGTCTCCCATCTCCACCACCCAGATCCCCCGTCTCCCATCTTCACCACCCAGATCCCCCGTCTCCCATCTTCACCACCCAGATCCCCCATCTCCCATCTTCACCACCCAGATCCCCCGTCTCCCATCTTCACCACCCAGATCCCCGTCTCCCATCTCCACCACCCAGATATCCCAAGTCCCATCTCCACCACCCAGATCGCCCGTCTCCCATCTCCACCACCCAGATCCCCCCGTCTCCATTCTTCACCACCCAGTTCCCATTTCGTCTCCTCTCTCCAGCTCTCAGATCCCCTGTCTCCCATCTGCGCCACCTAGATTCATTGTCTCCCCTCTGTACATCTCCAGATCCCTTGTCTCCCGTCTCCACTCTCGAGATCCTCTCTTGCCTCTCCACCCCTGCGTTTCCCTGTCTCTCCCCAGATCCCATCACCCACCTTGACCCTCCAAATTACTGTCTGCACCCTATTCCATCTCCCCACACCACCCTCCAGATACCCTGTCTCCCCTCCACCCCATAGATCCCTTGCCTACCCCCCATGTATCCTGTCTCCCCTCTCCACCCACCAGATCCCCTGTCTCCCCTCTCTTACCCCACCCCCCGATCCCCAGACTCTAGTTTCAGAACCAGACACACAGATTGCTGGAGAATCTCTGCAGATCGGACAGCATCCACGAAAGCGAAGGAACGGTCAATGTTTTGGACCGGGAAAGGAAGGGGGAAGATTTTCAGAATAATATGGTGGGGGAAGGGGAATATGGATAAGCCAGAGGGTGACAGATGAAGTCAGATATGTGGGGGAAGGAGGATGAGCTAAGACGCTGTGATGTGAGGAGAGGGCTGGAGAGAAAGGAATCTTTTTGCAAAGTTGATCATGGGAAAAAGGAAAGGAGAAGGGGATCCAGTGGGAGGTGATAGATAGTTGAGGAAAAGAGGTAGGAGACCAGAGTAGGGAATTGAAGAAGAGGGGAGGGGGAGAGAAAAGATTGCTGGAAGTTGGAAATATTGACGTTCATGCCATCAGGTTGGAGGCTACCTAGACAGAGTCTGAGATGTTGCCCCTCACTGAGAGTGGTCTCTTCGTGGCGGAAGAGGATTTGGAATGGGAATGTGGCCACTGGGAATTCTTGCTTTGTGTGGATGAAGTTGCTCTTGTGTAGGTGCTCGGCCATTTGAACCTCAGGTATATGGGAAGAGTGAGAAGTTGTGCTGAAGTCAAGAGTAGATGGGCCACCACCTTATTATATGGGAAAGCAGGCCTGAGTGCCGAATGGCATCAGTGGGAAAACATTCCAATGCCTGAAGGAAGATAAAGCCCCAGAGGAAAGTGGGTGCTGGTGTTTGAGGTCCACCGTCCCAGCCCAGGACATCACTGCAGCAGGTCCTCAATAGAGTGTCCTGGGCCCAGCCACCTTCAGCTGCTTCATCCGTGACCTTCTCCCCATCAGAACATCAGAAGTGGGGATGTTCACTGCGAATTGCCCAGCTGCAGCAGGTTAAGAAGGCATTAGGCCTGGTCAGTGAATGCTGGCTTGGCAGTGACTTGAATGAAGGGCTTCTGCAGAATATGACCAGCATTTAAAACCCATTCCATCAGCTGTGAGAGAACTGGAAACCAGCCTTTCAGCCAGCTGTAATGTAGAACTCAGCACAGTACCAGCACTTCAGCCCATGATGCCTTGCCGACCTTTTAACCTACTTTAAGATCAATCTAGCCCTTTCCTCCCACATAACCCTCCATTTTTCTTCCATCCATGTGCCCATCTAAGAGTCCCTGATGTATCTGCTTCTCCCATCACTCCTGGCAACGTGTTCCATGCACTCACTACTTTCTGTAAAACAATCTGACTTTGACGTCCCCTCTTACACTTTCTTCGAAACACCTTAAAATTATGCCCCTTTGTATTAGCCATTTCCGCCTTGGGAAGCAGTTGCTGGCTACCAGCTTGATCAATGCATTTTATCTCATACACCAATATTTTCACCTCTCATCCTCCTTCTCCCCAAAGAGCTTGTTTAACCGTACAAGACATGGTTTCCAATCTAGGCGGTAGCCTGGTAAATCTCTGTACCCTCTCTAAAACTTCCTCATCCTTTTTGTAATGAGAGTGCATGTCTGCTGAATAGGAAGATCTCAGAGACATTTCACTGCTCTTCAGTGAAGAAGCAGGTAGACTAGTCTCATTTGGAGGGAGGACAGAATTTGTAGGTGTACTGAGTGTGTGGCCTGTCTCAGTGTGGAGGGGTGAATGTGCTGATGAAGGTATTTGTGTGACATGGGTTGTGTTTCCATTTCAGAGCCTGACAGAGGTGTTCCTTTTGCATTATGAACCTTAAACTAGAGGTGCTTCTGTCTGCCAGCATTAAGCAGAAGAAACCTTGGCCGCGCCTGCACTGGATTGGACAGGTGAACAGTGTGACCATGATCTCTCCTGCCTGTAATTCTCTGCATTTAAGCATCAGCTTTTATTTCTCACATGTACATCGAATCATATCATCAAAGGTGTGCTGGGGCAGCCCATTAGAGTTAAGACTATAAGATATAGGATCAGAAGTAGGCCATTCAGCCCATCAACTCTGCTCCACCATTCAATCATGGGCTGATCCAATTCTTGCAGTCATTCCCACTCCCCTGCCTTCTCCCCATACCTTCTGATGGCCTGGCTAATCAAGAACCTATCTATCTCTGCCTTAAATACACCCAATGACTTGACCTCCACAGCCATCTGTGGCAACAAATTCCTCAGATTTACCACCCTCAGACTAAGGTAATTTCTCCGCATGTCAGTTCTAAAAGGATGTCCTTCAATCCTGAAGTGGTGCCCTCTTGACCTAGAATCCCCTACTATAGGAAATAACTTTTTCATATTTAATCTGTTTAGGCCTTTTAACATCTGGAATGTTTCTATGAGATTCCCCCTCATTCTCCTGAACTCCAGGGAATACAGCCCAAGAGCTGCCAGACGTTCTTCATACAGTAACCCTTCCATTCCTGGAATCATTCTCGTGCATCTTCTCTGAACCATCTCCAATCTCAGTGTATCTAAAATAAGGAGTCCAAAACTGCACACGATCCTCCAGGCATCGTGTTGCCATGCTTCCTGCGCCAACATAGCAGCTCACAAGTCGCTAACCCTAAACCGTATGTCTTTGCAATGTGGGAGGAAACAGGAGCAGCCAGATGGAACTCATAAGGTTATCGGGAGAACGCACATGGATTTCTGGCTAGGTTTGCGGATGATACGAAGATTAGTGGAGTGATAGATAGGGTTGAGGAAGCAGTGTTTAGTCTACAGAAGGACTTGGACAGATTAGGAGAATGGCAAAGAAATGGCAGATGGAATAGATTAGGGAAGTGTATAGTCATACACTTTGATAGAAGGAATAAAGTCATAGATTATTTTCTAAATGAGGATAAAACTCAAAAGTCTGAGGTGCAAGGGGACTTGGGAAACGTGCTGGATTTCATAAAAATTAATTTGCAGGTTAAGTCGGTGGTGAAGAAGGCAAGTACAATGTTAGCATTCATTTCAAGAGGAATAGAAAATAAAAATAAGAATGTAATGCTGAGGCTTTATAAGGCACCGGTGGTTCACACCACACGGAGTATTGTGAGCAGTTTGGTCCATTTATCTAAGAAACGATATGTTGGCATTGGAGAGGGTCCAGAGGAAGTTCACAAGAATGATTCTAGGAATGAGTTTAGCAGCTTTGGGCCTGTACTCACTGGAGTTTAGAAAAATGAGGGGGTGAGATCTCATTGAAACCTATTGAATATTGAAATACCTAAGTAGAGTAGATTTGGAAAGGATGTTTCCTATTGTGTGGGAGTCTAGGACCAGATGGCACAGTCTAGAGATATGTTCATTTAAAACAGAGGTAAGACCATAAGACATAGGAACAGAATTAGGCCATTCAGCCCATTGAGCCTGCTCCGCCATTCCATCATGGCTGTTCCCGGATCCCACTCTCAGCCCCATACACCTGCCTTTTCGCCATGTCCTTTGATGCCCTGACCGATCAGGAAATGATCAACTTCTTCTTTAAGTATGCTCACAGATGGCCTCCACTGCAGTCTGTGGCAGAGCATTCCACAGATTCACTACACTCTGCCTAATACAATTCCTCCTTACTTCTGTACTAAAAGGTCACCCCTCAGTTTTGAGGCTGTGCCCTTTAGTTCTGGATACCCCCACCATAGGAAACATGCTCCCCACATCCACCTTTTCTGGTTCTTTCAACATTCAGTAGGTTTCAATGAGATCCCCCACACCCACATTCTTCTCAATTCCAGTGAGTACAGGCCCAAAGCTGCCAAATGCTCCTCCTATGTTAACCTTTTCATTCCCGGAGTCATCCTCGTGAAATTCGTCTGGGATCTCTCCAATGACTACACTTCCTTTCTGAGACATGGGGCCCAACACTGTTGACAGTACTCTAAATGTGGCCTGACTAGTATCTTATAAAGCCTCAGCATTATCCCCTTGCTTTTATGTTCTGTTCCCCTTGAAATAAATGCCAACATTGCATTTGCCTTCTTTACCACAGACTCAACCTGTAAATTAACCTTCTGCGAGTCTTGCATGAGGACTCCTAAATCCCTCTGCCCCTCGGCTGTTTGAACCTCCTCCCCACTTAGATAATACTACACACTGTTGTTCCTTTTACCATAGTGCATTATCATGTGTTGCCCAGCACTGTATTCCTTCTGCCATGTTTTTTCCCATTCTTCCAATTTGTCCAAGTCCTTCTGCAATCGCGTTGCTTCCTCAGCACTACCTACTCCTCCATCTATCTTTGTATCATCCACAAACTTTGCCACAAAGCCATCAATTCCATTATCCAAATCATTGACAAACAATATGAAAAGTAGTGGTCCCAATACTGACCCCTGACGAACACCACTAGTCACTGGCAACCAGAAAAGCTCCCTTTTTTTTTACCACTTTCTGCCTCCTGCCTGTCAGCCATTCAGTTATCCATGCCAGTATCTTTCCTGTAATGCCATAGGATTTTGTCTTGTTAAGCAGCCTCGTGTGTGGCATCTTATCAAATGCCTTTTGAAAATCCAAGTAAATGACACCCACTGCCTCTTATTTGTCCACCCTGCTTGTTACTTCCTCGAGAACTATAACAGATTAGTCAGGCAAGATTTCCCTTTACAGAAGCCATGCTGACTTTGACTTATTTTATCATGAGTCTCCAAGCACCCTGAAACCTCATCCTTAATAATAGACTCTTACACTTCCCCAACCACTGAGGATGGGCTAACTGGCCTATAATTTCCATTCTTTTGCCTTCCTCCCTTCTTAAAGGGTGAAGTGACATTTGCAATCTTCCATTCCTCGGGCCCATGCCAGAATCAAGTGATTCTTGAAAGATCATGACCACTGCATCTGTAATCTCTTCAGCAACCTCTCTCAGGACTCTGGGATGTAGTGCATCTGGTCCAGGTGACTTATCCACTTAAGACCTTTCAGTTTGTCTAGCACTTTTTCCTTTGTAATAGCAATGGCACTCACTCCTGCTCCCTGACACTCATTGACCTCTGGCACACTGCTAGTATCTTCCACAGTGAAGACTGATGCAAAGTACCAATGTAGTTCATCTGCCATTTCTTTGTCCCCCATTACTACCTCACCAGCATCATTTTTCAGTAGTCCAATATCAACTCTCACCTCCTTTTCATTCTTTATATAACTGGAAAAACTTTTGCTTTATATTATCAGCCAGTTTGCCTTCGTATTTCATCTTTTCCCTTCCTATAGCTTTTTTAGTTGCCTTTTGTTGGATTTTAAAAGCTTGTCAATCATCCAACTTCCCACTCACTTGTGCTACCTTGTATGCCCTTTCCATGGCTTTATGCAGTCCTTAACTTGCTTTGTCAGCCACAGTTGCCTACCCCACCCATTTGAGAAATTCTTCTGTGGGACATCTGTATCCTGCGTTTTGTGAACTATTTCCAGAAGCTTCAGCCATCTCTGCTCTGCTGACATCCCTGCCAATAACCTCCCGCAGTCTACCTGGGTAAGCTCTCTCATGCCTCTGTAATTCCCTTTATTCCATTGCGATACTGAGAGATGTGACTTATGCTTCTCCCTCACAAATTGCAGTATGAGGAGGAATTTCTTTAGCCAGAGAGTGGTGAATCTCTGGAATTCTTTGCGACAGATAGCTGTAGAGGCCAAGTCGATGGAGCTTGACAGGTTCATGATGAGTCAGGGCGTGGAAGGTTATGGGGAGAAGTTAGGAGAATGGGGTTGAAAGGGTTAATAAATCATTCATGATGGAATGGCAAGGCATACTCAATGGGCCAAATGGCCTAGTTTTGCTCCTATGTCTTCTGGCCTTAGGTACATCAAAACATACAGTGAATAGCATCACAAACAAATTGCTGGGGGTATCTCAGCAGGCCAGGCATCAGCAATGGAAAAGAGTAAACAGTTGACGTTTCGAGGCCGAGACCTTCATCAGGATGCTATTTAAAAACTGTAACAGCCATGCAAGAGCAAGTGACTGGAGCTAGTGAGACATTGTTTAGCAACAGTGTCCTGTCCCAATTAGGTGGTGTTGTGTCCCAAATAGAGAAAGGGAATGCTGCCGATTTTAGATTTCTATGTTCTAGAAATCTTCAGCATATTTCAGGCCCTTTGGCCCACAATGTTGCGCCAACCATGTAACCTACTCCAGAAACTGCCTAGAATTTCCCTACTGCATAGCCTCTGTTTTTCTAAGCTCCATGTACCTATCTCAGGGTCTCTTAAAACACCCTATTGTATCCACCTCTACCACTCTCACTGGCAGTACATTCCACACACTTCCTGTGTGAAAAAAAGTATCCCTGACATCCTGATCATTTTCTCGATTAGGTTTTGTTCTTTAAGAGTTGAGCCAAATAAATGGCTGCCCCAATTAACCAATGGCCCAATGAACCAGAATTCACTCTATATATAGTTACTTTTTTCATGAATTGCAATGTGCAGCTGCTGCATAACAACATATTTCATCACAAATTCCAGTGACACTAAACCTGATTCTGAAATATTTTTGTTTATTCTTTTTCTAACATCTGCTTCTTCAGAGGGAATATTAGTCTTTATCTCAGATTATCTGGGGAATGATTTGTGAGTTCTGTAAGGGCAAATTTCCATGTTGCTATATAATGTTCCCGTGCTTGCCCATTGAATTCCAGTTTACTGGCTTGCTTGATGCTGCACTCAATCCAATGTGGCCTGGTTGCAACACGGCCTGGTATGGCATTTTGAATGAGCAAGAACATAAAAAGCTGTGGAGAGTAGTGGTCAGCCCATTACATGACATGGACAATTTGGTAATATCTGTGAGAAGGTAACACAAGTCAGAAATGCCCACCATCTTCTCGCAGCTACCATCAGGCAGGAGATAGAGACACCTGAAGACCCAAATAAAGGATCACTGATTCAGCAGGTGGGGAGGTGGTAATCAATAGGAGGTTTCCTTACTCCCGTTTCACCTGATCACTCCCAGGGTACTTCCTGGTAGTTAGTTAATACTGGCCTGCTGGAGGACAGTGTGTGATTAGGGATTGAGATCAGGTTGAGTTTCCAACTCCTTCATCTCTGTGTTTTCCATTAAGGACATGTACACTGAAAGCTGCTGGAAAAAGGCCAGTTTGTTCCATCCCATCAGGGAGGAGGCTACGTGGCATTCACACCAGGAGCACGAGACAGTTACATTCACCAAGCAGTAAGACTGATCAACACCTCCACCCACTAACCCACCACCAGCACTTTATCATTTCCTGTCAGTCACCTTATGGACAGACACACCTGTACCCAGCGTCACTTTATGGACAGACAATCAATCTGTGTATATTAACGATCTTATGTATTTATGCTGTATTTATTATGTTTTTATTATTATTGTGTTTTTTGTGCTTCGTCGGATCTGGAGTAACGATGATTTCATTCTCCTTTACACCTGTGTACTGGAGGTGATATTAAACCATCCTGAATCTTGGGTCATTGACGTGGTTACTGTTACCCCGCAGGAGAAAGAGGCCATTCTCCTTTACACCTGTGTACTAGAGGTGACATTAAACCATCCTGAATCTTGGGTCATTGACATGGTTACTGTTATTCTGCAGGAGAAGGAGGCCATTCTACTGAGTGATGAGCAGCAACTGAGCGTGCTCAACCTGTCTACAGGCCGGACACAGAGGAAGATACCCAAGGTGCAGCCCCTGCTGAAGAACGTGCTGAGTGTTGCCACCTCTGCCAGCGGTAAGTTTAAGTCATTGGGCTCAAGGATAGATGAAATCAGAGCATGGTTGTTTCTTTGTCTCTATCTTGAACGATCTGGGCCATTCATTGTGCAAGTCCTACCCTGGTTTAACTTCCTAAAATGCAACACTTTGTGTTAAATTGCATTTGCCATTCCTTGAATCACTTTCCCAGCTGATCCAAATCTTCTTGTAACGCTAGACAACCTTTGTCATTGTACCACCAGTTTTGACGTCATCTGCAAACTTACCCATTTGTGTCTCTATCTCTCAAACATACATAGAGCACTACAGCGCAGTACAGGCCCTTTGGCCCGCGATGTTCTGCCCATCTTTTAACCTACTCCAAGATCAATCTGACCATTCCGTCCTACATAGCCCTCCATTTTTTTCTTCATTCATGCACCGGTCCAAAATCCTGACTGTGCTGATGATTCTGCGTACACTGTTAGTGTTTAAGTGTGAAATACTGACTGTGCTCCCTTACCGCAGCTCTGTCTCTGTCTCTCTCTCTCTGGTCATGCAGGTACCTGGCTGGCAGGAGTGTTGACGACAGGAGAACTCTTCCTGTGGAAGAAAGATGCGGACTGTCTGAAGACGGTGGGGACAGTGGAAGAGGTGGGCACATTGACAGCAGCTGCCCAGGGTACGTACATTGCAGACGATTGAATTGGACAAAGCCAGGACAGAGCCCAACATTCCCACCGCCCCCCCAGCCCTCCCATGAGGAGATGCTGGTTCTGGCACCTGATCCCACAACAACCATCCTGTTCTGGGTGCTATCATCGTCTACAAATAGGATCTTCAGAATCAGGTTTATTATTCCTGACATGTGTCGTGAAATCACAATAGGAATATGTATTAAAAAGTACAGAAAGAGTGAAATAGGCAGTGTTCATGAGGTAATGGATCATTTCCAAATCTGATGGCGGAGAGGAAGAAGCTATTTGTGAATTGTGGAATGTGGCTCTTCAGGCTCCTGTACCTCCTCCTTGTTGGTAATAATGAGAAGAGGGTGTGTCCAAGATGATGAGGGTCCTTAATGATAGATGCTATTTTCTTGAGGCATCACCTTTTGAAGGTGTCCTTGATGATGGGGAGGCTCATGCGTGATGGAATTTGATTCGATGGCCTGTTATCCAGAGTCCATAGGACAATAATACTGTAAAATATAGGAGCAGAATTAGGCCATTTGCTCCATCGAGTCTGCTCTGCCATTTCAAATGGCTGATCCAGTTTTCCTCTCAACCCCAATCTCCTGCTTTCCCTCTACATCACTTCATGCCCTGATCAATCAAGAATCTTTCAACTTCTGCCTTAAATATACATTAAGACTTGGCCTCCACCGTTGCCTGTGGCAACAAATTCCATATATTTTCCTCTCTCTGGCTAAAAAAAATTCTCCTTGTCTCTGTTCTAAAAAGATGCTCCTCTATTCTGAGGCTGTGTCCTCTGGTCTTAGATTCTCCTACCATAGGAAACATCCTCTGCACATCCACTCTATCAAAGCCTTTCACCATTCAATGAGGTCACCCCTCATTCTTCTGAATTCTAGTGAATAAAGGCCCAAAGTCATCAAACACTCTTCATATGACAAGCCTTTCAATCCTGGAATCATTTCTATGAACTTCCTTTGAATCCTCTACAGTTTCAGCACATCCATTCTAAAGGGACCAAACCCACTCTCAGTACTCCAAATGAGGCCTTACCAGTGCTTTACAATGTCTTAAGATTACATCCTTACTTATATATTCTAGTCCTCTTGAAATGACTGCTAACATCGCATTCCTCACCACAGACTCAGCCTGCAAGTTAACCTTTAGGGAATCCTGTATAAACACTTCCAAGTCTTTGCAACTGTTTTTTTTTCTCTCCATTTAGAAAATAGTCAACCCTTTCATTTCTTTTACCAAAGTGCATGACCATACACTTCCCGACACTGTATTCCATCTGCCGTTTCTTAGCCCATTCTCAGATCTTTTAAGTCTTTCTGTAGCCTTTCTACTTCCTCAAAACTGCCTGCCATCCACCTATTTTCAAATCACCTGCAAACTTTGCAACAAAGCCATCGATTCCAACGTCCATATCATTGATGTAACGTAAAAAGAATCAGTCCCAACAAAGACTCCTGTGGAACACCACAAGTCACCAGCAACCAACCAGAAAAAGGTCCCTTTATTCCTGCACTTTGCCTTCTGTCAGTCAGCTGCTGCTTTATCCATGCTAGAATCTTTCCTGTAATACCATCGCCTCGTAGCTTGCTAAGCAGCCGCACATGTGGCACCTTGTCAAAGTCCTTCTGAAGATCCAAGTACACAACATCAACCGATTCTCTCTTGTCTCTCCTGCTTGTTATTTCTTTAAAGAATTCCAAGAGATTTGTCAGGCAAGGTTTTCCCTTGAGGAAACCATGCTGACTACGGCCTATTTTATCATGTGCCTCCAAGTACCCTGAGACCTCGTCCTTAATAATTGACTCCAACATCTTCCCAACCACAGAGGTTAGACTAACTGGTCTATAGTTTATTTATTTTTTGCCTCTCTCTGTCTCTTTGAAGAGTGGAATGACATTTGCAATTTTCCAGTCTTCCGGAACCATTCCAGAATCTAGTGATTCTTGAAAGATCATTATTAATGCCTCCATAATCTCTTCAGCTACATCTTACAGAACCCTGGGGTGTCCACCATCTGGTTCAGGTGACTTATCTACCTTTAGAGATGTCAATTTCCCAAGAACTTGTGCTCAATTCTGGACGCTTCACTACAGGAAGGATGTGGAAACCATAGAAAGGGTGCAGAGGAGATTTACAAGGATGTTGCCTGGATTTGGGAGCTTGCCTTATGAGAATAGGTTGAGTGAACTCGGCCTTTTCTCCTTGGCACAATGGAGGATGAGAGGTAACCTGATAGAGGTGTACAAGATGATGAGAGGCATTGATCGTGTGGATAGTCAGAGGCTTTTCCCCAGGGCTAAAATGGCTAGCATGAGAGGGTAGAGTTTTAAGGTGCTTGGAAGTAGGTACAGAGGAGATGTCAGGGGTAAGTTTTTTATGCAGAATGGTGAATACGTGGAATGGGCTGCTGGTGGTGGTGGTGGAGGCCGAAACGATAGGGTTTTTTAAGAGACTCCTGGATGGCCACATGGAGTTTAGAAAAATAGAGGGCTATGGGTAAAGCTTAGGTAGTTCTAAGATAGGGACATGTTCAGCACAGCTTTGTGGGCCGATGGGCCTGTATTGTGCTGTAGGTTTTCTATGTTTCTGACCTTCTCCCTGGGATTGGTAACTTTATACACCTCATGACCCGTGACACCTGGAACTTCCACCATACTGCTAGTGTCTTCCACAGTGAAGACTGATACAAAATACTTATTCAGTTCACCTGGTACTTCGTTGTCCCCCATTACTACCTGTCCAGCATAATTTTCCTGTGGTTTGATATTCATTCTCGCCTCTCTTTTACACTTATTGTATCCATAGAAACTTTTGGTATCCTCTTTAATATTATTGGCAAGCTTACTTTCATATTTCATCTTTACCTTCTTAATGACTTTTTAGTTGTCTTCTGTTGGTTTTTAAAAGTTTCTCAATTCTCCAACTTCCCACTAATTTTTGCTCTATTGCATGCCCTCCCTTTGGCTTATATGTTGGCTTTGACTTCTCTTGTTAGCCACAGTTGTATCATCTTTCCTTTAGAATACTTCTTCCTATTTGGGATGTATATATCCTGTGTCTTCCATATTGCTTTCGAAAATTCCAGCCATTGCTGCTCTGCTGTTATCCCTATCAGTGTTCCATTCCAAACAATTTTGGCCAACTCCCTCTCTCATACCTCAGTAAATCCCTTTACTCCACTCTGATATTGATTCATCTGACTTTAATTTCACCTTCTCAAATTTCGGGGTGAATTTGATTATATGATCACTTGTGCTCCCCTTACTGGGCTTGTATAAAAATTTGGCTTGTTAGCCGGCTCTGCTGATAGACACTGAAACAATGTACGTCTAGTGTCGGTATGATTTGGGCCACCAAACCGGAAAGTTGGGATGTTTCGACTAACGGAACTCCGATTTGAGCAAATTCTTTGTAAATATATAAATTATTCGTTGGCAAGAAATAACAGATCGTACACCATACACAGTTATAACAAAGTGGTATTTATTAATTTCAGCTTAATCAAACAGAAGAAAAAGAAAAGTAAAAAAATAAAAGAGCCTATTATAATTAAATCAGCCTAAATGTGCACATGTTGGAGTTCATATCTTCCAAAAGCTGGTTGTGTCCCTTACCCTGGCACAGATTTCACATCACTGATCACCGGTCCAACTTCCCATCTCCGACTCTTTCAAATCGCGCCTTCCCATCGGACTGAATCCTACGGCTGTCCCCCCCACCTCAATCTTCTCCTCTCTGCATCTCCATGAACCCCACCAGTATAGAAACATAGAAACCTATCCCATATTATAGGCCCTTTGGCCCACAATGTTGTGCCGACCATGTTATCTACTATAGAAACTGCCTGGAATTTCCCTGCCACATAGCCTATATTTTTCTAAGCTCATGTACACAAGAGTCTCTTGAAAGACCCTGTTGCATCCGCCTCTACCACCACCACTGGCAGTGCATTCCACACACCCACCACTCTGTGAAAAACCTACCTCTCACCTCCCCCTTATACCTGCTTCCAAGTACCTTAAAACTGTGCCCCCTCATATTAGCCATTTGAGCCCTGGGAAAAGCCTCTGACTATCCACACGATCAATGCCTCTCATCATCTTATACACTTCTATCAGGTCACCTCTCATCCTCCGTCGCTCCAAAGAGAAAAGGCCGAGTTCACTCAACCTATCAACAGTATCTATCACAAATCCTCTCTGCCTACCTTTCTCTTGAACCTTCTCCCATTCCACTCTCCTGATTGGCTGACACTGCATTCCTACGTTAACATCATAGCCCTTTTTTGCTAACTGAAACAAAAACACTATCAGCAAGGCACACTGCTTCTACAGAAAGTTATGAAATGAAATACCCAACAGCATTTGCAGTAAAAATCTTAACCAGGGCATTACATTCTCCCCCACCAAAAATAGTTGTCCTCATGACTGTGAAATTTATCAAATCATTATTAATAACACAATATTCAAAGGAATTTTGTGATTTTCGGACCCCAAGCTCATTTGTAAATGGTAGCAATATATCTTACTATGGGGATAGTCTATTTCTCTGGTGCTTCATATGCCAGCCTATCTGGCTGTTTTCTGATTCCCTGAGGCCTTCTTATTTCATCTTCAGTTTCAAGCACTTAGGACCTTTCCTGTCCTCCCCCTGTCCATTACTCATGCCTTCCAGCAACTCAGGCCTCCCTGTCTCCTGACTGAGCTCAGCTTCATTCCCAATTACATTGGAGTCCTTTCATTGTCTAGCATCGAGTCTGCCTCTCCATTGCTAGTCCCCCCACTACATCTGAATCAGGATGGGGAGGTTCAGGAATCTCTTCATCAATTCTTAGGGAAGTTGCATATACCACAGCCCCATATCTTCATCCTCTGAGTCCGTACACCATTCAGTGGTTAGGTCCGCCTCAGGTCTTTTTGCTGCTTGCCTTTCTATTCTCTTTCTGCGCAGATTTCTCGTACTAGGTGTACTGTCCCTGTTAGGGTCTGGGTCGGCACATACCTCCTGCATCTCGGATCATTAGAGCAAGGGGTTTAGATGGGTGGAGTTTATTGAATGTGTTCAGGAAGGTTTCCTGACACAATATGTAGATAAATCAACTAGAGGGGAGGCTGTACTTGATCTGATATTGGAAATAGAGCAGAGCACCCCTGTGGCCATTCCCTTCAAAAATAAGTATACTGCTTTAGATACTTTTGTGGGGGATGACGACCCGGGAGAATGCCACAGCACTGGTTACAGGCACTGAGCATGGGTGCAGAAGGGAAAGACAGAGAAGGGAGTGGTAGTTATAAGGGACTCAATAGTGAGGGGAACAGACAGGAGGTTCTCTGGATGTGAGTGGGACACCTGGATGGTTTGTTGCCTCCCAGGTGCCAGGGTCAGGGATGTCTCAGATCGCATCCACAACTGTTTGTAGAGGGTTGGAGAGCAGCCAGATGTCTGGGTACCATTGACGTAGGAAGGAAAAGCAAAGAGGTCCTGAAAAGAGATTTTAGAGAGCTAGGACCTCTGGGTTAGTAATTTCTGGATTGCTGCCTGTGCCACAAATCAGTGAGGATAGAAACAAGATGATTTGGCAGATAAATGCATGGCTGAGAAGCTGGTGCAGGGGGCAGGGCTTCAGGTTCTTGGATCATTGGGATCTCTTCAAGGGAGGTATGATGTGTTCAAAAGAGACGGGATGCACACGAACCCGAAGGGGACCAGTATTCTCGTGGGCAGGTTTGTTAGAGCTGCAGGGGAGTGGGAACTGGAGTGATGGGACTCAGGATAGGACGAATGGTAAAAAGGTAGAGATAGTGTGCCCTCAGACAGTCAGGAAGGGCAGGCAGATTCTGGGACATAGCTGCAGCCAACAGGGTCAGTATCAGTACATTCGGGATGCAAAATCAAAAAGGGTAGCAAATACAGTACTCAAAGTGTTGTATCTAAATGCATGGAGTACAAGAAATAAGGTGGATGGTTTTGTTACAATATTACAGATTGTCAGGTATGATGTTGTGGCCATCACAGAATCGTGGCTAAAGGATGGTTGTAGTTCAGAACTGAATGTCCAAGGTTACATGTTGTATCAGAGGGATAGGAAGGCAGGCAGAGGGGATGGCACGGCTCTACTGGTAAAAAATGACATCAAATCAGTAGAAAGATGTGATGTAGACAATAGACAATAGACAATAGGTGCAGAAGTAGACCATTCGGCCCCTCGAGTCTGCACCGCCATTCTGAGATCATGGCTGATCATTCACTATCAATACCCAGTCCCTGCCTTGTCCCCATATCCTTTGATTCCCCTATCCATCAGATATCTATCCAGCTCCTTCTTGAAAGCATCCAGAGAATTGGCCTCCACCGTCTTCCGAGGCAGTGCATTCCACACCTCCACAACTCTCTGGGAGAAGAAACTCTTCCTCAACTCTGTTTTAAATAACCAACCTCTTATTCTCAATCCATGCCCTCTGGTACCGGACTCTCCCAACATCTGGAACATATTTCCTGCCTCAATCCTATCAAATGCATTAATTATCTTAAACGTTTCAATCAGATCCCCTCTCAATCTCCTCAATTCCAGCGTGTACAAGCCCAATCTCTCCAATCTCTCTGCGTAAGACAGCCCTGCCATCCCAGGAATCAACCTAGTGAATCTACTCTGCACTTCCTCAACTGCCAGAATGTCCTTCCTTAAACCTGGAGACCAAAACTGTACACAATATTCCAGGTGTGGTCTCACCAGGGCCCTGCAAAAGGACATCCTTGCTCTTGTATTCAATTCCCCTTGTAACAAAGGCCAACATTCCATTTGCCCTCTTCACTGCCTGTTGCACTTGCTCATTCACCTTCATTGACTGGTGAACTAGGACTCCTAGGTCTCTTTGCATTTCTCCCTTACCTAACTCTACACCGTTCAGACAATACTCTGCCCTCTTGTTCCTGCTTCCAAAGTGGATAACTTCACATTTATTCACATTGAATGACTTCTGCCAAGTATCTGCCCACTCACCCAGCCTATCCAAGTCTCCCTGTATTCTCCTAACATCCTCTTCGCATGTCACACTGCCACCGAGTTTAGTATCGTCAGCAAACTTGCTGATATAGTTTTCAATGCCCTCATCTAAATCATTGACATAAATCGTAAAGAGCTGTGGTCCCAATACAGAGCCCTGTGGTACCCCACTAGTCACCTCCAGCCAGTCCGAGAAACACACATTCACTGCTACCCTTTGCTTTCTATCTGCCAACCAGTTTTCTATCCATGTTGAAACCCTGCCCCCAATGCCATGAGCTCTGATTTTACTCACCAATCTCCTATGTGGCACCTTATCGAATGCCTTCTGAAAATCTAGGTATACAACATCCACTGGCTTGCCCTCGTCTAACATCCTTGTTACACCCTCAAAAAACTCCAACAGATTAGTCAAGCATGATTTGCCCTTGGTAAATCCATGCTGGCTCGGCCTAATCCTATTTCTGCCATCTAGATGTGCCACTATTTCGTCCTTAATAATGGACTCAAGCATCTTCCCCACGACTGACGTTAGGCTAACAGGGCAATAGTTCTCCGTTTTCTTCTTCCCTCCCTTCTTGAAAAGTGGGATAACATTAGCCACTCTCCAACCTTCGGGAACTGATCCTGAATCTAAGGAACATTGGAAAATGATTACCAATGCATCCGCAATTTCCTGAGCCACCTCTTTTAGAACCCTCGGATGCAGACCATCTGGACCCGGGGATTTATTAGCCTTCAGTCCTACCAGTCTACTCATCACAGTTTCTTTCCTAATGTCAATCTGTCTCAATTCCTCTGATATCTTATGACCCTGGCCCATCCATACATCTGGGAGATTGCTTGTGTCCTCCCTGGTGAAGACAGATCTAAAGTACGCATTAAATTCTGTTGCCATTTCCCTGTTTCCCATAACAATTTCTCCCAATTCATTCTTCAAGGGGCCAACATTGTTCTGAACGATCTTCTTTCTCTTCACATAGCTAAAAAAGCTTTTGCTATCCCCTTTTATATTCCTGGCTAGACTGAGCTCATACCTGATTTTTTCTCTCCGTATTGCTTTTTTAGTTAAGATCTGCTGCTCCTTAAAACTTTCCCAATCATCTGTATTCCCACTCATCTTAGCCCTGTCATACTTCTTTTTCTTTAATGCTATACAATCTCTGACTTCCTTTGTCAACCACTGTGGCCCCTTCCCCCTCTTTGAATCCTTCCTTCTCATTGGAATGAACTGCTTTTGCATCTTTTGTATTATGCCCAAGAATATCTGCCACTGCTGATCCACTGTCTTTCCTGCCAGGGCATCCGCCCATTTAACTTTGGCCAGCTCTTCCCTCATGGCTCCGTAGTCTCCTTTATTTAATTGCAACACTGACACCTCTGATCTGCCCTTATCCCTCATAAATTGTAGATAAAAACTTAACATGTTATGATCACTACTTCCGAATGGCTCCTTTACTTCAAGATCACTTATCAATTCCTGTTCATTACACATCACCAAATCCAAAATAGCCTCGTTCCTGGTTGGCCCAAGCACAAGCTGTTCCAAAAATACATCCCTTAGACACTCCACAAACTCCCTATCCTGGGGTCCAGCACCTACCTGATTCTCCCAGTTCACCTGCATGTTGAAATCTCCCATAACGACTACATTACCTTTAGCACATGCCAATGTTAACTCCCTAATCAACTTGTACCCAATATCCACGCTACTGTTTGGGGGCCTGTACACAACACCCATTAGGGTCTTTTTACCCTTGCTGTTCCTCAGCTCAATCCACACAGACTCTACTTCCCCTGTTCCCAAGTCACCTCTTGCTAAGGACTGAATCTCATTCCTTACCAACAGGGCCACCCCACCCCCTCTTCCCATATTTCTGTCTCTACGATAGCAGGTATACCCTGGTACACTCAATTCCCAGGCCTGATCCCCTTGCAGCCATGTCTCCGTTATCCCAACAATATCGTAGTTCCCCATTTTCATCTGCTTCAAGCTCATCTGCCTTATTTCTGACACTACGTGCATTCAAGTATAGAATTCTTAGCCCATTCCTCCTCTCTTTGCTTAAAAGACTGTCTACTGTACCTAACCCAGCTCCTTGAACTTCCATCGGGCTAATTGCACCCTGAATTTTGATGACCTTCTCAAGATTACCCAAACCTTCTACACATTTAATCCCATGCTCCTTCTGACCAACCCTCTGGATCTGGATCCCTGCCCCCTGCACATCTAGTTTAAACCCCCCCGAGCAGCACTGGCAAACACTCCTGCAAGAATGCTAGTACCCCTCCGGTTCAGATGTAGACCGTCCCTTCGGAACAGATCCCAATGTCCCTGGAACAAAGACCAATTATCCAAAAACCTGAACCCTTCCTTCCTGCACCATGCTCTCAGCCTCGTATTAATGTGCATAATCATTCTATTCTTCGCCTCACTCGCACGTGGCACAGGTAGCAATCCCGAGATTGTCACCCTGGAGGTCCTGCCTTTCAGCTTCACTCCTAACTCCCTGAACTCTCTAAGCAGAACCCCCTCACTCACCTTACCTACATCGTTGGTCCCTACATGGACCACTACATCTGGGTTCATGCCCTCGTTCTCAAGAATAGCCTGCACCCGATCTGAGATGTCCCGGACCCTGGCACCAGGGAGGCAACATACCATCCAAGACTCCCGATCTGCCCCACAAAATCTCCTATCTGCCCCCCTAACTATAGAATCCCCTAAAACTATCGCTCTCTTCTCTTCCCTCCTCCCCTTTCTAGTTGAGGGTTCAACCTCTGTGCCAGAGGCAGGACCACTACAACTCATTCCTGGTAGGTCATCCCCATCAATAGTATCCAGTACGGTATACTTATTGTTAATGGGAATGGCCGCAGGGGCGCTCTGCTCTCTCTGCCTGCTCCCCCTGCCTCTCTGGACCGTCACCCATCTGCCTAAATCTTGGTTCTTTGGTGTGACTACCTCCTGATAACTCCTATCTATCTCTGCCTCTCGAATGATCCGTAGTTCATCCAGCTCCAGTTCCAACTCCCTAACTCAGGCTGATAGGAGCTGCAGCTGGACGCACCTCTTGCAGGTGTGGTCATCAGGGACAACTGTGTTGACCCTGACTTCCCACATACTGCATACGGAGCACACCACTGCTCTGACTGTCTCCCCCATACCTGAACTGGATTAATATAATAAGTCTAAAAAGCACCTAGCGACCTTACCTTCTTCCCCTCAGCGAGCAATCACACAGCCTTACCGAAGTCCCCTTACGCCGAAGCCCACTTAGCCAAAGCCCAGGACTCTGCTTCCACGGACTCCGCTGCCCGCTCTGACAAGAAGTCCTGCCTTTTAAAGTGCGCGCTCGACGCTGACGTCACTCACGCCTGCGCAGTTCCCCCTCCTCCACAGGTATTGACCAGGTAGGCTTAAATCCTACGTACAGGGTCGAATTCTCTGCGCTCCCAGCTGAATCACAAGCTGTAACTTGCTCCCGATTCAAATGACCACTCCGACAAGAAGTCCGGCCTTTTAAAGTGCGCGCTCGACGCTGACGTCACTCACGCCTGCGCAGTTCCCCCTCCTCCACAGGTATTGACCAGGTAGGCTTAAATCCTACGTACACGTAGGATTGGAAGATGTTGAATCCTTGTGAGTTAAGTTAAGAAACTGCTGTTGGCAGGGGTGACAGCAGAGCAGTAATGGCGTGCGTTTCTGGGAAAAATGAGGAAGGTGCAGGACATGAGTATTCCAAAAATGAAGAAATACTCAAATGGCAAAATAGTACAACAGTGAGTGGTAAGGGAAGTTAAAGCTGTTGTAAAAACAAAAGGGAGGGCATACAACAAAGCAAAAATTGGTGGGAAGATAAGAGGATTGGGAAGTTTTTAACAACCTACAGAGGGCAACTAAAAGCATCATTGGAAATGAAAAGATGAAATATGAAAGCAAGCTAGCAAATAATATCAAAGTGGATAGTAAAAGTGTTTTCAAGTATGTAAAATCTAAAAGAGGGATGAGAGTGTATATACTGTAAGACTGCTAGAAAATGAGACAGGAAAAATAATAACGGGGGACAAGGAGATGGCAGATGAACTAAATGAGTATTTTGCTGCAGTCTTCACTGTGGAAGACACTAGCAGTGTGCCAGATGTTGTAGTGTGTGAAAGAAGAGAAGTGGGTGCAGTTATTATTACAAGAGAGAAGGTGCTCAAAAAGCCGAAATACCTAAAAATACATAAGTCACCCTGACTAGATGAACTGCACCCTAGGGTTCTGAAAGAGGTAGCGTTAGAGTCTCTGGTGGCATGAGAAATAATCTTTCAAAAATCATTGGACTCTGGCATAGTGCCAGAATACTGGAAAATAACAAATGTCACTCCACTCTTTAAGAAAGGAAGAAGGCATCAGAAAGGAAATTATAGACCAGTTAGCCTGACCTCAGTGGTTGGAAAGATGTTAGATTGTCAATTGTTAAGGACGAGATGATGGAGTATTTGGTGACACAGGACAAGATAGGATAAAGTCAGCATGGTTTCCTTAAGAGAAAATCTTGCCTGATGAACCTGTTGGAATTCTTTGAGGAGATTACAAATAGAATAGATAAAGGGGATGCAGTGGATGTTGTATATTTGGACATTCAGAAGGCCTTTGACAAGATGCCACACTTGAAACTGCTTACCAAGTTAAGAGCCCATGGTATTTCAGGAAAGTTACTTAGATGATTAGAGCATTGGCCTGATTGGAAGAAGACAGTGAGTGGGAATAAAAGGATACTTGTCTGGCTGGCTGCCAGTAACTAGTGGTGTTCTGCAGGGGTCAGCATTGGAACCACTTCTTTTTATGCTGTGTAGAAATGATGTAGATGATGGAATAGGTGACTTTGTTGCCAAGTTTGCAGATGATATGAAGATTGGTGGAGGGTAGGTAGTGTTGAGTAAACAGGTAGGATGCAGAAGGACTTAGACAGATTGGGAGAATGGGCAAGAAAGTGACAAATGAAATACAGTGTTGGAAAATACATGGTCATGCACTTTGGTAGTAGAAATAAATGTGCGGACTATTTTCCAAATGGGGAGAAATTCCAAAAATCTGAGATGCAAAGGGTGTTGGGAGTCCTTGTGCAGAACACCCTAAAGGTTAACTTGCGGGTTGAGTCAGTGGTGAGGAAGGCAAATGCTATGTTAACATTCATTTCAAGTTTAGAATACAAGAGCAGTGATGTGATGCTGAGGTTTTGTAGGACATTGGTGAGGCCTCACCTTGAGTATTGTGAACAGTTTTGGGCTCCTCATCGTAGAAAAGATGTGCTGGCATTGAAAAGGGTCCAGAGGAGGTTCACAAGGATGATTCCAGGAATGAAAGGGTTATCATACGAGGAACTTGTTGGCTCTGGATCTGTACTCATTGGAATTCAGAAGGATGAGGGGGGAATCTTGTTGAAACCTTTTGAATGTTGAAAGGCCTAGGCAGAGTAGATGTGGAAAGGATGTTTCCCATAGTGGGAGAGTCTAGGACAAGAGAACACAGCCTCAGGATAGAGGGGAATCCATCCAAAACAGAGATGTGGAGAAATTTCTGTAGCCTGAGAGTGCTGAAATTGTGGAATTTGTTGCCATGTACAGCCTTGCAGGCCAGGTCATTGGGTGCATTTAAGGCAGAGGTTGCCAGATTCTTTATTGGACATGACATCAAAGGTTACGGGGAGAAGGCTGGGTAAGGGAGAAAAAAAGGATCAGCCATGATGAAATGGCGGAGCAGACTCTACGGGCCAAATGACCTACTTCTGCTCCTATGTCTTATAGTCATTGTCAGGTGAACATTGTCAGGTGTCCGATCTCTTGGTAGGAGATCAGTTTGGAGGTAGTGATAACAACTCTATCTCCTTTACCATAGCGCTGGAGTGGGATAGGATCAGACAATTTGGGAAAACGTTTAATTGGGGTAGGGAGAAATATGATGCTTTTAGGCAAGAACTTGGGAGCAGATGGTCTCATGGAAATGTGGCAAATGTTCAAGGAACATCTACATAGTGTTCTGCATTGGTATGTTCCATTGAGGCAGGGAAAGGATGATAGGGTAAAAGAACCGTAGTGTACAAAGGATGTGGGTAATTATGAAGAAAAGAAAAGCTTATGAAAGTTTCAAGAAAGCAAGTACTGTTAGAGCTCTAGAAGATTACAAGGGTGCCAGGAAGGTAGCTGAAGAGTGGAATTAGGAGAGGCAGAAGGGGCCACGAGAAGGCCTTGGTGAGCAAGATTAAGGAAAACCCCTCGGCATTCTACAAGAGCAAGAGGATGAGCCGTGTGAGAATAGGAGTGATAGTGGAAACGTGCATGGAGTTGGAGGAGGCTGCAGGGGTATTTAATGAATACTTTGCTTCAGTATTCACCAGTGAAAAGGACCTTGGCATTTTGGGGATGAGTTACAGCAGACTGAAATGCTTGAGTGTATGGACATTAAGTAAGAGGATGTGCCAGAGATTTTGAAAAGTATTGTTTGATCAGTAGACGGGATCGGATGAGATATACCCCCAGTAGCCTGGGAGGGAGTAGATTGCTGAGCCTCTGGTGATGATCTTTACATCAACAATAGGGACAGAAGAAGTACCAGAGGATTGGACAGTTGCAAATGTTGTTCCCTTGTTGAAGAAAGGGAGCAGAGATAACCCAGGAAATTATAGACCCGTGAGTCTGACTTCAGTGGTGGGCAAGTTGTTGCAGAAGATCCTGGAGGCAGGGCTTCTGAGCATTTGGAGAGACATAATCTGATTACGGATAGTCAGCATGGCGTTGTCAAGGGCAGGTCGTCAATTCTTTGAGGAAGAATGAAGGTAGATCAGTGGATGTAGTGTATATGGATTTTAGTAAGCCATTAGATAAGATTCCCCATGCAAAGCTCATTCAGAAAGTAAGGAGGCGAAGGATCCAAAGAGACCTTGCTTTGTGGATCGAGAATTGGCTTGCCCACAGAAGGCAAAGGGTGGTTGCAGATGGTTGTATTCTGTATGGAGAACAGTGACCAGTGGTGTTCTGCAGGGATCTGTTCTGGGACCCCTCCTGTTTGTGATTTTTGTAAATGACTTGCATGAGGAAGTAGAAGGGTGGGTTAGTAAGTTTAGTGGTGACACAAAAGTTGGGGGTGTTGTGGATAGTCTAGAGGGTTGTCAGAGGCATCAGGGCATCAATAGGATGCAGAACTGGGGTGAGAACTGGCAGATGGAGTTCAACCCAGGTCAGCACATTCTCTTACTTAATGTCTATACGCTCAAGTATTTCAATCCACTGTAACTCACCTCCACAAATGCCAAGGTCCTTTTCACTGGTGAATGCTGAAGCAAAGTATTCATTAAGTACCCCCGCTACCTCCTCCAACTCCATGCACATGTCTCTACTATCACTCCTATTCTCACGCGGCTCATCCTGCTCATCGATGGAGTGGTTTGAGTCAGAGTGGTAGGGCTTTGGCTCATTTATGCCAGTCTCCCAGGTGGCCGTATCTGCACCAGGTGCACTGAGATGCAGCTCCTGGGAGACCGTGTTAGGGAAAGTGAGCAGGAGATAGACAGGAGCTACAAGGAGGTAGTCACCCAGAGGTTGCAGGAGTTAGACAAGAGGGTGATAGTCAGGGAAGGGATGGGAAGAGCTCAGATATTAGAGAGAACCCCTCTTGCCATCGCCCTCAGTAATTGTGATCTCGTTTTGGATCCTGTTTAGGTGGTGACCATGGCAATCGGGTCTCTGGCAGTGAGTGTGGTTCTGTGGTGCAGAAGGGAGAGAAGAAGGTGAGAAGTACGGTAGTAATAGGGGATTCAACAGTGAGGGGAACAGACAGGAGGTTCTGTCAGCCTGATAGAGATACCCGCATGCTGTGTTGCCTCCCAGGTGCCCAGGTATGGGATGTCTCAGATTGGTACAGAGTTTTCTGAAGCGAGAGGGTGAACAGCCAGAAGTCTTGGTACACGTTGGTACCAATGACAATAGAAAAAGGGAGGAGGACTTGAAGAGAATTCAGGGAGTTGGGTAGGAAGCTGAAAAGCAGGGCGTCCAGGATAGTAATCTCAGGAATGTTGCCTGTGTCACGTGTGAGCAAGCACAAGAATAGCATGATCAGGCTTATTAATGTGTAGCTGAGAGACTGGTGAAGCAGCCAGGGCTTTGGGTTCCTGCATCACCGGGGCTTCTTCTGTGGGAGGTACAATCTGTACCAAAAGGACACCTGAACCCAAAGTGGTCCAATATCCCAGCAGGCAGGTTTAATAGAGCTGTTCGGGAGGATTTAAACTAATTTGCCGGGGGATGGGAACTGGAGTGATAGGGTTGAGGAAGGGGAAAACAGAAATAAATCAAAGATAGCATGCAACAGAGACGATAGAAAGGACAGGCAGGTGATGAGGCATAATCACAACCAGTGGGATGAGCTACAGGGCAATAGAGGCGTGGTGCAGTTAGAATAGAAAGCAACAAATACTGGACTGAGAGTGTTATATTTGAACGCACATGGCAGAAGAAATAAAATGGACGATCTTGAAACTCAGCTACAGACTGGCAAGTGTGATGTTGTGGCCATCTCTGAAACTTGGCTAAAGGATGGCTGCCACTGGGAGCTGAACATCCAAGGATATACGGTGTATCGGAAAGATAGGTTACTAGGCAGAGGGGATGGTGTGGCTCTGTGTATAAGAAATAATATTAAATCATTATAAAGGGATGACATAGGACCAGAAGGTGTAGAGTCTCCATGGGTTGAGTTAAGAAATGGCAAGGGTAAAAGGACACTAGTGGCAGTTGTATACAGGCCTCCAAACAGCAGCCAAGATGTGGATTACAAATTACAGCAGAAGATAGAAAAGGCGTGTCAGAAGGGCAATGTTGTAGCGGTGTGCTACAAGCAGCGCTAGAATTACGACACGGAGTCGGTAACTGCAGTCGAAGGAAAAACTTTATTCGAAAACTTCAGCCTCACTTTTAAGCCTCTGTCAACCGGCCCCCCATGGCGAAGAGGTTCCAAAGCTCTGTGCTCGCAAACCCCCGTAGGCTATCTAATTGTGAGTCGGTTCGGATACGCTAGGAAAAGAGGCGCTACATAACCCCCCCCCAGAACCGGCGATACACCCCCCAATGTCCACAGCCTGGGCCAGAACCTGCTTGGGAGGTCGGCCTCTGCGCCGAGGCGCCGGAAACTCGGCCGGTTGCGCCAGGTCCACATGGGCCGGCTTGAGGCGGTCCACCGTGAAAACCTCCTCCTTCCCCCCAACGTCCAGCACGAACGTGGACCCGTTGTTCCGGAGCACCGTAAACGGCCCCTCGTATGGCAGCTGCAGCGGCGGCCGATGCCCGCCCCTTCGTACAAACACAAACTTACAGTTCCGTAGGTCTTTGGGTACGCAGGTCGGGTGCCGCCCATGCTGTGACGTGGGTATGGGGGCCAGGTTACCGAGCTTCTCGCGAAGTCTGCCCAGGACTGCAGCGGGTTCTTCCTCTTGCCCCCTCGGGGCTGGTAGGAACTCCCCGGGGACGGCCAGGGGCGCGCCGTATACCAACTCGGTCGACGAGGCGTGCAGGTCGTCCTTGGGCGCTGTGCGGATGCCGAGAAGGACCCAGGGAAGCTCGTCCGCCCAGTTGGCCCCTCGCAGGCGGGCCATGAGGGCCGACTTCAGGTGACGGTGGAAACGCTCCACTAGCCCGTTCGACTGTGGGTGGTAGGCAGTGGTGTGGTGCAGCTGAGTCCCCAAAAGGCTGGCCATAGCTGACCACAGGCTGGAGGTGAACTGGGCGCCTCTGTCGGAGGTAATGTGGGCTGGTACACCAAAGCGGGATATCCAGGTGGCGAGCAGGGCTCGGGCGCAAGATTCGGAGGTGGTGTCGGTGAGCGGGACCGCCTCTGGCCATCTTGTGAACCGGTCCACGATAGTCAGGAGGTAACGCGCTCCGCGCGACACTGGCAGGGGGCCCACGATATCGACATGAATGTGGTCGAAACGCTGGTGGGCGGGATGGAACTGCTGCGGTGGGGCTTTGGTGTGCCGCTGAACCTTGGCCGTCTGGCAGTGCATGCACGTTCTGGCCCATTCACTGACCTGTTTGCGGAGACCGTGCCAAACGAACCTGCTGGAAACCAGCCGGACAGTTGTCCGGATGGAGGGATGCGCCAAGTTATGAATGGAGTCGAAAACACGTCGCCGCCAGGCTGCGGGGACGACCGGACGGGGCCGGTCGGTGGCGACGTCACAGAGTAGGGTCCTCTCACCTGGGCCCACGGGGAAGTCCTGGAGCTGCAAACCAGAGACTGCAGTCCTGTAACTCGGAATCTCCTCATCTACCTGCTGTGCCTCTGCCAGTGCCTCAAAGTCTACCCCTGGGGAAAGGGCATGAACGGTAGGGCGAGAGAGCGCATCCGCCACGACATTGGCCTTACCCGAGACGTGCCGGACATCCGTTGTGTATTCAGAGATGTAGGACAGGTGGCGTTGCTGGCGGGATGACCAGGGGTCGGATGCTTTCGTAAACGCAAAGGTAAGCGGTTTGTGGTCCGTGAACGCGGTGAAGGGCCGGCCTTCTAGGAAGTACCTGAAATGCCGGATTGCCAGGTAGAGCGCCAACAGTTCCCGGTCAAAAGCACTGTACTTGAGCTCGGGAGGCCGCAGGTGTTTGCTGAAAAACGGCAGGGGTTGCCAGCGACCTGCGATGAGCTGCTCCAGCACCCCACCGACTGCCGTGTTTGATGCGTCCACTGTGAGGGCGGTAGGGGTGTCCATTCTGGGATGTACTAGCATTGCGGCGTCAGCCAAAGCTTCCTTCGTTTGAACGAAAGCGGCGGCGGACTCCTCGTCCCAGGTAATGTTCTTGCTCGGACCCGACATCAGGGCGAACAGGGGGCGCATGATCCGGGCAGCTGAAGGGAGGAAGCGGCGGTAGAAATTGACCATACCTACGAATTCCTGAAGGCCTTTGATTGTGGTGGGTCGGGGGAAGTGGCGGACCGCATCTACCTTAGCGGGCAGAGGGGTTGCCCCGTCTTTAGTAATCCTGTGGCCCAGGAAGTCAATGGTATCAAGTCCGAACTGGCATTTGGCAGGGTTGATTGTAAGACCGTACTCACTCAGTCGGGCGCAGAGTTGACGGAGGTGGGACAGATGCTCCTGACGACTGCCGCTGGCTATGAGGATGTCATCCAAATAGATGAACGCGAAGTCCAGGTCCCGTCCCACCGCGTCCATTAACCGCTGGAACGTCTGTGCGGCATTCTTCAGGCCGAACGGCATGCGGAGGAACTCGAAGAGGCCAAACGGGGTGATGAGAGCCGTTTTGGGGACGTCGTCAGGATGCATCGGGATTTGATGGTACCCTCGGACAAGGTCGACCTTGGAGAAGATCCGGGCGCCGTGCAGGTTTGCCGCAAAGTCCTGAATGTGCGGCACAGGGTAGCGGTCCGGTGTGGTAGCCTCGTTCAGCCTGCGGTAGTCGCCGCACGGTCTCCAGCCCCCCGTCGCTTTGGGCACCATGTGCAGGGGGGAAGCCCAGGGGCTGTCGGACCGCCGGATGATCCCCAATTCCTCCATTCTCTGGAACTCCTCCTTCGCCAGTCGGAGCTTGTCCGGGGGAAGCCGCCGAGCACGGGCATGGAGGGGTGGTCCCTGTGTCGGGATGTGGTGCTGTACGCCGTGCCTGGGCATGGCTGCTGTGAACTGCGGTGCCAGAACCGATGGGAACTCCGCCAGGACCCTGGTGAAATCGTTGTCGGACAGCGTGATGGAGCCGAGGTGAGGGGCTGGCAACTGGGCCGCGCCCAGGGAGAACGTCTGAAAGGTCTCGGCGTGTACCAGTCTCTTCCTGGGCAGGTCAACCAGCAGGCTGTGAGCTCGCAAAAAATCCGCACCCAGAAGCGGTTGGGCTACGGCGGCCAGTGTGAAGTCCCACGTGAACTGGCTGGGGCCGAACTGTAGCTGCACCTGACGGGTGCCATAGGTCCTTACTGTGCTGCCATTCACGGCCCTCAGGGGGGGACCCGGTGCCCTGCTGCGGGTGTCGTAACTCATCGGAGGTAAAACGCTGACCTCAGCCCCAGTATCGACCAAAAACTGGCGTCCCGACCTGCTATCCCACACATACAGGAGGCTATCCCGATGGCCAGCCGCCGTAGCCATCAGCGGCGGCTGGCCCTGGCGTTTCCCGGGAACTTGCAGGGCGGGCGGCAACGGCGGGCTTCTGCGCCCCACCGCTGGTGGTAGAAGCACCAGTGGTCATTGGGCCGGGGGTTAGTGGGCTCTGCGGCCGGGCCTGGACTGGTTTGCTGCCGGGAGCGTGGCTGGGAGATCTGTGCGATGGACGCCCCGCTCACCTTTTTGGCGTTCCACAGCAAGTCCGCCCGGGCTGCCACCTTCCGGGGGTCACTGAAATCCGCGTCGGACAGCAGCAGGCGTATGTCCTCGGGCAGCTGCTCCAGGAATGCCTGCTCAAACATGAGGCCTGTGTGTCCCTCGGCCAGAGACAACATCTCATTCATTAAAGCCGATGGAGGTCTGTCGCCCAAGCCGTCCAGGTGCAGTAAACGGGCAGCCCGCTCGCGCCGTGAGAGTCCGAAAGTCCTGAGGAGCAGGGCTTTGAATTCCGTGTACTTGCCGTCTGCCGGGGGCGACTGTACGAACTCCGCGACCTGGGCAGCTGTGTCCTGGTCGAGGGAGCCCACCACGTAGTAGTAGCGAGTGTCTTCTGAGGTGATCCGGCGAACGTGGAATTGGGCTTCGGCTTGCTGGAACCATAGGTCCGGGCGCTGTGTCCAGAAACCCGGCAGTTTCAACGAAACCGCATGAACAGAGGCGGCGTCGGTCATTTCTGGTCCAAAAATCGTTTGGACCGTCGGGGTCACCAATTGTAGCGGTGTGCTACAAGCAGCGCTAGAATTACGACACGGAGTCGGTAACTGCAGTCGAAGGAAAAACTTTATTCGAAAACTTCAGCCTCACTTTTAAGCCTCTGTCAACCGGCCCCCCATGGCGAAGAGGTTCCAAAGCTCTGTGCTCGCAAACCCCCGTAGGCTATCTAATTGTGAGTCGGTTCGGATACGCTAGGAAAAGAGGCGCTACAATGTTATGATAATCATTGGGGATTTTAACATGAAAGTGGGTTTAGGAAAACCAGGCCAGTACTGGACCTCAAGAGATTTGTAAAATGTCAAAGGGATCGCTTTTTAGAACAGTTTGTTGTTGGGCCTACTAGGGGATTGACTTTGCTGGATTGGGTGTTGTGCAATGATCCGGAGGTGATAGGAGAGCTTAAGGTTAAGGAACCTTTAGGGAACAGTGATCACAATGTGATCGAGTTCATTTTGAAATTTGAGAAGAAGAAACTAAATTCCAATGTTTCGGTATTTCAGTGGAATAAATGCAATTACAGCGGCATGAGAGGGGAACTGGCCAAAATTGACTGGAAAGAGACACTAGCAGGAAGGACAGCAGAACAGAAATGGCTGGAGTTTCTGCGAAAAATGAGGGAGGTGCAAGACAGATATATTCCAAATAAGAAGAAATTTTTGAATGGAAGAAGAACACTACTGTGACTGACAAGTGAAGTCAGAGCCAAAGTAAAAGCAAAAGAGAGGGCATACAAGGAATCCAAAGCTAGTGGGAAGATAGAGGATTGGGAAGCTTTTAAAATCTTGCAGAAGGAAACTAAGAAGGTCATTAGGAAGGAAAAGATGGATTGTAGCGGTGTGCTACACGCAGCGCTAAAATTACGACACGGAGTCGGTAACTGCAGTCGAAGGAAAAACTTTATTCGAAATCCTCAGCCTCACTTTTAAGCCTCCCTCAACCTGCCCCCCCCCGTGGCACAGAGGCTCCAAAGCTCTGTGCTCGCAAACCCCCGTAGGCTATCTAATTGTGAGCCGGTTCGGATGTGCCAGGAAATGGGTCGCCACATAACCCCCACCCAGAACCAGCGATACACCCCCCAATGTCCACAGTCTGGGCCAGAAACTGCTTGGGAGGTCGGCCTCTGCGCCGAGGCCATGTCCACATGGGCCGGTTTGAGGCGGTCCACCGTGAAAACCTCCTCTTTCCCCCCAACGTCCAGCACGAACGTGGATCCATTGTTCCGGAGCACCATAAACGGCCCCTCGTATGGCCGCTGCAGCGGTGGCCGATGCCCGCCCCTTTGTACAAACACAAACTTACAGTTCTGTAGGTCTTTGGGTACGCAGGTCGGGTGCCGCCCGTGCTGTGAAGTGGGTATGGGGGCCAGGTTACCGAGCTTCTCGCGTAGTCTGCCCAGGACTGCTGTGGGATCTTCCTCTTGCCCCCGTGGGGCTGGTAGGAACTCCCTGGGGACGACCAGAGGCGCGCCGTATACCAACTCGGCCGACAAGGCGTGCAGGTCATCCTTGGGCGCTGTGCGGATGCCGAGTAGGACCCAGGGAAGCTCGTCCGCCCAGTTGGCTCCTCGCAGGCGGGCCATGAGGGCCGACTTCAGGTGACGGTGGAAACGCTCCACTAGCCCGTTCGACTGTGGGTGGTAGGCAGTGGTGTGGTGCAGCTGAGTCCCCAAAAGGCTGGCCATAGCTGACCACAGGCTGGAGGTGAACTGGGCGCCTCTGTCGGAGGTAATGTGGGCCGGTACACCAAAGTGAGATATCCAGGTGGCGATCAGGGCTCGGGCGCAAGATTCGGAGGTGGTGTTGGTGAGCGGGACCGCCTCTGGCCATCTTGTGAACCGGTCCATGATATTCAGGAGGTAACGCGCTCCGCGCGACACTGGCAGGGGGCCCACGATATCGACATGAATGTGGTCGAAACGCCGGTGGGCGGGATGGAACTGCTGCGGTGGGGCTTTGGTGTGCCGCTGCACCTTGGCCGTCTGGCAGTGCATGCACGTTTTGGCCCATTCACTGACCTGTTTGCGGAGTCCGTGCCAAACGAACCTGCTGGAAACCATCCGGACAGTTGTCCGGATGGAGGGATGCGCCAAGTTATGAATGGAGTCGAAAACACGGCGCTGCCAGGCTGTCGGGACGACGGGGCGGGGCTGGCCGGTGGCGACGTCACAGAGTAGGGTCCTCTCACCCGGGCCCACGGGGAGGTCCTGGAGCTGCAAACCGGAGACTGCGGTTCTGTAACTCGGAATCTCCTCGTCCGCCTGCTGCGCCTCTGCCAGTGCCTCAAAGTCTACCCCTTGGGAAAGGGCATGAATGGTAGGGCGAGGGAGCGCATCCGCCACGACATTGTCCTTACCTGAGACGTGCCGGACATCCGTCGTGTATTCAGAGATGTAGGACAGGTGGCGTTGCTGGCGTGGCGACCAGGGGTCGGACGCATTCGTAAACGCAAAGGTAAGCGGTTTGTGGTCCATGAACGCGGTGAAGGGCCGACCTTCTAGGAAGTACCTGAAATGCCGGATTGCCAGGTAGAGCGCCAACAGTTCTCGGTCGAAAGCACTGTACTTGAGCTCGGGTGGCCGCAGGTGTTTGCTGAAAAACGCCAGGGGTTGCCAGCGACCTGCGATGAGTTGCTCCAGCACCCCACCGACTGCCGTGTTAGATGCGTCCACTGTGAGGGCGGTAGGGGCGTCCCATTCTGGGATGTACTAGCATTGCGGCGTTCGCCAAAGCTTCCTTCGTTTGAACGAAAGCGGCGGCGGACTCCTCGTCCCAGGTAATGTCCTTGCTCGGACCCGACATCAGGGCGAACAGGGGCGCATGATCCGGGCAGCTGAAGGGAGGAAGCGGCGGTAGAAATTGACCATACCTACGAATTCCTGAAGGCCTTTGATCGTGGTGGGTCGGGGAAAGTGGCGGACCGCATCTACCTTAGCGGGCAGAGGGGTTGCCCCATCTTTAGTAATCCTGTGGCCCAGGAAGTCAATGGTATCGAGTCCGAATTGGCACTTGGCGGGGTTGATTGTAAGACCGTACTCACTCAGTCAGGCGCAGAGTTGACGGAGGTGGGACAGATGCTCCTGACGACTGCTGCTGGCTATGAGGATGTCATCCAAATAGATGAACGCGAAGTCCAGGTCCCGTCCCACCGCGTCCATTAACCGCTGGAACGTCTGTGCGGCATTCTTCAGGCCGAACGGCATGCGGAGGAACTCGAAAAGGCCAAACGGGGTGATGAGAGCCGTTTTGGGGACGTCGTCAGGATGCATCAGGATTTGATGGTACCCTCGGACGAGGTCTACCCTGGAGAAGATCCGTGCGGCGTGCAGGTTTGCTGCAAAGTCCTCAATGTGCGGCACAGGGTAGCGGTCCGGTGTGGTAGCCTCGTTCAGCCTGCGGTAGTCGCCGCACGGTCTTCAGCCTCCCGTCGCTTTGGGCACCATGTGCAGGGGGGAGGCCCATGGGCTGTCGGACCGCCGGATGATCCCCAATTCCTCCATCCTCTGGAACTCCTTCGCCAGTCGGAGCTTGTCCGGGGGAAGCCGCCGAGCGCGGGCGTGGAGAGGTGGTCCCTGGGTCGGGATGTGGTGCTGTACGCCGTGCCTGGGCATGGCCGCTGTGAACTGTGGTGCCAGAACCGATGGGAAATCCGCCAGGACCCTGGTGAAGTCGTTGTCGGACAGCGTGATGGAGCCGAGGTGAGGAGCTGGCAACTGGGCTGCACCCAGGGAGAACGTCTGAAAGGTCTCGGCGTGTACCAGTCTCTTCCTGGGCAGGTCGACCAGTAGGCTGTGAGCTCGCAAAAAATCCGCACCCAGAAGCGGTTGGGCTACGGCGGCCAGTGTGAAGTCCCACATGAACTGGCTGGAGCCGAACTGTAGCTGCACCTGACGGGTGCCATAGGTCCTTACTGTGCTGCCATTCACGGCCCTCAGGGGGGGACCAGGTGCCCTGCTGCGGGTGTCGTAACTCGTCGGAGGTAAAATGCTGATCTCGGCACCAGTATCAGCCAAAAACCAGCGTCCCGACCTTCTATCCCACACATACAGGAGGCTATCCCAATGGCCAGCCACCGTAGCCATCAGCGGCGGCTGGCCCTGGCGTTTCCCGGGAACTTGCAGGGCGGGCGACAACGGCGGGCTTCTGCGCCCCACCGCTGGTGGTAGAAGCACCAGTGTTCATTGGGCCGGGGGTTGGCGGGCTCTGCGGCCGGGCCTGGACTGGTTTGCTGCCGGGAGCGTGGCTGGGAGATCTGTGCGATGGACGCCCCGCTCACCTTTTTGGCGTTCCACAGCAAGTCCGCCCGGGCTGCCACCTTCCGGGGGTCACTGAAATCCGCGTCGGACAGCAGCAGGCGTATGTCCTTGGGCAGCTGCTCCAGGAATGGCTGCTCAAACATGAGGCAGGGCGTGTGTCCGTCGGCGAGAGACAACATCTCATTCATTAAAGCCGATGGGGTTCTGTCGCCCAAGCCATCCAGGTGCAGTAAACGGGCAGCCCGCTCGCGCCGTGAGAGTCCGAAGGTCCTGAGGAGCAGGGCTTTGAATTCCGTGTACTTGCCGTCTGCCGGGGGCGACTGTACGAACTCCGGGACCTGGGCCGCTGTGTCCTGGTCGAGGGAGCTCACCACGTAGTAGTAGCGGGTGTCTTCTGAGGTGATCCGGTGAACGTGGAATTGGGCTTCGGCTTGCTGGAACCATAGGTTCGGTCGCTGTGTCCAGAAACCCGGTAGTTTCAACGAAACCGCGTGAACAGAGGCGGCGTCGGTCATTTCTGGTCCAAAAATCGTTTGGACCGTTGGGGTCACTAATTGTAGCGGTGTGCTACACGCAGCGCTAAAATTACTACACGGAGTCGGTAACTGCAGTCGAAGGAAAAACTTTATTCGAAATCCTCAGCCTCACTTTTAAGCCTCCCTCAACCTGCCCCCCGTGGCGCAGAGGCTCCAAAGCTCTGTGCTCGCAAACCCCCGTAGGCTATCTAATTGTGAACCCGTTCGAATGTGCCAGGAAATGGGTCGCCACAGGATTATGAAAGGAAGCTGGCGACTAATATCAAAGTAGATACTAAAAGCTTTTTGAAGTATATAAAGGGTAAAAGAGAGTTGAGGGTAGATATAGGACCAATAGCAAATGACACTGAAGGTATTGTAATGAGAGACGCAGAGATGGCAGAAGAACTGAATGAGTATTTTGCGTCAGTCTACACAGTGCAAGACATTTGCAGTATGCCGGACATTCAAGAGTGTCAGGGAAGTGAAGTTTGTGCTGTGAAAATTACGACTGAGAAGGTGCTCAGGAAGCTTAATGGTCTGTGGGTGGAGATATCTCTTGGACCCAATTGAATGCACTCTCGGAGTTTGAAGGAAGTAGCTGGAGAGATTGCAGAGGCATCTTTCAAGAATCAATAGATTCTGGCATTGTACTGGATGACTGGAAAATTGCAAATGTTACTCTGGTATTTAAGAAGGGTGGGAGACAGCAGAAAGGAAACTGTAGACCTGTTAGCCTGACATAGTGGTTGGGAAGTTGTTGGAATCGAGGGTTGAGATCACAGAGTAGTTGGAGGCACGTGGCAAGCCAGGTGAAAACCAGCATCGTTTCCTGAAAGGAAAATCCTGCCTGACTAACCTACTGCAGTTTTTTGAAGAAATTACAAGCAGGTTAGACAAAGGAGATGCAGCGGATGTGGTGTATTAAGATTTTCAGAAGGCCTTTGACAAGGTGCCGTACATGAGGCTGCTTAGCAAGATAAGAGCCCATGGAATTACAGGGAAGTTACTAACATGGGTGGAGCATTGGCTGATTGGCAGAAAACAGAGAGTAGGAATAAAGAGATCCTATTCTGACTGGCTGCTGGTTACCGGTGGAGTTCCACAGGTATCGGTGTTGGGACCGCTGCTTTTTACAAAGTATGCCAATGACTTGGACTATGGGATTAATGGTTTTGTGGCTAAATTTGCCAGTGATACAAAGATAGATGGAAGAGCGGGTAGTGTTGAGGAAATAGAGAGTCTGCAGAGAGACTTAGGTAGTTTAGGGGAATGGGAAAAGAAGTGGCAAATGAAATACAATGTTGGAAACTATATGGTCATGCACTTTGGTGGAAGAAATCAATGGGCAGACGATTATTTAGATAGACAGAGAATTCAAAATGCAGAAATGCAAAGGGACTTGGGAGTCCTTGTGCAAGATACCCTAAAAGATAACCTCCAGGTTGAGTCAGTGGTGAAGAAGGCAAATGCATTGTTGGCATTCATTTCTAGACGTATAGAATAGAAGAGCAGGGGTGTGGTGTTGAAGCTCTATAAGGCACGTGTGAGACCACACTTAGAATACTGTGTGCAGTTTCGGGCTCCTTATTTTAGGAAGGATATACTGACATTGGAGAGGGTGCAGACAAGATTCACGAGAATGATTCCAGGAATGGAAGGGTTATCTATCATATGAGGAATGTCTGGCAGCTCTTGGGTTGTGTTCCCTGGCGTTCAGAAGAATGGGGGGAGTTCTCATAGAAACATTCCAAATGTTAAAAGGCCTGATCAGATTAGATATGGCAAAGTGATTTCCTATGATTGAGGACTCCAGGACTGGAAGACACGACTTCAGGATTGAAGGACGTCCTTTTAGAACAGAGATGCAGACAAATTACTTTAGTCAGAGGGTAGTAAATCTGGAATTTGTTGCCACAAGCAGCTGTGGAGGCCAAGTCATTGGGTGCATTGATTAGCCAGGGCACCAAAGGGTATGGGAAGAAGGCAGGGGAGTGGGGATGACTGGAAGAATTCGATCAGCCATGATTGAATGGCAGAGCAGACTCAATAGGTCGAATGGCCTACTTCATTCCTATATCTTATGGTCTTAGTTGTCTTAAGTGTGAAGTGATTCATTTTGGTAGGTCAAATTTGAAGACAGAGTTAATGGTTAGACTCTTTGCTTTGTGGAGGATCTGCAAGATCTTGGGGTCCATGTCTATAGGACACTCAAAGCTGCTACGCAGGTTGACAGTGTTGTTAAGGCAGCATATGCTGTAACGGCCTTCATCAAGTGTACGATTGAGTTCAAGAGGCACCAGGTAATGTTAAGGCTTTATAAGACCTTGGTTCGGTACCACTTGGAGTACTGTGTAAAGTTGTGGTCACCTCACTACAGGAAGAATGTGGATACTATAGAGAGAGTGCAGAGGAGATTGGATACTACAGGAGGTTGCCTGGATTAGAGAGCATACATTATGGGACAGGGTGAGTGAACTTGGCCATTTCTCTTTGGAGCGATGGAGGATGGATGAGAAGTGACCTGATAGAGGTGTATAAGATAATGAGAGGCATTGATTGTGTGGATAACCAGAGGCTTTTTCCCCAGGGCTGAAACGGCTAACACGAGGGGGTGTACTTTAAAGTTGCTTGGAAGTAGGTATGGGAGAGAGTAGAGGGTGCATGGAATGCACTGCTGGTGATGGTGGTGGAGGCAGACACAATAGGGTCTTTTAAGAGACTCTTAGACAGGGACATGGAGCTTGGAGAAATAGAGGGCTGTGCAACAGGGAAATTCTAGTCAGTTTCTAAAGTAAGTTAAATGGTTGGCACAGCATTGTGGGCCAAAAGGCTGTAATATGCTGTAGATTTCGATGTTCTGTGTCTTCCTGCCTTCCCACATCACGCAAGAGGAGCATTCACTTACCTTGCCTGGCCTCTCTACTGTCCTAGCTGAGCAGATATAAAGAAAGGAAGGAAAAAAACAAACTTCCTTTCTTTGCTTTCTCTGACTGAAGCCTCCAAGAGCTAAAGCCTCAAAATCACCATTCCGACTCTGTCCACTCAGACGATGGTGATGTGGACGATAGGTCAGGGTGGTTAACCCCTGGTAGTACTGAGGCCACCCTTTGGCTAAAGAAATTCCTCTTCATGTCTGTTCTAAAGGGATGTCTTTTTATTCTGAGGCTGGATCCTCTGCTCCTGGTCTCCCTTGCAATTGGAAATATTGTCTCTACATCCACTCTTTTTAGGCCATTCTTATTTGATAGGTTTCAATGAGTTCCCCCCTCATTCATCAAAACTTCATCAAATACAGGCCCAGAGCAATGAAATACTCTGCTTTATCTTCCTTCCACACTAATACTCAATGTTTTATCTTTGCTCAGGGTTTAGGGTTGGAGACAGATGTGAGCTGCTGGATTTCTGACCAAGGCCCTGCTGTTGTTTACCATGTCTCTTCCCTCGTTGATGAGCTGTATTTGTTCTCCCACAGAGTCTGCTGTAAAGCTGTTCTTGTTCGTGTCGAACAATGGGAAGCGGCTTCTCTTGCTCAGTCAGACAGGCACAGCATTTCTTTGGGAGAGTACTGAGCAGCAAGATTTGCCAGATGTTCCTGGACCACGACTGAATGGGCAGTGGGCTCAGATTTTACCCAGTGACCAGGTCAGACTTCCCCAGGGAGAAGACGAGGAGAGCGCCGTGCATGCGGTCTTTGTCACTGATGAGGTGAGTCCATTGCCATGTGTAATCACAATGGGTATCTGATACTTTTGTGTAGGACCTCAGCTAGTCCTTCAGTAGACAGTGGGATACTATCCAACTTCTGTCATTGCCAAGAGTATTGTTGGCTACCCCACGTTCAGTTTAACACACACACAATGCTGGAGGGGCTCAGCAGGTCAGGCAGCATCTATGGGAAGAAATAAACAGTTGACATTTTGGGTCCCGACTTCATCGGGACTGGCATCAGGACCCATATTCAGTTGCTAGAGTTGTATCATTTCGGCGAAATACTCCATTCACACCAGATCATATCCCACTGTTTGTAATGGAAATCAAAGTTCAAAGTAATTTTAATCAAGTACATATACGTCACCATATACAACCCTGAGATTTCTGTTGTGGCGGGCATTCACAGTACATACAATGAAACATAATAGAATCAATGAAAACCCACACCCAACAAGATGGACAAACAACCATGTGGAAGGACAACAAACTGCAAATACAAAACAAAAAAAGCTGACAAAGAAATAAGCAAAAAGTATCAAGAATATGAAATGAAGAGTCTTTGAAAGTGAGTCCATAGATTGTGGGAACATTTCAGTAATGAGTGAGTGAAGTTGAGTGAACTTATCCCCTCTGGTTAAAGAGCCTGTTGTTTGAGGGGTAATAACTGTTCCCGAATCTGGTGGTGTGGGTCCTGAAGCTCCTGTACCTCCTTCCTGATGGCAGCAGTGAGAAGAGAGCCTTCACTGATGGTGATGAAAAGAAGGGTTAGCCATCTGCAAATGTTCTTTAAAGTCTAAAGGGAAAATTAATTCTTAGTTCACAAATTCCTAAAAGTGGCTGAACAGGTTGTCAATAAGGCATATGACATGCCTGCCTTCACAGGCACTAAGTTAAAGAGTCAGGGTATGTTGCAGCTGTATAAAACTCTGCTTAGCTCTGGTTAACCCATTACAGGAGAAGCTGCAGAGGAAGTGCCTGGATTAGAGGGTCTGTGTTTTCTCTGGAGTAGCAGAGGCTGAGGAGTTCTTTAAAATGAGACAGCAGATACATTTTCTAAGTGTCCAAATGTCTAATACCAAAGGGTAAGCATTTAAGGTGAAAGGGGGTAAGTTCAGAGGAGAGAGAGCGGTGGGTACTTGGAATGCACTGCCCAAGGTGATGATAGAATCAGATCTTTGGTAGATATATGAATGTGCAAAGAATAAGACCACAATATATAGGAGCAGAATTAGCCATTTGGCCCAGTAAGTCTGCTCTGCCATTTCGCCGTGGCTGATCCAATTCCCTCTTAGCTCCAATATCTCCTGCCTTCTTCCTGTATCCTTTCATGCCTTAACTAAACAAAAATCTTATCAACCTCTGCCTTAAAAATACCCAATGACTTGGCCTCCACAGCCACCTGTGGCAATGAGTTCCACAGATTCACCACTCTCTGGGTAAATAACTGCCTCCTCATCTCTAATCTAAATGAACATCCCTCTATTCTGAGGCTGTGTCCTCTGGACTTAGACCATAGGAACCATCCTCTCCATATCCACTCTGTCAAGGCCTTTCACCATTCAATAGAAACCATTGAAAACCTACAGTACGATACAGGCCTTTCGGCCCACAAAGTTGTGCTGAACATGTCCCTACCTTAGAAATTACTAGGCTTACCTATAGCCCTCTATTTTACTAAGCTCCATGTACCTATCTAAAGGTGTCTTAAAAGACCCTAATGTATCCGCCTCCACCACTGTTGCCAGGAGCCCATTCCACTTACCCCTGACACCTCCTCTGTACCTACTCCTCAGCACCTTAAATCTGGGTCCTCTTGTGGTAACCATTTCAGCCCTGGGAAAAAGCCTCTGACTATCCACACGATCTCATCATCTTATCATCTCTCATCGCCTTAGGTTTCATTGAGATCCCTATTCATTCTTCTGAATTCCAGTGAGTACAGGCCCAGCGCCATCAAACACTCCTCGTATGATAAGCCCTTCAATCCCAGAATCATTTTTGTGAACATCCTTTGACCTGTCTCCAATGTCAGCACATCCTTTCTTAGATAGGGTCCCAAATCTGCTCACAGTACTTCAAGTGGGGCCTCTCAAGTGCCTTATAAAGCCTTCACATTACATTCTTGCTTTTATATTCTAATCCTCTCAAAATGAATGCTAACATTGCATTTGCCTTCCTCACCACCGACTTAATCTGCAATTTAACCTTTGAGGAATCCTGCATGAGGACGTCTTAGTTTTTTTGTCACTCTAGATATTTGAATTTTCTGTCCATTTAGAAAATGTCTACACTTTTATTCCTTCTACTGAAGTGCCTCCCAAAATCTGCTAAGTCTTTCTGTAGCCTGTCTACTTCCACAAAACTACCTGCCCCACCTATCTTCATATCAACTGCGAACTTTGCAACAAAGCCATCAGTTCTGTCATCCATATCATTGACATATAACGTAAAAAGAATCGGTCCCAACACAGACCCCTGTGGAACACAAGTCACCAGCAGCCAACCAGAAATGGCTCTCTTTATTCCCACGCTTTGCCTCATTCAAATCAGTGACTGCTCAATCCATCTTTCCTGTAATACAATGAGATCTTAACCTGTTAAGCAGCCTCATGTGTGGCAGCTTGTCAAAGGCCTTCTGAAAAACCAAGTGCACAATATCCACTGATTCTTCATCTATTCTGCTTGTTATTTCTTCAAAGATCTCTGGCAGATTTATGAGGCAGGACTTTCCCTTGAGGGAATAGAGGGATATGGACCATGTGCAGACAGAAGGGATTAGTTAAATTAGAAATCATCAGCTTAATTATTTCACAACAACTCTGTGGGCTAAAGGGCCTGTTTCTAAGCTGTACGGTGCTTTAATAGTTGTAAAGCAACTATTTTGTTTGTAAAGCAAAGCTGTGGCTAACCCATCACTTGAATTTGAAGGTGTTTAATGGTTAGTCACAGAGGGATGCTGCCAGGTTTCATTGGGCTCACACTGATGGTATCAGTTCCAGAACTGTGTTCTCTGTTGGTGAGATGAAGCTGATTACAGCCACCATTGGCTGGCCTCACAGATACAATTTCAAAGAGGCAACAAGCACTCTTCCAGCCACAGGATGAATGGTGATGCTACAGAATGAATGGTGGGAACAGGCTGGGAGGTATTTTCAGTCATAGAGTTGCACAGCAGAGAAACAGGAATTTTGGCCCATCCATGTCCACAATGGACCAGTAGTCACCCAGCTGTATTAACCCAATCTTCTGGTACTTTGCCTATATACCCAGATGATTCAAGTGCTTGTCAGACAGCTCCGAAGAGCTCCAGTGACTCTGCCTCCACCACTTTCATCCAGCAGTGTGTTCCAGGCTCTCACCACTCACTGCATGAAAACGGTCTCTCTCGTCCTCCATTTGCTGTACTTTTCCCCAAGCAGTAAGGCTGTTCAACACCTCAACCCACTAACCAACACTTGCACACCCCCAACCACCTCTACTTTATCATTTTCTGTCAGTCACTTTATGTACAGACACTCCTGTGCACAGCGACATGTTATGGACATATAATCTATCTATGTATATCTTATGCACTTGTACAGTATTGTGGTTTTTTTGCTGCATTGGAGCCAGTAACAATTACTTAGTTTTTCTTTACATTTGTGTACTGAAAATGACATTAAACAATTTTGACTCCTGATTATTAAATCTTCTCCCCCCGTGTCCTTTAATTTTGCATATCTCTGAGATGGGGAAAGGTGAATTGGTTGCAAGACCTGTCTATGTGCTTTATTGTTCTATGTGTCTATACCCTATGTTCTATAAAACATGCATTTAAGGTGAGAAGGGGTAATTTCAAAGGAAGTGTGAGGGACAAGTATTTTTCACATGGTGCCTGCAGTGGTGATCGAGGCAGAAACATTGGAGACTTTTAAGAGATGTTTAGATAGGCACATGAATGTGAGGAAAATGGAAGGATATGGGCATTGTGTAGGCAGAAGGGATTATTTTAGTTGGCCATTTGATTGCTAATTTAATTGGTTCGGCATAAATTTACAGGTTGAAGGGCCTGTCTGTGCTGTCCTGATCTATGTTCTGAGTTTTACAGAGGTATCTTGGCAGTGTGTTGCAACTCCCGGCTGTTCCTGGTTGTTTGGAAGGAAAACTGTGGAAGGCTGAAATATGAGAAAAGTGTTGATGAAGCCGATCAGCAGTTGTGAGGGGAGGCACACGGTTAACGTTTCAGCTCAGTGATGTAACTGACCATCAGTGTATCTGTTTGTGTCTAGGTACTGGGTGACTGCTGCTTCTGCTCCTTCGCCTTTGTCTACAGTGACGCTCTGGTGTTGACCACCTTGAAAGTGAAGTGGTTTGAGCAAGTGGAACGCTGTGTTAGGTACGGATGTCTTCATTGTGTGTGTACGTGAGTGTGAGTGTGTGTTAATTCTGCATTTATACCACTTTATTCTGTTGAATTGAATTGACTTTATTTCTTACATCCTTCACATACATGAGGAGTAAAAACCTTTACATCTCTGTCTAAATGTGCAATTTATAGTAATTTCTAATAAATAGTATGTACAGTAGGATATATAACAAAACAGTCAATATAGCTTAGAAATACAGATGTGTTAGCATGAGTTAATCAGTCTGATGGCCTGGTGGAAGCAGACCTGTTGGTCCTGGCTTTTATGCTGTGATACCGATTCCCAGATGGTAACAACTAGAACAGTTTGTGATTTGGGTGACATGGGTCCTCAATGATCCTTCAAGCCCTTTGTTCACACCTGCCACTGCAAATGTCCTGAATAGTGGGATGTTCACATCTACAGATGAACTGGGCTGTCCGCACCACTCTGCAGAGTCCTGCGACTGAGGGAAGTACAGTTCTTGTACCAGGCAGTGATGCAGCCAGTCAGGATGCTCACAGTTGTGCCCCTGTAGAAAGCCCTTAGGATTTAGGGACTCATGCTGAATTTCTTCAGTTGTCTGAGGTGAAAGGAGCGCTGTTGTGCTTTTTTCAGTACACAGCCGGTGTGTACAGACCAAACGAGATCCTTGGAGATGTGTTTGCTGAGGAACATAAAGCTGTTCACCCTCTCAACCTCAGATCCATTGATGTCAATAGGGGTGGATCTATCTCCGTTCCTCCTGTAGCTCATATCCAGCTCCTTTGTTTTTGTGACATTGAGGGAGAGGTGGATTTCTTGACACCACTGTGTCAGAGTGATGGCTTCCTCTCTGTAGGCTGCCTCGTTATTATTTGAGAAAAAGCCAGTCAGTGTAGTATCATCTGCAAATTTAATTGATAGATTGGAGCTGTGGGTGGCGACACAGTTGTGGGTATACATAGAATAAAGGAAGGGGCTTAGGACACAGCCTTGGGAGGGCCTTCTCTATTGAGAGTCAGAGGGGCAATGGTAAGGAAACCCACTCTTACTGCCTGCTGCAGATCTGACAGGAAGCCCAGGATCCAGCTGCACAAGGCAGGGTGAAGGCCGAGGTCTCTGAGCTTATTGTCATGCTTGGAGGGAATTATGGTGTTGAATGCTGAACTGTTGTCCAAGAACAGAATTCTCACATAGCATCATTCTTTTCCAGATGTATAAGGACAGTATGTAGAGTGGTGGCTATCACATCATCTGTCGATCAGTTGCGTTGGTAGGCAAATAGTAGGGGTTCCAGTGTGGGTGGTAGCATTCTGCAGATGTAGTCCTTGACCAACCTCTCAAAACATTTGCTTATTATTGTGGTGAGTGCGACAGGACACCAGTCATTCAGACATGTTACCTTGGTCTTTTTAGGTACAGGGACAATGGTGGATGTTTTGAAGCAGTAGAGCACTCTGCTTCAATAGGGATGTAGTCATAAAGAAGGCAAGACAGTGGCTATACTTTATTAGGAGTTTGAAGTGATTTGTCATGTCAACAAATACGGTCAAAAACTTCTATAATTGTACCGTGGAGAGCATGTACACTGCTTACTCTGTGAGCTTCGTATGAGCGAGGAATTTCATTACATTAATATGACATTAAACTGAGTCTTCATTTTCATGAGTAAATATGTACTGTTATATCTGTCTGTGGCTAATGTATGCATGTTAGCTTAAGTAAGCTTGATTGTTAGTGTTCACGTGTTAATTCATGTGTAAATGTGTATGCAGAGTGCATTTGAGTGTGTGAGTTTATGTCTATGTGGAGTGCATATACATGTGTGTGGCATACGTAGAGTGCATTTGAGTACTTGGAGAGTGTGTACGTGTGTGTGTGCGGGTGCGTGCGAGCATGTGTGTGTGTGTGGAGAGTGTGTGTGAGTGTGAGCATATGTGTGTGTATGTGTGTGTGCGTGTGAGTGCAAGAATGTGACATTAGGACTTACTCTGACACTTACCTTTCAGTACTGTGCCGTTCTGTGCACAATGGACAACAGAGGTCCAGGACCTGGGGGTCCTGAGCCCAGCCTGTCAGCCGGTGAAGTTGAGAGGAGCGCTGCTGTCTGCCTTCTCTGGGGACGCGCTGGTGCTGGCTGTTGTTATTAATCAGAATGATCCCAAGGTACAGCTCGTGATTGTTTCCTGGATACGCTTTCCATACCTCTCCTCACCCTGCTTCACAAGATGTCGTGCCTCTTGTACCCAACCTGTCAGTGCCCACAGTCTCCACACCCTTTGCTAGCTCTCCATCAACAAGGACAAATGTTTGACCCACTCCTCCTTTCCTGAGCCACACCATCCCTCACTGACCCACACCCTCACCGACTGACCCACACCTTCACTGACCCATACCCTCACCGACCGACCCACACTCTCACTGACCCACACCCTCACCGACTGACCCACACCTTCACTGACCCATATCCTCACCGACTGACCCCCCCACCCTCACTGACCCACACCCTCACCGACCGACCCACACTCTCACTGACCCTCTCCCTCACTGACCCCCACCCTCGTTGACCCACTCCCTCACTGACCCCCACCCTCACCGACTGACCCACACTCTCACTGACCCTCTCCCTCACTGACCCCCACCCTCGTTGACCCCCACCCTCGTTGACCCCCACCCTCACTGACCCCCACCCTCACCGACTGACCCACACTCTCACTGACCCTCTCCCTCACTGACCCCCACCCTAATTGACCCCCACCCTCACTGACCCACCCTCACTGACCCATACCCTCACCGACTGACCCCCACCCTCACTGATCCACACCCTCAGCGACTGGCCCACACTCTCACTGATCCTCTCCCTCACTGATCCCCACCCTCATTGACCCACACCCTCACTGACCCCCACCCTCACTGTCCCCTACCCTCACCGACTGACCCCCCCCACCCTCACTGTCCTCTACCCTCACTGACTGACCCCCACCCTCACTGTCCCCTACCCTCACTGACTGTCCCCTACCCTCACTGACTGACCCCCACCCTCACTGACTGACCCCACCCTCGTTGACTGACCCCCCCACTGACACTTCTCCACATCTCTCAGTTCTTCAAGTGTGTCACATGTAGGGGTCCTCAATAATATGGCAGGGGCATGGGAACCAGTATGATAGAGCTGAGAATGAGCTTTGCAGGTTTGCAAGTAGATGATGGGTATAACATTAACAAAAGGAAAGACAAGTTAATGATTGGGTTGAACTGCAGACAAAGCAAAGAGTTAAATACCACAGAGGCAAAATTCATAAGACCATAAGATATAGGAGCAGAAGTAGGCCATTTGGCCCATCGAGTCTGCTCCGCCATTCAATCATGGGCTGATCCAATTCTTCCAGTCATCCCCACTCCCCTGCTTTCTCCCCGTACCCTTTGATGCCCTGGCTAATCAAGAACTTATCCATCTTTGCCTTAAACGCACCCAATGACTTGGCCTCCACAGTTGTTTGTGGCAACAAATTCCACAGATTTACCACCCTCTGACTAAAGTAATTTCAGCATACCTAAATGGATGTCCTTCAATCTTGAAGTCATGCTCTCTTGTCCTGGACTCTCCTACCATGGGAAGTAACTTTGCCATATCTAATCTGTTCAGGCCTTTCAACATTCAGAATGTTTCAAAGATCCCCCTCTTTCTCCTGAACTCCAGGGAATACAGCCCAAGAGCTGCCAGACATTCTTCATACGGTAACCTTTTCATTCTTGGAATCATTCTCGTGAATCTTTTCTGAACCCTCTCCAATGTCAGTATTTCAATGTCAACCTGGAGGCTAACTTTTAGGGCATTCTGCACAACAACTCCCCAAGTCCCTCCGCATCTCTGCATTTTGAATTCTCTCCCCATCTAAATAATAGTCTGCCCATTTATTTCTTCCATCAAGGTACATGACCAAGCACTTTCCAACATTGTATTTCATTTGCCACTTTTTTGTCCATTCCCCCAAACTATCTGAGTTTCTCTGCAGGCTCTCTGTTTCCTGAACACTACCCAATTCTCCACCTGTCTTTGTATCATCGACAAATTTAGCCACAAATCCATCAATCCCGTAGTCCAAATCATTGACATACATCATAAAAAGCAGTGATCCCACACCGACCCCTGTGGAACTCCACTGGTAACTGGCAGCCAGCCAGAATCGGATCCCTTTATTCCCACTCTCTGTTTTCTGCAGACCAGGCAATGCTCCACCCATGCTAGTAACTCCCCTGTAATTCCATGGGATCTTATCTTACTACACAGCCTCATGTGTGGCACCTTATCAAAGGCCTCGGAAGGCAATGGAGGCCAATTCTCTGGATGCTTTCAAGAAGGAGCTAGATAGGTATCTTATGGATAGGGAAATCAAAATGGCGGGGCAGGCTTGAAGGGCTGAATGGTCTACTTCTGCACCTATTGTCTATTGTTTATTGCCTTCTGAAAATCCAAGTACACCACATCCACTGCATCTCCCTTGTCTACCTTGCTTGTAATTTCCTCAAAGAATTGCAGTAGGTCAGTCAGGTAGGATATTCCTTTCAGGAAAACATGCTGGCTTTGGCCTATCTTGTCATGTGCCCCAGGTACTCTGTAATCGCATCCCTAACAAACAATTCCAACAACTTCACAACCACTGATGGCAAGCTAATAGGTCTATAGTTCCTACTGTCTCCCACCGTTCTTAAATAGTGGAATAACATTTGCAATTTTCCAATCATTGGGTACAATGCCAGAATCTATTGCTTCTTGAAAGATCATTGTTAATGCCTGTGCAATCTCTCCAATTATTTCCTTTAGAGCCTGAAGGTGCATTCCATCAGGTCCAGGAGATTTATCCACCCTCAGACTATTAAGCTTCCTGAGCACCTTCTCAGTTGTAATTTTCACTTTCCATACTTCACTTCCCTGACACTCTTGAATGTCTGGTATACTGCAGATGTCTTCCACTGTGAAGACTGATGCAAAATATGCACTCAGTTCCTTTGCCATCTCTGCATCTCTCATTACACTACCTCCAGTGTCATTTTCTGTTGGTCTGATATCTACCCGCAACTCTCTTTTACCCTTTATATACTTCAAAAAGCTTTTAGTTTCTACTTAGATATTAGTCGCCAGCTTCCTTTCTTAATTCATCTTTTCCTTCCTAATGACCTTCTTCGTTTCCTCTGCAAGTTTTTAAAAGTTTCCCAATCCTCTATCTTCCCACTATCTTTGGCTTCCTTGTATGCCCTCTCTTTTGGTTTTACTTTGGCTCTGACTTCACTTGTCAGCCACAGAGTGTCCTTCTTCCATTCAAACATTTCTTCTTCTTTGGAATATATCTGTCTTGCACCTCCCTCATTTTTCTCAGAATCGCCAGCCATTTCTGTTCTGCTGTCCTTCCTGCTCGTGTCTCCTTCAAGACAACCATGGCCAGTTCCCCTCTCATGCCATTGTAATTTCCTTTATTTCACTGAGACTCTGACACTTTGGAATTTTGTTTTTACTTCTCAAATTTCAAAGTGAACTCAATCTTACTGTGATCACTGTACCCTAAGTGTTCCTTAACCTTAAGCTCTCTTTTCACCTCCAAATCTTTGCATAACACCCAATCCAGTAGAGCTGATACCTTAGTGGGCTCAACAACAAGCTGTTCTAAAAAACCATCCCTTAGACATTCTATAAATTCTCTCTCGAGTACTGGCCTGGTTTTCCCAATCAATTTTCATGTCAAAATCCCCAACGGTTATCATGACATTGCCCTTATGACATGCCTTTTCTATCTCCTGCTGAAATTTGTTATTCACATCCCGGCTGCTGTTTGGAGGCCCGTATACAACTGCCATTGGGGTCCTTTTACCCTTGCCATTTCTTAACCCATAGAGACTCTACACCTTCTGAGCCTATGTCATCCCTTTCTAATGATTTAATATTATTTCTTATACACAGGGCCTACTAACCTATCTTTCCGATACACTGTATATCCTTGGACGTTCAGCTCCCAGTGGCAGCCATCCTTTAGTCAAGTTTCAGCGATGGCCACAACATCATACTTGCCAGTCTGTAGCTGAGTTTCAAGATCGTCCATTTTATTTCTTACGTTGCCTGCATTCAAATATAACACTCTCAGTCCAGTATTTGTTGCTTTCTATTCTAACTGCACCACGCCTCTATTGCCCTGTAACTCATCTCTTGCCTGTACTTTCTATCATCTCTGTTACACGTTATCTTAAATATATTTATTTCCCCCTTCCTCAGCCCTGTCACTCCTGTTCCCATCCCCCCTGTCTAATTAGTTTAAACCCTCCCTAACAGCTCAATTAAACTTGCTTAGACGTTGGACTCCTTTGGGTTCCGGTGTAACTCATCCTTTTTGTACAGGTTGAACCTCCCCCAGAAGATGCCCCAATGATCCAGGAATCTGAAGCCCTGCCCCCTACACCAGTCTCAGCCACACATTCATACACCTGATCCTGCTATTCTTGCACTCACTAGCACGTGGCACAGGCAGCAATCCTGAGATTACTACCCTCGAGGTCCTGCTTTTCAGCTTCCTACCCAACTCCCTGAATTTTCTCTTCAGGACCTCCTCCCTTTTTCTACCTGTGTCATTGGTACCAACGTGCACTGAGGAGTTCACCCTCTCCTTTCAGAATACTTTGCACCCGCTCCGAGACATCCCACACCCTGGCATCTGGGAGACAACACACCATGCGGGTATCTCTATTAGGCTGACAGAACCTCCTGTCTGTTCCCCTCACTGTTGAATCCCCTATAACCACAGCATTCCTCATCTTCTTCTCTCCCTTCTGCAGCATGGAACCACGCTCAGTGCCAGAGGCCCGGTCGCCGTGGTCGTCCTCTGTCAGGTCACCCCCCTCCCACCCCAACAGCATCCAAAACAAGATAACGATTGCTGAGGGGGATGGTGACAGGGGTTCTCTCTACTCTCTGAGCTCTTCCCATCCCTTCCCTGACAGTTACCCACATCTCTAACTCCTGCTCACTTTCCTTAATAAGCTGTAGGTCATCAAACTGCAGCTCCAGATCCCTAACGCGTTCTCTCAGAGGCTGCATCTCGGTGCAGATCTGGCCATCTGGGAGACTGGGAGATTCCTAGGATTCCCACTCTGACCCCTACAGACATGTCCTCCATTCCTCCAAAAAAAAAGCAAGGGAAAAAATAATGAAGTCCACCTACCCAATTACCTCGCCAAAGCCCTATCAGTCTGCCTCAGACCACTCTTTCAATGACCGCTCTTTTGATGACTGCTCCGTTAGGCAGCGTCTCCCTTTTATGCCTGAACCTTCCCAGCTCTCCAACTCATGATGGGTGCGCTGGTTATAGCTGAGTTCCCGCGAAGCTTCCCTTTTTGAACTTTGCTCTTGGACATGTGCTCCGCTTCCTCTCTTGAAGCTCTCCAACTCACCAATTCAAAAGGGTAAAGAACGCAGGACTGAAGGTGTGGTATTTAAATTTGTGTAGCATTTGGAATAAGGTGGACAAACAAGTGGCACAATCAGAGATTGGTCGGTATGACATTGTGGACATCACTGAGTCACGGCTAAAGGAAGGCCATATTTTGTGCAAAGGATGTACTTTGTATTGAAAGGAACAAAGGCGTAGGCGGACGTGACTCTGTTGGTAAAAGATGGAATTATATCTTTACAAAGAGGTGACATAGGACCAGATAATGTTGAGTCTTCGTGGGTGGAGTTGAGAAACTGCAAGAGTGAAAATACCATTATGGGAATCATATTTAGGCCTCGTAATAGTAGTGAAGATGTGGGGTTCAGATTTCAAAGGGTGCTGGAAAACATATGTAACAAGGGCAATGACACAATTGTAATGGGGGACTTCAATATGCAAGAGGATTGGGAAAATCAGGTTAGTGTTGGATTGAAGAGAGGGAGTTGTTGAATGGCTAAGAGATGGCTTTTTAGAGCAGCTTGTGCTTGATCCTACTTGGTGAAAGGCTATCTTAGATTGGTTATTGTGTAATAACCCAGATATTATTAGGGAGCTTAATGCAAAGGAACCCTTAGGAGGCAGTGATCATATTATGATTGAATTTATACCTCAATTTGTGAAGGAGAAGCATAACTCATATATATCAGTATTGCAATGAATAAAGGGAATTACAGAGGCATGAGAGAGGAGCTTGCCCAGGTGGGTTGCAGAGGGATACTGGTGGGGACGACGGCAGAGCAGAGATGGCTGAAATTTCTGGGAGTAGTTCACAAGGCGCAGGATAGATATCCCACAGAAGAAGTTGTTCTCAAATGACAGGAGTAGGCAACCATGGCTGACAAGGGAAATTAGGGGCTGTATAAAATCCAAGGAAAGGGCATATATGGTAGCAAAAGTGAGCGGGAAGTTGGATGATTTGGAATCTTTTAAAGTCCAACAGAAGGCAACTAAAGAAACTATAAGAAGGGAAAAGATGAAATATGAGGGTAAACTATCCAATAATATAAAGCCGGATACCAGAAGTTTTTTCAGTTATGTGAAGAGTAAAAGGGAGGGGAGAGTTGATATTCAGCCACTGGAAAGTGATGCTGGTAAGGTAGTAATGGAGGACAAAGTCATGACAGATGGACTCAATGGGTACTTTGCATTGTTTTTCACTGTGGAAGGCACTTCTGGCGCATGGAGTGTAGGTGCTCGGCGAAGCCGTCTCCAGATCTATGATGTGTCTCACTGATATACAGGAGGCCACACCGGGAGCACCAGACACAGTAAATGACCTCAACAGACTCGCAGGTGAAGTGTTGCCTCACCTGGAAGGACTGTTTGGGTCCCTGAATGGTTGTGAGGGAGGAGGTATATGGCAGGGTTGGCACTTGTTCTGCTTGTAAGGGGAAGTGCCAGGATGGGATCAGTGGGGAGGGACGAATGGACAAGGGAGTCACGTAGGGAGCGATCCCTGCGGAAAGCAGGAAGTGGGGGGATGGAAAGATCTGTTTGGTGGTGGGATCCCTTTGGAGGTGGCGGAGGTTTTGGAGAATTATGTGCAGGATGCAGAGGCTGGTGAGGTGGTAGGTGAGGTCAAGAGGAACCCAATTCCTGGTAGGGTGGTGAGAGGATGGGATAATACAGTGTTGGGAAATGTATGATAATGCATTTTGGAAAAAGGAACAGTAGTGTGACTATTATCTGAATGGGGAGAAGGTTCAAACATCAGAGGTGCAGAGGGACTTAGGAGTCCTTGCAGAAGACTCCCAGAAGGTTAATTTACAGATTGAATCTGAGATAAAGAACGCAAATGCATTTATTTCAAGGGGAATAAAATATACAAGCAAGGGGATAATACTGAGGCTTTATAGGACACTACAAAAAGCCACACTTGGAGTATTGTCAACAGTTTTGGGCCCCATATCTCAGAAAGGATGTGTGTCATTGGAGAGAGTGCAGAGGAGGTTCACGAGGATGGTTCTGGGAACGAAGGCTGTGAGAGGGTGTATCCTATGTGGTGGTACCCAGAACCAGAGAGCACAGTGTCAAAATGCAGGGATAACCCTTGAGAACAGAGGTGAGGAGGAATTGTTTTAGACAGACAGTGGTGAATCTGTGAAATGATCTGCCACAGACCGCGGTGGAGGCCATGTCAAAGGGTATATTTAAGGCAGAAGTTGACGTTTCATGATCAGTCAGGGCATCAAAGGTTAAGGTGAGAAGGCAGGTGTATGGGATTGAGCGTAATCTGAGATCAGCCACGATGGAATGACAGAGCAGACTTGATGGACTGAATGACCTAATTCTGATCCTTTGTCTTATAGGTTTATGCTTATTCTGTTTCCCCTTGAGTACGTGTTCCCATGTGTGTTTGGGCGTGTATATGCGAGTGTGCTGTAAATGTGACGTGCGTGCTGATTGATAATGTGTTGTGTCTCGGTTACAGGCCACTCAGGTGCTGTTTGTGAACCCGATGAATGGGGTGGCCGTGTCGAGCAGCCTGCAGGGTTGTGGCAGCAGTGAGTGCCCCGTGCCAACCAACTTTATAAGGTGAGTGCCACGAACCTCTGCCACTCAGTGTGCCCCCATGTCCAAGTGGGTGTGGAGCAGGGTGACTTGCCCTGTAGGTGGACCTAATGAACCTCCCCAAGGACGCCATCTGCTCAGGTCCACTGCTGGGATTTGTAATACTTGAGCACCATGGTAGAGAGATTGGGGTGAGAACAACGAGATCTTCTGGTGATCTGCCCTTTAGTTAGTCAGGAGGTTCTGGTGGGGCAGGGAGATCTTTATGTGAGCTGCCCTGTAGTTGATCAGGAAGTTCTGGTGGGGCAGGGAGATCTTTATGTGAGCTGCCCTGTAGTTGATCAGGAAGTTCCGGTGGAGCAGGGAGATCTTTATGTGAGCTGCCCTGTAGTTGATCAGGAAGTTCTGGTGGAGCAGGGAGATCTTTATGTGAGCTGCCCTGTAGTTGTCAGGAAGTTCTGGTGGGGCAGGGAGATCTTTATGTGAGCTGCCCTGTAGTTGACAGGAAGTTCTGGTGGGGCAGGGAGATCTTTATGTGAGCTGCCCTGTAGTTGACAGGAAGTTCTGGTGGAGCAGGGAGATCTTTATGTGACCTGCCCTGTAGTTGACAGGAAGTTCTGGTGGGGCAGGGAGATCTTTATGTGAGCTGCCCTGTAGTTGACAGGAAGTTCTGGTGGGGCAGGGAGATCTTTATGTGAGCTGCCCTGTAGTTGTCAGGAAGTTCCGATGGAGCAGGGAGATCTTTATGTGAGCTGCCCTGTAGTTGTCAGGAAGTTCCGATGGAGCAGGGAGATCTTTATGTGAGCTGCCCTGTAGTTGTCAGGAAGTTCCGATGGAGCAGGGAGATCTTTATGTGAGCTGCCCTGTAGTTGACAGGAAGTTCTGGTGGGGCAGGGAGATCTTTATGTGAGCTGCCCTGTAGTTGACAGGAAGTTCTGGTGGAGCAGGGAGATCTTTATGTGACCTGCCCTGTAGTTGACAGGAAGTTCTGGTGGAGCAGGGAGATCTTTATGTGAGCTGCCCTGCAGTTGATCAGGAAGTTCTGGTGGAGCAGGGAGATCTTTATGTGAGCTGCCCTGTAGTTGACAGGAAGTTCTGGTGGAGCAGGGAGATCTTTATGTGAGCTGCCCTGCAGTTGTCAGGAATTTCCGGTGGAGCAGGGAGATCTTTATGTGAGCTGCCCTGTAGTTGACAGGAAGTTCCGGTGGGGCAGGGAGATCTTTATGTGAGCTGCCCTGTAGTTGATCAGGAAGTTCTGGTGGGGCAGGGAGATCTTTATGTGAGCTGCCCTGCAGTTGTCAGGAAGTTCCGGTGGAGCAGGGAGATCTTTATGTGAGCTGCCCTGCAGTTGATCAGGAAGTTCTGGTGGAGCAGGGAGATCTTTATGTGAGCTGCCCTGTAGTTGACAGGAAGTTCCGGTGGGGCAGGGAGATCTTTATGTGAGCTGCCCTGTAGTTGATCAGGAAGTTCTGGTGGAGCAGGGAGATCTTTATGTGAGCTGCCCTGTAGTTGTCAGGAAGTTCCGGTGGAGCAGGGAGATCTTTATGTGAGCTGCCCTGTAGTTGTCAGGAAGTTCTGGTGGAGCAGGGAGATCTTTATGTGAGCTGCCCTGTAGTTGTCAGGAAGTTCCGGTGGAGCAGGGAGATCTTTATGTGAGCTGCCCTGTAGTTGTCAGGAAGTTCTGGTGGGGCAGGGAGATCTTTATGTGAGCTGCCCTGTAGTTGTCAGGAAGTTCCGATGGTGCAGGGAGATCTTTATGTGAGCTGCCCTGCAGTTGACAGGAAGTTCTGGTGGGGCAGGGAGATCTTTATGTGAGCTGCCCTGCAGTTGTCAGGAAGTTCTGGTGGGGCAGGGAGATCTTTATGTGAGCTGCCCTGTAGTTGTCAGGAAGTTCCGGTGGGGCAGGGAGATCTTTATGTGAGCTGCCCTGTAGTTGTCAGGAAGTTCCGATGGAGCAGGGAGATCTTTATGTGAGCTGCCCTGTAGTTGACAGGAAGTTCTGGTGGGGCAGGGAGATCTTTATGTGAGCTGCCCTGTAGTTGTCAGGAAGTTCCGATGGAGCAGGGAGATCTTTATGTGAGCTGCCCTGTAGTTGACAGGAAGTTCTGGTGGGGCAGGGAGATCTTTATGTGAGCTGCCCTGTAGTTGTCAGGAAGTTCCGATGGAGCAGGGAGATCTTTATGTGAGCTGCCCTGTAGTTGACAGGAAGTTCTGGTGGGGCAGGGAGATCTTTATGTGAGCTGCCCTGTAGTTGTCAGGAAGTTCCGATGGAGCAGGGAGATCTTTATGTGAGCTGCCCTGTAGTTGACAGGAAGTTCTGGTGGGGCAGGGAGATCTTTATGTGAGCTGCCCTGTAGTTGTCAGGAAGTTCCGGTGGAGCAGGGAGATCTTTATGTGACCTGCCCTGTAGTTGACAGGAAGTTCCGATGGAGCAGGGAGATCTTTATGTGAGCTGCCCTGTAGTTGTCAGGAAGTTCCGGTGGGGCAGGGAGATCTTTATGTGAGCTGCCCTGTAGTTGTCAGGAAGTTCTGGTGGAGCAGGGAGATCTTTATGTGAGCTGCCCTGTAGTTGTCAGGAAGTTCCGGTGGGGCAGGGAGATCTTTATGTGAGCTGCCCTGTAGTTGTCAGGAAGTTCTGGTGGAGCAGGGAGATCTTTATGTGAGCTGCCCTGTAGTTGTCAGGAAGTTCTGGTGGAGCAGGGAGATCTTTATGTGAGCTGCCCTGTAGTTGTCAGGAAGTTCTGGTGGAGCAGGGAGATCTTTATGTGAGCTGCCCTGTAGTTGACAGGAAGTTCTGGTGGAGCAGGGAGATCTTTAAGTGAGCTGCCCTGTAGTTGGTCAGCTACTGGGGAATGGAGGGCTGTGGCCCTGTACAAGTTGATGGGGGTAGGCAGTTTAAATGGTTTAGCGTGGAGGAGATGAGCTGAAGGTCCTGTATGACTGTTAACTACCAGCGGAGCAGGCCTGAATGAAGCTCACCAAGCTTACCTACTTGTTTTCTGCTGGGATCCATGTTAGCATGCAGTTAGCTTTACGGTCTTACAGCTTGGGGTGTTCTGATTCAGAGTTCAACTCTGGTGCCATTCTATATCTGTACCTCCACCCCGTGCAATGTGTGGGTTTCCTCTGGGTCCTCCGGATTCCTCCCACAGTCTGAAGACGTATCACGCAGGTGATTGTCCCTTGTTGTTAGGGTGAATTGGGTTTGTCGGGGTTGCTGAGGCAGCTTGGCTCAAAGGCACGGAAGGGCCAACAGACCCCTGGAAAAAAACCCGGGTAAATATTGACACACTCCCCAGTGATCCTGGGTAAATACTGACACACTCCCCAGTGATCCTGGGTAAATACTGACACCCTCCCTAGTGATCCCGGGTAAATACTGACACAGTCCCCAGTGATTCTGGTTGAATACTGATTGTTTGCATAAAGATTGGCCTTTTCTGTCACACAGACATTGAAACATACGGTGGAATGTGTTGTTGGTGTGAAATGAAATCGGAGGGGATGTACTGGGCCAGCCTATAAGCATTGGTATGCTTCTGGCATGTGCAGAAATCACTAGCCCTGATCTGTAGCTCATTGTATTGAGTGGGGAAACTGGGCCACCCTGAGGAAACCTGCCCGGGTACAGGGGGAGTTTTCAAACTCCTTGCAGATAATGGTGGGATTTGAACCACAACTTTACAGTTGATACTGTAATAGGGTTACATTGCTGTATCAGGTGCTGTTCTTCCATCATTTGTTTATCCTCACTGTGGCAAAGGAGACTGGAAGGTTAGTGAGGTGAGAATTTACTCTTCCGTTCTGTATCCCTGGATGCAGTGGGTGCTGCTGCTCCCCCACTCTATCCCCAGATTGGGTCACCCCACCCTGACCTCCATGAACCATGGGAGGTTGTGCTGTGGCTGGAAGATGTTGACAGTGACTGTAAGCTCTTTCCCTCAGATCCTACTGGGTGGGAGGAGTGAGCTGGACACATGATGCCCTCTTCCTCGCCTGTGTACTGGAGCGTGGATCAGTGCTGCTCCTGTCCCGACTCGGGGAGCTGATGACCCTCACCACGTTTGGCAGCTCTGTGGAGTTTGGCCCAGCAGAATTCATCCCCCTGCATCCATTAATAACGTACAGGTATGATACTTCATCTTTCTGAAAGGAACCAGTTATAATGAACGTATGTGAGAGAGGCAATACAAGAACAGGGACAATGTTGAGCAAATTTTGCTCTGTGTCTGGATTCCCAGCATCTGTAGAATCTCTTCCGTGTGTGATTTGGTGCTCCACTGCGAAGTCTCTTTGAGGGCTGTCTAACCGGAAGAAGATTAAATCTGCTTTTCGATGTGAGTTCAGTGAGTTCCTCTCCCTCTGTGATCTTTAAGAATATAAGACATAATAGGAGGATTTGGCCATTCAGCCTATCAAGTCTGCTCTGCCATATGATCTTGGCTATCCATTTCCCTTTCCACCGTACTCTTCTGCTTTCTCCCTGTAACCTTTCACACCTTGACTTACAAAGAACCTATCAACCTCTGCCTTAAAAACACCCAGTTACCTGGCTTCCACAGCTGCCTGTGACAGATTCACCACTCTCTGGTTGAAGAAATTCCTCCTCATCTCTGTTTCAAATGGACACCCCTCTATTCTGTGATCGTGCCCTTTGGTCCTTGACTCCACAACTATGGGAATCATCTCCATATTCACTCTCTCTCGGCCTTTCAACATTTTGATAAATTTTAATGAGATCCACTCTTAATCTTCTAAATTCCAATGAGTACAAGCACAGAGCCATCAAATACTCCTCATGTGATATGCCTTTCATTCCCAGAATCATTTTTGTGAACCTCTTTGAACTTCTCCAATGTCTGTACATCCTTTCTGAGATCAAGGGCTCAACTTTGCTCCCAATACCCTGTGAGGCTGCACCAATGCTTTATAAAGTCTCAACATTACAGCTTTGCTTTTATATTTTAGCCCTTGTGAAATGAGTGCTGACATTGCATTTGCCTTCCTCACACTGACTCAGGTTAACATTCAGTAAATCCTGCACGAGGACGCCCAAGACCCTTTGCAGCTTGGATTTTCTCTGCATTTGGAGAATAGTCTATGCTTCTATTCTTTCTACCAAAGTGCATGAATTGCACTTCCCAACACTGTATTCCATCTGCCACTTTGCCCATTCTCCTCATTTATCATAGTCCTCCTGCAGCATCCCTGCCTACTCAACACTGCCTACCCCTCCACCTATCTTCGTATGGTCTGCAAACTTGGCCACAAAGCCATCAATTCCATCATCCAAATCTTTGACATGCAATGTAAAAGAAGTGGTCCCAATATGAATCCTTGAGGAACACCATTAGTCACCAGCAACCAATCAGAAAAGGCTCCTTTTATTCCCACTCTTTGCCTCCTGCTAATCAGTCAATGCTCTAGCCATGTTAGAATCTTTCCTGTTATACCATATGCACTTATCTTGCTAAGCTGTCTCGCGTGAGGTACTTTGTCAAGGGCCTTCTGAAAATCCAAGCTCACAGCATCCACTGACTCTCCTTTGTCTATCCTGCCTGTCATATCTTAGAGAATTTCAACAGATTTATCAGGCAAGATTTTCCCTTGAGGAAACCATGCTGACTTTCCTCTGGAACCATGCCTGAAACTATTGGTTCTTTAAAATCATTACCAATGCTCCACAATCTCATCAGCTAGCACAAAAGCCCTGGGGTATATACCAGCTATCTGGTCCAGATGAGTTATCTAGCTTCAGATCTTTCAGCTTCCCAAGCATTTTCTCTTGAGTAATAGCAACTGTATTTACTGCTGCTCTTGAGCTTCCAGTGTATTGCTATGTGTCTTCCACAGTGAAGACTGATGCAAAATACTTATTCAGTTTGTCCGCCATTACTACCATTGTTTTCCGGTGGTCCAATATCTGTTTTCGCCTCTCTATTGCTCTTTATCTGAAAAAAATGTTTGGTATCCTCTTTAATATTATTGGCAAGCTTACCTGCATATTTCATCTTTTCCCTCCTTATTGCTTTTTTAGTTGCTTAAGTTGGTTTTTAAAAACTTCCCAGTCCTCTAATTTTCCACTAATTTGTGCTCTATTATATGCTTTAATATTGGCCTTGACTCCCCCTGTCAGCCATGCTTGTGTTACCTTGCCTTTAGAACACTTTGGGGTGTGTCTATACTGCCCCTTCTGAATTGCTCCCAGAAACTCAAGCCATTGCTGTTTTGCCATCATCCCTGCTGATATCCCCTTTCGATCACCTGTGGCCTGCTCCTCCTTCACACTTCTGTAATTCCCTTTACTTCACTGTAATACTGAAACATTCGACCTTAGCTTCTCCCTCTCGAGTAGCAGTCATCCTCAGGCTTCCCTTAAGCTCCCTAATCATATTATTACACAACACCCAATCCAGAATAGCTGATCCCTTAGTGGGACTCCACCACAATCTGCTTTAAAAACCCATCTTGTAGGCATTCTAGGAATTTCCTCTCTTGGATTCTAGCACCAACCTGATTTTCCCAAACTACCTGCATATTGAAATCCCCCTTGACTATCGTAACATTGCCCTTTTGACGTGAATTTTGTTCCTCCTTCTGTAATTTGTAGCCCACATCAATAAATCCCATCAGGGTCTTTTTATCCTTGCAGTTCCTTAGCTCTACCCACAACGGTTCTACATCTTCTGATCCTGTGTCACCTTTTTCTAATGGTTTGATTTCATTTTTTACCAACATAGCCATGCCAACTCCTCTGCCTAGCTACCCAACCTTTTGATACAATGTGCATCCTTGTATCTTTGGATGTGAAGCTCCCTGCTATAATCTATAATTCAGACATGACTCAGTGATGCCCATATCATACCTGTCAATCTATAACTGCATTCCAAGATCATCCACCATATTCTTTATACTGTGTGCATTCAAATATAACGCTATCAGTCCTGTATTCGCTTTCCCACTGTTACACTGCAACTCATCTCGCTCTCTGCAATTTTGCCCTATCATCTGCCTGCCCTTTCTAAGTCTCACTATACACTGTCTCTTCTTGTATCCCAACTGCCTCATCCTCTGCCCTATCACTCAGTTTCCCATCACCCTGCTAAATTAATTTAAACCCTCCCCAACAGTTCCAGCAAACCTGCCTGCAAGGATATTGGTTCTTTATGGGTTCTGGTGTAATGTGTCCCTTGTACATATCATACCTTTTCCAGAAGAGATCCCAGTGATCCAGAAGTTTGAAACCCTGTCCACCCTCTCCACCAATTCCTCAGCCACACATTCATCTTCCAAATCATCCTATTCTTAACCTCACTGGTGTGTGGCGCAGTCAGCAAACTGGAGATTACTACCCTGGAGGTCCTGCTTTTCAGCTTTCTAACTAGCTCCCTTCAGGACCCCCTCCCTTTTCCTACCATTGGTATCAATATGTACCAAGACTTCTGGCTGCTCCCCCTCCCCCTTTAGAATGCTGTGGACCTGATCCAAGACGTCCTTGACCCTGGCACTTGGGAGGCATCACACCATCTGGGTGTTTATCACATCGCAGAATCTTGTGTCTACTCCTCTAACTCTGGAATCTCCTATCACCATGGCAGTCCTCTTCTACCCCCTTCCCTTCTGAGCCACAGTGCCTGCCTCAGTGTCAGAGACTTCGGTGCTGCAGCTTCTCCCTAATAGCTTATACCCCCTTCCGCAGTATTCAAAGTGGTATACATATTGAGGGGAACAGAAACGGGTAATCTGCACTGTCTGCTAATTTCCTTTCTTTCTTCTTACAGTCGCCTAGGTATTTGCCTTCTGCAACTTCGGGGTGATTATCTCTCTATCGCTCCTACCTATCACCTCCTCAGTTTCCCCTAGGAGCCAAAGATCTTGGAGCTGCAGCTCCAGTTCCGAAACACATTCTGTGAGGAGCTGAGGTTTCGTGTACTTGCTGCATATGTGGCTATCTGGGAGGCTGCAGGTCTCCCAGGATTCCCACATCTCACACAAAGAACACAACACAGCCCTTGGAACCATCCTTACTGCACTAACTATATTCTAACAGATGAAGAATGAAGAAAAAGAAACTTTTCAGATATATACCTCATCCAAGCTTGATGAGCCAAACCCTCTCCACTCTAACACTGGTGCACTCCAACAATGGCTGCTCCACATAGTCTACCTTTTTTTTTGCCCTTGCCAAAAATTGCTATTTGATTGGGCCACGGGAAAATGCCAAACGCCTGTGAACGCTCCTTTTTAAATCTCACTCATGGACTTATGATTTGCCTCCTCTCTTGCTCCTGATCCAATTGGGCCACGGGAAAAGATATCTGCTGCTCTCTAACCTTCTAGCTCGTATTCCTTCCCCTTCCCTCTCCACCTTATTCTGGCTTATTCCCCCTTCCTTTCCAGTCCCGGAGAAGCATCAACTGTTTATCAGTCTCTGCAGATGCTGCCTGACCTGCTGAGTTCCTCCAGCATTTTGTGTATATTGGTTTTGATCTAGGCAGTTTTTAGAGTAGGTTACATGGTCAGCACAGCATTTTGGGCTGAAGGGCCTGTAATGTGCTGAAATTTCTATGTTCTGTAACAAAACCTCTCTGTTGGGGAAAACTCACTGTTTAGAGTTTAGAAGATTGCAAAGTGATCTTTTCAGTAAAGTGCACAGTTTATAAATACTTGCTCGTTCACTCCCTGTCAAATATCTCACTCTTGTTACATCACTCACTCCATCTTTTCCTCACCTATCTCTTGTGTAGCCCCCTGGTAGGCCTCAGGCTCGCTCAGCTCGCTTCCGTCCAGGGCAGGGGTCGGCAACCCGCGGCTCCGGAGCCGCATGCGACTCTTTCATCTCTGTGCTGCGGCTCCCCATGGTTTGTTAGTTTTTGAAATGTAATTCAAAATTTGAAGATTATGGCGATCTTTACAATCTAAATAAAACGTTGTGGCGACCCCATTTCCTGGCCCATCCGAACCGGCTCACAATTAGCCACTGTTCCGGCTAAGGGAGATAGCCTACGGGGGTTTGTGAGTACGTGTCTTTTGGAGCATCCGTGCCCACGGGGGGCGGGTGGAGGGAGGCTTTAAAGCAAGGCTGTTTAGTTCGAATAAAGTTATCTTTGACTGCAGTGTCGTTATTTTAGCGCTGCGTGTAGCGCTACACCGCTACAACGTGTTTTTTATCGCTATTAATATACATCACCACTGCCAATGCCTGACACCCGCCAGTGCGCGCTTTCTTTTAATTCTTCGATCCAAGGTAGGCTAACTATGGAGTAACCTTCAACCCAACGTCTTTTTTTCGGAGTTCAAAATGTTTTTGTTGCAAGCAGAAATGTAATTTTGTTTTCTCTGCAGGAGTTCATCAATTTCATAAATGCAACACATTATAGTTTGTCTATACATAGCATAAAGGCAAAAAAAACCCGTTGTATGCAGTGTTATTTCATTTTAAATGTCAAATGGGTTTTGTGGCTCCCAGTGTTTTCTTTTCTGTGGGAAATGGGTCCATATTGGCTCTTTCAGTGGTAAATGTTGCCGACCCCTGGTCTAGGGGGAGCAGCCTTTGGGCCCGCCAGACTGGGTAATCAGCTTGTGTGGATGCTGTGTGATGTCCCCACCCCGCCAAATAACAGACAGTACACCATATGCGATTAAATGAGTTCACTTTATAGATCTTACTGGAACTATGTACTTACTGGAGATACAATATAAAAGGAAAAGTAAAGGTGCCAAACTTATCAAAGTCCAACCACTTCGTGCACAACCGTTGGAGCTCAGTTAATGAAGTCTTCTTGCCACCATTCAATCCCCTCCGACCTCCTCTACCCTCCGCCTGGGACCAACAACGGTGGTTGACCAGATGCTCCACAAACAAATACAATTCTCGTTTTCAGTAATTATAACCCAAACGAGCTTGAAAGCACTCTCTCACCAGTTAGCATAACAAAGAAGCATTTTTACTTTTAACATAACAAAGAAGCCATTTTATTAGCCTTAGCAGTAACATAAAAGAAGAAACCCCTTACACTTGTTTGAAGGGGCAGTGTACAGGAGGCAGCATCTACCCTGGGGTAGTTAGTAACAGTAGAGTGCAGTGCAGCGCTCCTGTTAGCGCCATGCTATTATAGCTTGGGGTGTCAGAGTTATTATCAGTGTCCTCTGTAAGCAGTTTGTACATTGCTTCTCAAGCACGCTTGGGTTTTAGTTTCCTCTGGGTGCTCCAGCTTCTCCCCATTACAATGACGTACCAGTTAGTAGGTTAATTGGTCATTGTGAATTGTCCTCTGATGAGCTGGGGTTAAATAGATGTTTTGCTGGGCAGTGCAGCTTGAAGGGCCAAAGGACCTATTCTCAATCAAACAATAAGCATATATAAATTAATGCTGTGCTCTTTTACAGGCAGCCGGTGCCTCAGGTCGCTGACCACACACAGACCAGTGGCTCCCCCACTTCAGAAAGTGACTCAATGAGGCAGCGCTTTTCCCTGGCAGCCCATCCTTGCCTACCCTACCTCATTGTGTCCGATGGTTACATGTTTACTGTTCTACGGTTTGCAGAACACGTTTCTGCATCAACCCTTCTGAAGTCCCTGTTACTGGACGTGACCCAGGGCCTAGAGGATGTACAGGACCTGCTGCTGAGCACTGAGGTACGGATGTTGTATACTAGAGTCCTTTAAGTAATGATTGTTCTTAATGGATGGTAACTTTGTTGCTGAAGGTAAGATCAAGGAGGTTGGAGACTGTGTGACAACCAGGAAGGGGGGAAGGGGTTAAGGAGCCAGTACAGAGTATCCCTGTGGCCATCCCTCTCAACAACAGGTACATCACTTTGGATACTGTTGGAGGAGGGGATGAGCCAATCAGAGGAAAGTCACAGTGGCTGGGTCTCTGTATCATGATCCGGTCCGGAGCCCGCATTCCGGATCTTGATCCAGTCCGTAGACTCCAGACTCCGATTCTTGTAGCCATCCCTCCTTTCACCCTTAAGCCCAAATAGGATCATCTTGGCTTAAGGAGGTGCACCTGAGACCTATCGGCTGGCAGGTGTATACAAGAGGCTCTGGCTCTGTGTCTAGTTGGGGGCTGTTCTGTCTGGTTTGCGCTATCCTGTTTTGACCCTGGCTTGGAGTACCCACTGTTAATCATCTAGTTCTGTAAGTCTGTTCTTGTAGTCACCCTGGACTGAGCTTCCTTCTGATCCCTTGCCTCCGTCGGGTAAGTAGGCTGGACTGCTGTTGCTCGGCAGGGGGATTCTGACCCTTTCCTACCCCTCTCTTCTGATGGGTTATACCCTGCAACCTGCCCAGGTGCTCTGTGTCTTGCCCAGGCCCCTGTGTTTCTGCCTGGGAGGCAGCCCTGCCCAGGAGCTATGTGGCCCGTCCTGAGGACTCTGACCCTTTCCTACCCCTTGCTTCTGATGGGTTGTGCCCTGCATCCTGCCCAGGTACCCCTTGACCTGCCCAAGCCCCTGTGTTCCTGCCTGGGAGGCTGGGCCCTGCCCAGGGGGCTATCCTCCCAGAATTCCTTGTCCCATAGACCCATCCTTTAGCCTAGCCAGGGTCCTGCCTTTGCCATGAACTCTCTGAACCCCAGGATCACCTTTGCACGCCACGGTCTCCCCATCTTGTTCTGTCCTTTAGTTGTTCCCGTCCTGCCCCTAGTACTTCAGTGTCTGCATCCTGCATTTGGGTCCAGTCTCCACGTCCTATTGTGATACTCTGGCTCTGGATTTGCCTCTCTGACTCAGAAGAGAAGGGGGAGAAGAGGTACTCTGTGGTGATTTGTTAGTTTGGGGAACAGACAGGAGATTCTGTGGGAGAGAACAAGATTCCTGGATGATATGTTGCCTCCTGGGTGCCAGGGACGAGGATATCTTGGATCAAGTCCTCAGCATTCTTAAGTGGGAGGGTGAAAAGCTAGAAGATGTGGTCCATATAGGTACTAGTGACATGGGTAGGACAGGTGATGAGGTTCTGCATTGGAAGTTCAGGGAGCTAGGTGCTAAGTTAAAGGGCGGGACCTCCAGGGTTGCTACCCATGCCACGTGCTAGTGAGGAAGATTATACAGTTTAACACGTGGATAATGAGTTGGTGGAGGGAGGGCATCAGATTTTTCTATCATTGGGCACTCTTCCAGGGAAGCTGGGACCCGTACTGAAGGGATGGTTTGCACCTAACTAATATCCTAGCGGAAATGTTTGTTAATGCTGCTTGGTGGGGTTTGAACTAGAGGTGCAGGGGGATGGGAACCAGAGTGCCAGAACAGTTAGTGGAGAGGTTGCGAAGGCAGATGTTGGCAAGACCTCAGATCAAGTTAGGAATCAAAAGGTTGAGCATGGTGCGACTAGTGTCCTCGTATATTTAAATGCAAGAAGTATCGTGTGAAAGGGGGATGATAATGCTGAAAGTGAGGTAGCTGGTTTAGAAACAGGCAATGTAGTGAGGAGAGGTTGTTGATGGGGCAAAATTGCAGTCAACAGGATGAGTTGCAACATAACAGGTGGACAGAATTGAAAAGGGTAAATACAAGACTGGAAGCGTTGTATCTGGATGCACGCAGGAAACAGAATAAGGTAGGAGGACTTGTAGCACAGTTGCAGAATGGCAGGTATGATGTTGTGGGCATCAATGAATCATGGCTAAAAGAAGGTTAAAGCTGGGAGCTTCACGTGCAAGGATACACATTGTATTGAAAGGACAGGCAGGAAGGCAGGGGGGACAGCATTTCTCAGTTGGTAAAATGAAGTCATTAGGAAAAAGAGACATCGGCTCAGAAGGTGTTGAATCATCGTGGGTAGAGCTAAGGAACTGCAAGAGTAAAATACCCTGAGGGAGTTTTGTACAGACCCCACATCCCCCAACAGTAGTAAGATGTATATAATGGAGCAAAAATTAGTGAGAAGTTAGAGGATTGGGAAGCTTTTAAAAACCAACAGAAGGCAACCATGAATTAAGAAAGTAAAGATGGGATATGAAAGTAAGCTAGCCAATAATATTAAAGATGATATCAAAAGTTTCTTCAGATACATAAAGTGTAAAAGAGAGGCAAGAGTGGATATCGGACCACTGGAAAACGATGATGGAGAGGTAGTCATAGGGGACAAGAAAATGGTAGATGAACTGAATAAGTATTTTGTGTCAGTCTTCTCTGTGGAGGACATTAGCAGTATGGTGAAAGTTCCAGGTGTCGGGTCATGAAGTGTGTAAAGTTACCAGAACTAGAGAGAAGGTTCTGGGAAAATTGGAAGGTCTAAACGTAGAGAAGTCACCTGGACCAGATATTGTCCACTCTAGGCTTCTGAAAGAGGTGGCTGAAGAGATTGTGGAGGCATTAGGAATCTTTCAAGAATCACTAGGTTCTGGAATGTTTCCGGAGATTGGAAAATTGCAACTGTCACTCCATTCTTCAAGAAAGAGAGGCAGAAGAAAGGGAACAATTGGCCAGTTACTCTGGCCTCAGTAGCTGGGGTGGGGGGGGGGGGGAATGTTGGAGTCAGTTAATAAAGATGAGGTCTTAGGGCACTTTGAGGTAGATGATAATATAGGCTGTAATATAGAATGGTGTCATCAAAGGAAAATCTTGCTTGACAAAACTCTTTGAATTCTTTGAAGAAATAACAAGTAGGATAGACAGAGGAGAGCCGGTTGATGTTGTGTCCTTGGATTTTCAGAAGGCCTTTGACAAGCTGCCACACATGAGGCTGCTTAACAAGCTACTGTTACGAAACCCCGTAACTGGGCACTTACCAGCAAAGATAGAGAGGTCCGTTGAAGTCTGATGGTACTATTTTTAAAAGTATTGATAAAGGGGCACAAAAATAAGATTAATGCAAACATACAGATAAGATACGTCGTCAATACTAAATCTAAAGCGCGGGTATAATAATAACCAATAAGCAATAGCTCTATCGTTGTCTAGGGGATAATGTATTGTCCGATGGAAATATAACAGTCACTGTTAGTTCGTTCAAGCTGCAGCGTTTTTGGGGTTAAGAGCGAGGCAGTTTAAACTTGCCCAGGTCTTTTATGATGCCAATCCGTTGAGTCAGGGGAGCGCGTTTCCCTGTTGTTAGCTAAAAGCCGTTTTCCGTGGTTCCAGCCACGAGTTCCAGCAACGGAACTGAACACACGTGGCCTCCTTCAGATGACTCCCTGCTGTTACGTGGTCGCTTAACGTTTCTTCTGGTGCATCTGAGGGGCTGTTCCTACAGACCCTCTTTTATCCTGACTCGCAGGGTCGTAGATGTCAATCAGGTTGGGGGTGATGCAATCTCTCCCTCGACCAGCCCACTTTGCCTGAGGGCGTTCACGTAGCCTAGTCTTCAATCCACAACTTTGCCTTCTGGAGACAATGGCCATGTCCGGTAGCTTTACATTGCCGGGGAAACAAGACATTCTGTACTCTCTTCTCTCCTTTCCTGGGCCCCTTGACCCAACCCAACAGTGATCTTGCGATTCTCACAACGGAGGGGGCTACGGACGTATCACTACAAGCTAAAAAAGGTTGGGAAACACTGATATAAAACCAAATATGTACTTGTATATTCTATAAAGCACTGGTGAGGCCTCACTTAGTGTCTTGTATGGAGTTCTGGGCTCCTTATTTTAGAAAGGATGTGCTGAAACGGGACGGTTCAGAGGATTTTCATGATAATGATTCCAGGGTTGAATGGCTTGTCTCTTGAAGAGCATTTGACTGCTCTGGGCCCGAATTCGCTAGAATGAAGGGACATTTCATTGAAACATCGAATGGTGAAAGGCTTTGGAAAAAGTGGATGTGGAGAGGATGTTTCCTTCTGGTGGGAGAGTCTAAGACCAGAGGACATAGTCTCAGAATACAGGGGTGATTTTTCAGAATGGAGATGAGGAATTTCCTTACCCAGAGAGTGGTGAATTTGCAGATTTCTTTGCCACAGGCAACTGTGGCAGCCAAGTCTTTATGTATATTTAAGGGTGAAGTTGATAGATTCTTGATTGGTCAGGGCCAGTGATCACAATATGAATGAGTTTAATTGAAAACCAGTGATCACAATATGATTGAGTTCAACTTGAAATTTGATAGGGTGAAAGTAAAGTCTGATGTAGCAGTATTTCAATGGAGTAAAGGTAATTGCAGTGATATGAGAGAGGAGTTGGGCAACGGAAATTGGAAGGAGCTGCTGGTAGGGATGTCAGCAGAGCAGCAATGGTGTGCGTTTCTGGGAAAAATGAGGGAGGTGCAGGATAGATGTATTCCAATAGTGAAGAAATGCTCAAATGGTAAAACTGTACAAACCATGCTGACAAGGTAAATCAAAGCTATTGTAAAAGCAAAGTAAAGGGCATACAACAAAGCAAAAATTAGTGGGATGATAGAGGATTGGGAAATTTTAAAAAACCTGTAGAGAGCAATGAAAAAAATCATTAGAAGGGAAAAGATGAAATATGAAAGCAAGCTAGCAAATAATATCAAAGTGGATAGTAAAAGTTTATTTTCAAAAATAAAAGAGAAATGAGAGTGGATATAGGACCGCTAGAAAATGAGGTGGGAGAAATAATAATGAGGGACACAGAGAAGGTTGATGAACTAACTGAGCATTTTGCATCAGTCTTCACTGTGGAAGACATTAACTAGTGTATGAAGGAAGAGAAGTGGGTCCAGTTACTATTACGAGAGAGAAGGTGCTCAAAAAGCTGAAAGACCTAAAGGTACACAAGTCACCTGGACCAGAGGAACTACACCCTAGGGTTTTGAAAGAGGTTGTGTTAGAGATTGTGGTGGCATTAGAAATGATCTTTCAAAGATCATTGAACTCTGGTATTGTGCTGGATGACTGGAAAATTGCAAATGTCACTCCACTCTTGAAGAAAGGAGGAAGGCAGCAGAAAGGAAATTATAGACCAGTTAGCCTGACCTCCGTGGTTGGGAAGATATTAGAGTCAATCGTCAAGGATGAGTTATGGAGTACTTGGTGACACAGGACAAGATAGAACAAAGTCAGGGAAAATCCTGCCTGACAAACCTGTTGGAATTCCTTGAGGAGATTACAAGTAGGATAGATAAAGGGGATGCAGTGGATGTTGTATTTTTGGACTTTCAGAAGGCCTTTGACAAGATGCCACACATGAGGCTGCTTACCAAGTTACGAGCACATGATATTACAGGAAAGTTACCGACATGGTTAGAGCACTGGCTGATAGGTAGGAGGCAGTGAATGGGAGTAAAAGGATCCTTTTCTGGCTCGCTGCCAGTGACGAGTGGTGTTCCGCAGGGGTCTGTGTTGGGACCATTTCTCCTGCTCCTATATCTTATCGTCTTATGGAAAGAATGTTTCCTATGTCGGGAGAGTCTGGGACAAGAGGGCACAGCCGCAGGATAGGGGGGCGCCCTTTCAAAGTAGTAACGTGGAGAAATTTCTTTAGCCAAAGGACGGTGAATTTGTGGAATTTTTGCCACATGCAGCTGTCAAGGCCAGGTCAGTTGAATTTAAGGCAGAATTGATAGGTTCTTGATTAGACATTTCATCAAAGTTATGGGGAGAAGGCTGGGAACTGGGGTTGAGGAGGAGAAGAAAAAAGATCAGCCATGATTGAATGGCAGAGTAGACTCGTTGGGCCAGATGGCCTAAGTCTGCTCCTGTGTCTTGTGGTGTAATGGCAGCTGTTTGGAGTTGGGAGGAAAATTGGATGAGCCATGATAAAATAGCAGAGGAGACTCAATAGGCCGAATGGCCTATTCTGGTCCTATATCTTATGGGCTTATGGTCATAAACATTTGGAATAAAAGCAGAAAAAGTCTTTTCTCAAACATTAACACAGATGTTGCTGTGATGCTGACTATGCCAGCACTTAATGTGTGTATTTCAGATTTTCAGATGTTCATTCTTGGTTGCAGGTGTTCATGAGACAGAAAGGAGGAACCATCCCAGAAAGAGGGCTGCAGTAGACCATTTGGTCCATTCAGCAAGCCTATATGTGATCCTTCCCTCCCTGTTTCTGACTTCTATCGATACTGACTCAGTAGAATTCTCTCCAGGGTGTCCTCTCTTTCTGCAGCTATGATACTCTCCCTGATTAGCAGTGCCACTTCTCCAATCTTTCATCTCCCTCCTTGTCCTTTATGGAACATTGAACGCTTCAGCAGCCTGTTCTGCCCTTGTGACAGCCATCTCTCTGAAATGGCCACAGAGTCATAGTGTGTGTTCTATGTGTTTCATAGAACATAGAATAGTACAGCACATTACAGGCCCTTCGGCCCACAATGTTGTGCCGACCTTCAAACCCTGCCTCCCATATAACCCTCCACCTTAAATTCCTTATTCTATGAGAGCTCCTCTCATTCCTCTAAACTCTTGAGTATATACAGTCACAGTCCACTCAATCTTTCCTCCTTAGACAAGCTTTCCATCCCAGAATCTTCACTGTACTCTCTCTATGGCGATTCCATTCCTTCTTGGGCAAGAAGACAAAACAGTCCGGGTTCCCCAGGTGATATTGATCTGCTCACAGAGGATTTAGTAACATTGGTCACCATTACTCCACCCTGCGAGCACCATCTGCCATCACATTCCCCCTTCTGGTTCCCCTCCCCAGCTCTTTCCCTTTTGTCCATGATCCACTATCCTCTCCTGTCAGAGTTCATCATTTTCAGTCCTTTGCCATTTCTACCAATCCCTTCCCAGCTTCTTGCATCATACCTGCTCTCCCCTTCTGTCATCTACCTATCACCCCCTTACCTGTCAACTCTTGCTCCATCTAGTCCCTCCCACCCTTTTTATATTGGTTAACTCCCCTGTTCCTTTTCAGTCCTGATGAAGGGACTCAATCTGAAACGTTGACTGTCCATTTTCATACCAGCTATTTCCCCTCTTCCTCCTGAAGGGTTTTGCTCCAAAATGTCAGCTGGCTATCGCCTATCTTCCTTTCCAGTCCTGATGAAGAGTCTCCACCCGAATCATCGAATGCCAATTTTTCAACACAGATGCTACCTTACCCACTCAGTTCCAGCTCGTGTGTGTGTGTGTGTGTCTGCAGCCTCCTATCCCACTGTCCTCGATAACACCGGCTGTTCTGTTGTAGGGGGCAGACCCGAAGCGCCGGATACCACTCATGACTTCCCTGAGCAGAAGTGTCCTACAGGGATGGGGAACACAGGATCCTGGAACGTGGACACCCCCTCCATTCTTAAAGGACCGAAAATCAGAAGACGATGAGGTACAGCTTTGCTGAAGTTGACACCATGTTCATTGTCTTATGTTGATCTTCTACATATTGTTGTTTTATAAAGTATGATATATTCCTCACCATGATGAGGGAGAGGGAAAGTTAGTGAGGGGAGAGAGAAAGAGAGGGGGAGAGATGGAGGGAGGAAGATGAAAGAGATGGAGCAATAAGAGAGTAAAGTGGGGGAGAGATAGAGTCATGAAATGCATTTCACGGTATGTTTTGATATTTATCTTTACTGCTTCTCATTGCATCTTCAGGCTGAGGAAGGTGATGAATCTGAAGATGATGCTCCATGCCCCAGGGCTCACAGCATGATGGACCAGGGCCACCTGGAATTTGCCTCCATGTTTGACACCCTCCATGCCAAGCAGGGTGAACAGGCCAACCAGCTGGAGGCCAAGCTGGGACAGGTTCAGAACAGCCTGTTGCTGGCCTGGAGTTTGGGGATGTCCATGAAAGAGGTTGAGGGCAGGCACCTGCTCATGCAGTACACAGTCCGTGCCATATTGCAGTTTGCCCGCCTGCTTCCATTTGTCCCGGCCTCTGTGCCGAGCTCAGTGGTAAATGTGAAGGGTAAACTGGTGAGCAAAGCCCTGAGAAGAAGCTCTGGCATTTACCGGACCCTGCAGCTGCTGCAGTATTGCCTGACTGTGCAGTACTGGGACTCGGTACACAAACATTGCCTTGCTCACGTGGTGAGCCTCTCATCCGGCATTGTGAAATTAATCCTCTCAGGAAAGTTGGGAGTGTCACCCTCCTCACAGTCACTCCTGAGCAGCCTTCTGGTGCTCAAGCTGTCTTCTCTCCATCTAAATGCAGTGTATTCTCTGCAGGCTGAGAACACACAACGCTCCCAGAATGCTGTGTCCACCTCCCTCCGAGCAGCAGATCCTGAGAACAAGCTTTGCAATCTCACACTAACAGAGCTGCCTTTTCAGACCATGCAAACTGCCCAGGCACCATCACACAGGTAAGAACAGTAATTGTCACAGGAGTACTCATGGATATACTGTTTGGAAATGATTTGATGAGAGGCAGTAATCTGGGATTATGAGAAGGTTTGAATCTGTCTATGGAATGTGGCCATCCTAGTCCTTGAGGAGATGGTGTTTGATGCAACCTTCTGGTGAAGGTTTCCCACAGGACTACTGGATGGGTCTTCCTTGATCTGAATCTGTAACAATAGTGATTATATCTTCAGGTCAGTATTCAGAGGGAAACTGATGGAGGTGATTCTCCTGTGTATCTACTCTCCTTGTCCTCCTTACTGGTAAAGCCTGAAGGTCAGCAATACTGCAATATTATTTATGAATGGTATAGATTGCAGTGGCGAAGGTTTGGTGATGGACAGAGAGACAGATTGGGGAATGGTTTGGTGATGGACAGAGAGACAGATTGGGGAATGGTTTGGTGATGGACAGAGAGACAGATTGGGGAATGGTTTGGTGATGGACAGAGAGACAGATTGGGGTATGGTTTGGTGATGGACAGGGAGACAGATTGGGGAATGGTTTGGTGATGGACAGGGAGGCAGAGTGGGGAATGGTTTGGTGATGGACAGGGAGGCAGAGTGGGGAATGGTTTGGTGATGGACAGGGAGGTAGAGTGGGGAATGGTTTACTGAGGGACAGTTTCGGGATGAAGTTGAGAGTGTCTTTTTAACGTTCCTGTAACCATTTTGTGTCTGGCTGGTGCAGGCTAGCTTTTATCTGGCGACTCTTGTACCAACATGTGTTGCAACATCATTCCCATCTCCGGAAACTCCAGAGACAGTCAAACAGAGGCAGCACCAGGAAGAAACTTAATCGTGAATTGGATATCCTAACATCAGTCCTTTCCCAGGCTCAGGCTGCCATGCAGACAATGGGAGAGAGACTGGGAACACAGCGGCAACTCAAACCATTCATGGGTAAGGGAATTCTTGAACATCCAGAGCAGGAAAATAAAAACTAATGATAATAAATACTGATGACTCTCAGCTGGTCAGGTCAGAATTGGACAGATGGAGAACAGGATCATTCCACTAGGAGATGTGGGTCAGATCCTGGTCAGCATCAAACATGTGGGATAGCACAGAGTCCAGGTGAGCAGTTAAGCTCACTGTATCTGCTTCTACCACCACCCCAAATATTCCTCAGATCCCTTTAAATCTCTTATTCCTGAGTTGAAACCTGTATAATTGTACCATGGAGAGCATTCTGACAGGCTGCATCACTGTCTGGTATGGAGGGGCTACTCCACAGGACTGAAAGAAGCTGCAAAGAGTTGTAAATGTAGTCAGCTCCATCTTGGGTACTAGCCTATAAAGTACCCAGGACATCTTTAGGGAGCGGTGTCTCAGAAAGGCAGTGTCCATTATTAAGGATCTCCAGCACACAGGGCATGCCCTTATCTCACTGTTACCATCGGGTAGGAGGTACAGAAGCCTGTAGGAACACACTCAGCGATGCAGGAGCAGCATCTTCCCCCATGCCATCCAATTACTAAATGGACACTGAACCCTTGGACATTATCTCACTTTTTTTAATATACAGTTTTTCTGTTTTTTGCACATTTTTTAATCTGTTCAATATACATATACTGTAATTAACTTATTTATTATCATTATTTCTATTTTCCTTATTTTTTGACTCTTCTATATTATGTATTGCGTTGAACTGCTGCTGCTAAGTTAACAAATTTCACGTCACATGCTGGTGATAATAAACCTGTTTCTGATTCTGATACCCTGAATGCACCTGCCTCTACCATCACCTCAGACAGTGTATGCAACTTAAAAATATTCTTCAGATCACTTTAAATCTCTTGTCCCTGAGTTTAAACCTATACCCAAAATGTGTTTGTTTCTACTACCACCCCTGACAGCACTGTTACATAAAATAACATTCCTCACTTTATTTGTCAATACACATCAAATCATACAGTGAAATGTGTCGTTTTCATCAAATCAAATCAGTGAGGGTGTGTTGGGGGTAGCCTGCAAATGTCACCAAACTTTTAGCACCAACATAGCATGCTCACAATGTACTGATCCTGACCCATATATCACTTTGGAGTGTGGGAGGAAACCGGAGCATCTGGAGGAAAGCCATGGGGAGAAAGTATATAATTGCTGAGGTTTGAATCGAGTTCCGATCTTCTTGCTGGTGCTGTAAAGCTTTGCACTAACTGCCACTTAAACCCCAATCTTTGCTTATAACTAAACTCCAATCCAAGCAATCTCCTGTACACTCTCTCTAGCACAATCTTAGCCATCATGTAGTGAGAACTGTCAGCCCTATCAGTGTTAGTGGTGACCTAGGTTCCACACAATCTGAAGTGTACGCAAAACTCCAAATATGGCCTATCTAGAGTTTTTAAAAAGTTGCATTAGGAACAACCCTAATCTTCTGACTTTTGAACTCAGTGCCTCAACTAATGGAAGCAAGCATTCCACAAGCCTTCTTAACCGCCTCATTGACCTGTGTAGCCACTTTCAAGGAGCATTGTACTTGGATCCCAAGACCTTGCCCTTAACAGTGTACTGTCTCCCTGCATTTGCCCTACCAAGATGCAAAATTCACATTTATCTGGGTTAAACTCCATCTGCCATTTCTCAGTCCATATCTGCAACTGATCTATGTTGTGCTGTATTCTTTGCCAGTCTTATACACTATCCACAACTCCATCAATTTTCATATCATCCACAAATTTATGAAACCACCCATCTACGTTTTCAGCCATATATGTGATATACATTACAAACAGCAAAGGTCCCAGCACAGATCCCTGTGGAACTCCGCTAATGAAGAGATGAAGGGATTAAAAGTAACATTAGCAAATTTGCCGATGACACAAAGCTGGGTGGCAGTGTGAAATGTCAGGAGGATGTTATGAGAATGCAGGGTGACTTGGACGGGCTAGGTGAGTTGGCAGATTTATGGCAGATGCAGTTTAATGTGGATAAATGTGAGGTTATCCACTTTGGTGGCAAGAACAGGAAGGCAGATTACTATTTAAATGGAGTCAAGTTAGGAAAAGGGGAAGTACAACGAGATCTAGGTGTTCTTGTACATCAGTCAATGAAAGCAAGCATTTAGGTACAGCAGGCAGTGAAGAAAGCTAATGGCATGCTGGCCTTTATAACAAGAGGAATTGAGTATAGGAGTAAAGAGGTCCTTCTGCAGCTGTACAGGGCCCTGGTGAGACCCCACCTGGAGTATTGTGTGCAGTTTTGGTCTCCAAATTTGAGGAAGGACATTCTTGCTATTGAGGGAGTGCAGCGTAGGTTCACAAGGTTAATTCCTGGAATGGTGGGACTATCGTATGTTGAAAGATTGGAGCGACTGGGCTTGTATACACTGGAATTTAGAAGGATGAGAGGGGATCTGATTGAAACATATAAGATTATTAAAGGATTGGACACACTGGAGGCAGGAAGCATGTTCCCGCTGATGGGTGAGTCCAGAATTAGAGGCTCACAGTTTAAGAATAAGGGGTAGGCCATTTAGAACAGAGATGCGGAAAAACTTTTTCACCCAGAGAGGGTGGATATGTGGAATGCTCTGCCCCAGAAGACAGTGGAGGCCAAGTCTCTGGATGCATTCAAGAGAGAGTTAGATAGAGCTCTTATAGATAGCGGGGTCAAGGGATATGGGGAGAGGGCAGGAACAGGGTGCTGATTGTGTATGATCAGCCATGATCACAGTGAATGGCGGTGCTGGCTAGAAGGGCCAAATGGCCTACTCCTGCACCTACTGTCTATTGTCTAATTACAGACTCCTACTCAAATCGTCCTTTCAACTCTGTCTTCCGTGTGCAAGCCGTTTCTGAATCCAAAAAGCAATTTTTCTCTGGATCTCATACATCTTAATCTTCTGGATCAACTTCCCATGAGAGACTTTGTGAAATGCTTTACTAAAATCCATTTAGACAACATCCACTGCCCTACCCTCAATAAATCCTCTTGTCACCTTGTCAAAAATCTCAATCAATTTGGTAAGGCACAACCTGCCATGCACAAAGCCACGCTGGCTCTCCCTAATTAGGCCATGAATTTCCAAATGCTCATATATCCTATCTCCAAGAGTTTTCACCAGCAATTTCCCTACACTGATTTATAGTTCCCAGGATTTTCCCTTGTTTCCCTCTTAAATAGAGGTACAACATTAACTACTCGTCAGTCCTCCAGGACCTCGCTTGTGGCTGGAGAGGACACAAAGATACTGGCCAAGCAATCTTGTCTGTTGCCTCCTTCAATGACCTAGGGTAAGTTCCATCAGGCCCTGGGGAATTGTATGGACTTGTACTCCTTCGGTGGCTGAACGTTTCCTTCTCCTTGACCATTAAATGCCCTAACTTATATCTATACGCTCTGCACTGATTTTGTCCTCCATGTCCTCTTCCTTGGTAAATTCTGAAGCAAAATACTCATTAAGAACCTCACTCACATTCTCTGCATCCCAGCAAATGTTCCCCTCTATATCCTTGAGAAGTCCCACCCTCTCCCTTGAATTTCTTTTACTCTTGATGTATTTATAGAATGCCGTGGGTTCACCTTAATCCTATTTGCCAAGGACTTTTCATACCCCCTCCTGACTTTCCTAATTCCCTTCTTTAGTTCTTTTCTGGATTCTTTATACTCCTCATGTGCTTCATTTGATTCTGACGTCGGAAGCTTTGCATACGTTGCCTTTTTCTTGACTAAATTCATCACCTCTCTGGACATCCAAGGTTCTCTTATCTTTCAATCCCCCTCCTTCCTTCTAACAGGAACATACCTTTCCTGTACTCTGTTCAATTGATCTTTAAACATCCTCCACATGTCTGATGTGGACTTGCCAGAGAAAAGGTGTTCCCAGTTAATGCTTGTTAGTTCCTGCCTAATTCCCTTGTATATTTGTCCCTACTCCAATTTAAAATGCTCTCACAAGGACCATACTATCCTTATCTATAGCTATCCTGAAATATAAGGAATTGTGGACACTCATTAACTGTTCATCTACTGAAAGGTCAGTCACCTGGCCAGGCTCATTACCCAACAGCAGGACCAGTACAGACCCTTCTCTCACTGGACCGTCCACATACTGATTTAAGAAACCTTCCTGGATATACTTAACAAGTAAACCCCTGACACTAAGAAGGTCTTAGTTTATATTAGGGAAGGTGAAATCCCCCATGACAACCCATTACTTTTACACATTTCCTGGTGGATATGCAATGTCCCGGTGGCTATTTGGGGGTCTGTAGTACAATCCCATCAGTGTGATTCCACTCTTTGTATTCCCAAGTTCCACCCAAATGGACTCAGTGTCTGAGTCCTCCATTATGTCTCCTGAGTGCAGTTGTGATATTGTTCCTTATTAGTGGAGCAACTCTGACTCCCCCTCTTTTTCCTCCTCCATCTTTTCTGAAACTTCAAAAACTTGGCACATTAATCATCCATTTCTGCCCCTCTCAACCAAGTTTCAGTAGTGGCTACAAGATTGTAGTTCCACGTATTGATCCGTACTCTTAAGTTCATCACCTGGCTGTGAGGTTTGCTAATGCTACTTGGGAGTAGCATTAGCAAACCTCACAGCCAGAATATTGGTTTCCCTCCAGTTCAGGTGCAACATGTCACTTTTGGTTTGTGTGGTGTTTTACATATCACAAATGTCCACAGCACCTCGCAGTGGAAATAAAATCAACAAAAGATCATGAAAGATTGCTGTTTCTCTCCTGGTGGAAGCTGCAACCCGTAGATCTTTCTGCCCAGTCTTAAAACAGGCAACCAAGAATGGCTTCTCAAAACAGCTCCTTTCTTTGCAGGTGAGGAGCATTTCCTTTTGGGTTCCTACCTGGAGTCTGTGCACATCTGGAAGACCGCCATGCAGGAGGAGATAGGCAGTGGTAAGAGGTGCATTTCTGGCACAGTCCTCTCTGGAAACCTCATTCCTTGTCTCCTGTCCTCATCTTCCTCTTCTCCATCTTACTTCCTGTCTTGTTCTATGCCCTTAGCAGTGGACTATCACCAGTCTTTTCTGGTTGCAGGAGGAAAGAGACTGGTCTACCTACAGACTAGATACAGTCTGGCCATTCTCTACACTCACCTGTACCTGTACAACCTGAGTGCTGCCCAAGACCTCTGCGAACAGCTTCTGAGGCACATGCTGAGTGCAGAGCAGACAAGTGTCTCCCCAGGTGAGAAACAAATAACCCCCATTACAGTGGTGGTTATGATGGTCTAGAGTGTGTGGGGATGTACTGGGACTTTATAGTCAGCACATTTAATGTATATAGGGGGTCAGTTAGTGCGTTCACTGGGGAAGTTGATGTTTTCAGTTTAACACGTGGGACATATAAAGTATATGCCTCGGTACAGTGTATATTCTTTGGGTGTACACTGGGTGGTTTAGTCTGTACCTTTGGGACAGTTAGTATGTGATCTTTGGAGCAGTTTGTATGTACACTTCAGGACACTGGGTACACTGGAACTGTAGTGTGTACGTTGTGAATACTTTGGAAAATTTAGAATGTACACTTTGGGTCAGTTAGTGAGTATACCTTGGGACAGGTAGTGTGGATATTAGGGACTGTCAGTGTGTACACTTTGGGTCAATTAGTATACGTGGGGACAGTTAGTATGTATATTTTGGACTGAGAAATGTACACTTACCATTACAAGGGAGAAGGTGCTCATAGAGCTGAAAAACTTAAGGGTACATAGGTCACCCGGATCAGATGAATTGCACCCTAGGGTTCTGAAAGAGATAGTGGTAGAGATTGTAGAGGCATTAGTAATGATCTTTCAAAAATCATTGGACTCTGCCAAGGAATGGAAAATTGCAAAGGTTACTCCACTCTTTAAGAAACGAGGAAGGCAGCAGAAAGCAATTATAGACCAGTTAACCTGACCTCAGTGGTTGGGAAGATGTTGGAATCAATGGTTAAGGATGAGGTTATGGAGTACTTGGTGTCACAGGTCAAACTAGTTTCCTTAAGGGAAAATCTTGCCTGACAAACCTGCTGAAATTCTTTGAGGAAATTACAGGTAGGATAGGTAAAGGGGATGCAGTGGTGTTGTATATTTTGACATTCAGAAAGACTTCTACAAGGTGTCACACCTGAGGCTGCTTACCAAGTTAAGAGCCCATTGTATTATAGGAGAGCTACCGGCATGGTTAGAGCATTTGGCTGATTGGTAGGAGGCAGCGAGTGGGAATAAAAGGATCCGTTTTTGCTTGGCTGCTATTAACTAGTGGTGTTTCGCAGGGTTCAGTGTTGGGATTAGTTTTTATGCTGTGTAACTCTCGCTTTGGCTAGCAGCTTAATATAGGGGGTGATAACCTCTGGCCCGGTCAAACTTAAGAAATCTCGTTTGGGTGGATGCTGCACGATGTGTCAGTTACAAATCAGTACCGAAAATAACAAACAGTACACAATATGTGATTAAACGATTAAGCTTTATAACTCTTACTTTGTCTATATGGTTGGTAAAGAAACGGGGAAAATAAGGAAAAAAAGGACCCAATCTTATGAAACAATCTGTTGCACAAAGTTGGAGCTCACTGATAAGTCAATTGTTCACCATTGATCTCCTCCGATTGTCACTGCCCTTCGGACCCTCGCTCTGAGTCCACCCTGTCTGGTGATCTCTCAACTCTCTCCATTCGTGTCTTCTCTCCTCATCTCTCCCCGGCAGAAGCCAGATTCACAAGACAGGGCAACAAAATCCTGACTGGCTAACATGCATCCCACAGTACCGTTGTCTCCAGCCATAACCCAAACATTGCTGCTACAGAGAAACTGTTACCTCAGCAGTGAACATTACAGAGAAGCCATTTCATTAGCCTTAGCAGTGAAACTTTACAGAGAGGCCATTACAATGCGTTACAGCTGTATAAGAATGATTTATATGATGGGATAGATTTTAACTGACATGTGGCTGTTGTGTTTTACTATTTATTGTTATGTTTATTATTTAGTGTTGCGTTTGTTATGTTATGATTGCACTGCTCCAGGGAAACACTGTCTCATTCTGCCCTGCAGAGCTGATGTATGGTTAGAATGACAATAAAGTTTTTGAATCTGAATCTTGAATCTTTTGTTGTCAAGTTTGCAGTTCATACGAAGATTGGTGGAGGGGCAGATAACGTTGAGGAAGGTAGCTAGAAAATGAGGCCAGATAAATAATAACAGAAGTCAAAGAGATGGTGAATGAGTAATTTGCATTAATCTTCACTGTGGAAGATAAATGCAATGTTAGTTTCAAGAGGTCTAGAATATAAGAGTAGGGTTGTGATGCTGAGGCTTTATATGGAATTGGTGAGGCTTCACCTTGAGTATTGTGAACAATTTTGGGCTCATTTACGAAAAGATGTGCTGACATTGGGGAGGGTTCAGAGGAGGTTCACAAGGATGATTCTAGGAGTGAAGTGGTTATCATATGAGGAATGTTTGATGGCTCTGGGTCTGTACTCGCTGGAACATAGAAGGATGAGAGGGATCTCAATGAAACCTTTTGAATGTTGAAAGGCCTAGACAGAGTAGATGTGGAAAGGGTGTTTCCCACGGTGGGTGATTCTAGTACAAGAAGACCCAGCCTCAGGAAAGAGGGGCGTCCATTTAAGACAGATGCGGAGACATTTCTTTAGCCAGAGGGTGGTGAATTTGTGGAATTTTTTTTTACCACAGATAGCTGTGGAGGCCAGGTCATTGGGTGTATTTAAGGCAAAGATTGAAAGATTCTTAATTGGCCATAGCATCAAAGGGTACGAGGAGAATGCTGGGGAGGCCTTGTTGTTGAGTGTATTTAAGGCAGAGCTTGATAGCTTCTTGTTTGGACATAGCATTAAAGGTTGTGAAGAGAAGGCTGAGGGATGTGGCTGAGGAGGGGAGGAAAGGCTCAGCCATGATTGAATGGTGGAGCAGACTCGATGGTTAAAATAGCCTCATTCTGCTCCAATATCTTATGGTCTTAATAATCCATAATATAGCTGTGTTCCCCACCACCCACCAAAGATTTTCCTGAAAGGCCACTGACACTTGGGAGGGCTATAATTATGGATTTCTTCCCCAGTCCAATTTTTCTGCAGCGAGTTTCCACAATCGTTGTAAATACCATTGAGGGTGGTTTAATTTGTGCCCTTATGCCATCCTGTGATTAACATCTGGTCACAGATGCTTTGTCCTACAGGACTCCCTCCTCCTTTAGTTCTGATTCTTCCCCGTCATTTAGGGGCTCTACCCAAATTACCTCCAACTTCCAGTTTACGCATGTTCAGATGAGATCTGTTATAATCAGGCTGAAATACAACCCTGTAAAATATTTACTTTGCATCACTGGTTAATTTCTTACTGACCACAGGTGTGAAAGATTTTCTAGCCGGCAAATTCAACTGAACAAGTTAATGTGATTAGCATACTCATAAGCAAGGGGGCAGGTGTGTGTGTGTGTGTGTGTGTACGTACAATAAGAATACATAGTGGTTGGTAAGTTGATGGAGAAGATTCTAAGAGGCAGGATTTATGAACATTTGGAGAGGCATAATATGATTAGGAATAGTCAGTGTGGCTTTATTAAAGGCAGGTTGTGCCTTACAAGCCTGATTGAATTTTCTGAGGATGAAGGTAGAGCTGTACATGTAGTGTATATGGATTTCAGCAAGGCATTTGATAGGGTACCCTGTACAAGGCTTATTGAGAAAATAAGGAGGCATGGGGTCCAAAGAGACATTGGTTTGTAGATCCAGAACTGGCTTTCCCACAGAAGGTAAAGAGTGGTTGTAGATGGGTCATATTCTGCAAGAGTTTGGTGATCAGTGGTGTGCCTCAGGGATCTGTTCTGGGACCCTTACTCTTTGTGATTTTTATAAATGACCTGGATGAGAAAGTGGAGGGATGGGTTAGTAAATTTGCTGATGACACAAATGTTGGGGGTGCTGTAGAGAGTGTGGAGGGCTGTCAGAGTTTACAACGGGACATTGATAGGATGCAAAACTGGGCTGAGAAGTGGCAGGTGGAGTTCAACCCAGATAAGTGTGAGGTGGTTCATTCTGGTAGGTCACATATGATGGCAGGATATAGCAGTGTAGAGAATCAGAGGGATCTTGGGGTCCGAGTCAATAGGACACTCAAAGCTGCTATGCAGGTTGACTCTGTGGTTAAGAAGGTATATGGTGCATTGGCCTTCATCGATCATGGGATTGAGTTTAAGAACCGAGAGGTAATGTTGCAGTTATATAGGACCCTAGTCAGGCCTCACTTGGAGTACTGTGCTCAGTTCTGGTTGCCTCACTACAGGAAGGATGTGGAAACCATAGGAAGGGTGCAGAGGAGATCTACAAGGATGTTGTCAAGTTTGGGGAGTATGCCTTATGAGAATAGGTTGAGTGAACTCGGCCTTTTGTCCTTGGAGCAACGGAGGATGAGAGGTGACCTGACAGAGGTGTACAAGATAATGAGAGGCATTGATGGTGTAGATAGAGGCTTTTTTCCAGGACTGAAATGGCTAGCATGAGAGGGCTTAGTTTTAAGGTGTTTGGAAGTTGGTACAGAGGAGATGTCAGGGGTAAGTTTTTTTTTACATGGAGAGTGTTGAGTGTGTGGAATGGGCTGCCAGCGGCAGTGGTGGCAGTGGAAATGATGGGTCTTTTAAGAGTCTCCTGGATGGATACATGGAGCTTAGGAAAATGGAGGGCAATGGGTAAGCCTAGGTAGTTCTATGGGAAGGACATGTTCAGAACAGCTTTGTGGACTGAAGGGCCTGTATTGTGCTGTAGGTCTTCTATGTTTCTATTGGTCCATATATCATTAACAGCTACATTTCCCCAGTCTCCTCTTCCTATTCCTTCGGGAATTCTTGGGAAAAGGAGTGGTGTAGTTTACACCAAGTTCTATGTACCCAGTCAGCTTTCCCTAGAACTTTAGCTGGTATTTTCCACCTGTAGTTCTTTGGTATGATTCCTTAGGGCATACAAAGCAATTGTTTAATGCCTCTTGTCATTTCAATTCTGTTTTTTGACATACCTTGGTTAATTTGTCTTTAAAATTCCAATGGCCCTTTCTACTATTCCAGAAGATTGGGCCTGATATGGTACGTGCCGTTCCCATGAAAATCCAGACTTGGCTAATTTTCCCATAAAATGAGCTCCTCTATCACTGATAAATTTGCAAGGAATTTGAAACCAGGCAATAATTTCCTCCTTCAATATCTTAACTACTGTTCTATTATTGCCTGTTCTTGTGGGGAAGGCCTCTGTCCATCCATTTAGAAATCATGTCCACTATTTATATCCCCCACTTGCTGGCATATGACATATGCGGATTTATAAATGGTGCCTCTGGGATGCGCAAATGATCAAATTTAGCAGGAGACTTTCCCCGATTATTTGTTTGACAAATTTCAGAAGTTTTAACCATTTGCTCAGCTACCACTGTTGTCATATTTGATGTGGTACCCCTCCTTTTCCAATACGTCCTTGTCCATGTGCTGGTGAGGACTCTGTGGTAGGGGGTGCAGATGTAGACTGTTGTAAGTTCATTGAAAGGGTAATGGCCTCCCTGGAAAGGGCAACAGATTCAGCAGCTGCATCTGCTGCAGGGCCTTGTGCCACAGGGTTGGAGCTTCGTGTCTGGGCTTCATATTTTCCTACAGCAATCTGCTGGGGCAATAAATAGCCTGTAGCAAATTCTTAATAAGTTGAACATGCTGTATAGGTTTACCGAAGGAGGTAATCAATCCCCTCTGCTGTCATATGGTACCAAAATCATGTACTACCCCAGAAGCACATCGTGAATCGATGTAGCTATACACAGTTTTACCCTCAGCACTGGTGAGACCAAAGAGCTCAGCTGCTTTCTTCAGAGAGTGAACCCACTTCCAATACCTCATGAGGAGTCACCACAGCATACCTAGCCAGGGTCTCAAAATCATTGTTTACATGATGAACCATCAGTAAAAAGAATCAAATCTGGGTTATTTAAAGGGTAAACTCAAATTAGGATGAGGGGTGGTTGTGGCTTGTACAGTTAACACACAATCAAGTTCAGCATCACTGTGAATGGGAACAAGGGTGCCTGGATTAAGGGTGGGCGCTCTTAAAAATCAAATTTGGTTTTAAAGATTGCATGACCTTCTACGCTATTCACCTTGCTGCTGTGAAGCATTGTGTAACCGTTGAGTTGAGGAGCAGCATTACTACACGAGGAGTCAACACTGAACAGGAGTGCTCCAGTATCATTGGTGTGGCCGATTCAACCATCACTGCTGTCTGCACTTGGGTATTCAGGAGTCGATAGTAATTTATCATGCCGAGGAATGAAAGCATAGTGTTTTTTTTATTTTCGGGTCCAAGAGACTGAGTGACTCCTTGCAGACTTTGAGTCCATGGGCTAATAGGTGGTTAACAGTGTTAGAGTCTTTTTGGCAATCTGCCAGTGCCTTGAAGGCCACCAGCAGATCACCAGTATATTAGAAACATAGAAAATCTACAGCACTGTACAGGTACTTCGGCCACAAAGCTGTGCTGAACATGTCCCTACTTTAGAACTACCTAGCTTTACCCACAGCCCTCTATTTTTCTAAACTCCATGTAGCCATTCAGGAGTCTCTTAAAAGACCCTATCATTTCCGCCTACACCACCGCTGCCGGCAGCCCATTCCTTACACTCACCACTCTCTGCGTAAACAATTTACCCCTGACATCTCTGTACCTGCTTCCAAGCACCTTAAAACGGTGCCCTCTCATGCTAGCCACTTCAGCCCTGGGGAAAAGCCTCTGACTATCCACATGATCAATGCCTCTCATCTTGTACACCTCTGTCAGGTCACCTCTTATCCTCTGTCGATCCAAGGAGGAAAGGCCGAGTTCACTCAACCTATTCTCATAAGGCATGCTCCCCAATCCAGGCCAACATCCTTGTAAATCTCCTCTGCAACCTTTCTATGGTTTCCACGTCCTTCCTGTAGTGTGGAGACCAGAACTGAACACAGTACTCCAAGTGGGGTCTGACCAAGTTCCTATATAGCTGCAACACTACCTCTCGGTTCTTAAACTCAATCTCACGATTGATGAAGCCCAATGCATGGTATGCCTTCTTAACCACAGAGTCAACCTGTGTAGCAGCTTTGAGTGTCCTTTGGACTTGGACCCCAAAATCCGTCTGATCCTCCACACTGCCAGGAGTCTTACATTTAATGCTGTATTCTGCCATTATATTTGACCTACCAAAGTGAACCACCTCATACTTATCTGGGTTGTACTCCATCTGCCGCTTCTCAGCCCAGTCTTGCATCCTATCAATGTCCCGTTGTAACCTCTGTCAGCCCTCCACACTATCCACAACACCCTCAACCTTTGTGTCATCAGCAAATCTACTAACCCATCCCTCCACTTCCTCATTCAGGTCATTTATAAAAATCACAAAGAGTAGGGGTCCCAGAACAGATCCCTGTGGCACACCACTGGTCACCGGCCTCCATACAGAATATGACCCTTCTTACAACCACTTTTTGCCTTATGTGAGCAAGCCATTTCTGGATCCACAAAGCAATGTCCCCTTGGATCCCATGCCTCCTTACTTTCTCAATAAGCCTTGCATGGGGAACCTTATCAAGTGCCTTGCTAAAATCCATATACACTACATCTATGGCTCTACCTTCATCAATGTGCTTAGTCACATTCTCAAAAAATTCAATCAGGCTCGTAAGGCACGACCTGCCTTTGACAAAGCCACGCTGACTATTTCTAATCATATTATGCCTCTCCAAATGTTCATAAATCCTGCCTCTCAGGATCTCCATCAACTTACCAACTCCATCAAGTAAGACTCAATGGCCTATAATTTCCTGAGCTATTCCTACTCCCTTTCTTGAATAAGGGAACAACATCCGCAACCCTCCAATCCTCCGGAACCTCTCCGGTCCTCATTGATGATGCAAAGATCATTGCCAGAGGCTGAGCAATCTCCTCCCTCGTTTCCCACAGTAGCCGTCCGGTCCCGGCGACTTATCCAACTTGCTGCTTTCCAAAAGCTCCAGCATATCCTCTTCCTCAATACCAACATGCTGAAGCTTTTCAGTCCACTGCAGGTCATCCCTACACTTGCCAAGATGCTTTTCCGTAGTGAATACTGAAGCAAAGTATTCATTAAGTACCTCAGCTGTTTATTCCAGTTCCATACACACTTTTTCACTGTCACACTTGATTGATCCTATTTGCTCACGTCTTATCCTCTTGCTCTTCACATACTTGTGGAATGCCATGGGGTTTTCCTTAATCCTGTCCGCCAAGGCCTTCTCATGGCCCCTTCTGGCTCTCCTAATTTCATTCTTAAGCTCCTTCCTGCTAGCCTTATAATCTTCTAGATTCCTAACATTACATAGTTTTTTTGAACCTTTCGTAAGCTCTTCTTCTTGACTTGATTTACAACAGACTTTGTGCACCACGAACCTTGTACTGTCCCATCTTTTCCGTGTCTCATTGGAACGTATCTACTCAGAACCCCACGCAAATATCCCCTGAACATTTGCCACTTTTCTTCCATATGTTTCCCTGAGAATATCGTTTTCCAATTTGTGCTTCCAAGTTCCTGCTTGATAGCCTCATATTTCCCCTTACTCCAATTAAACTCTTGCCTAACTTGTCTGTTCTTTTCCCTCTTTGATGCTATGGTAAAGGAGATAGAATTGTGATCACTATCTCCAAAATGCTCTCCCACTGAGAGACCTGACCAGGTTCATTTCCCAATACCAGTTCAAATACAGCCTCTCCACTTGTAGGCTTATCTACATATTGTGTCAAGAAACCTTTGTGAACACACTTAACAAACTCCACCCCATCTAAACCCCTCACGCTCGGGAGATGCCCATCAGTATTTGGAAAATTAAAATCTCCCACCACAACAACCCTGTTATTATTACTCCTTTCCAGAACCTGTCTCCCTATCTGCACCTTGATGTCCCTGTTACTATTGGGTGGTCTATAAAAATCACCCAGTAGTATTATTGACCCCTTCCTATTCCTAACTTCCACCCACAGAAACTCCATGACTTCCTCCTTCTCTGCAGCTGTGACACTATCTCTGATCAACAGTACCATGCCCCCACCTCCTTTGCGTCCCTCCCTGTCCTTTCTGAAACATTTAAAACCTGGCACTTGAAGTAACCATTACTACCCCTGAGTCATCCAAGTCTCTGTAATGGCCAGAACATCGTATCTCCAAGTGCTGATCCATGCTCTGAGCTCATCCGCTTTAATCATGATACTCCTTGCATTAAAATAGATACATCTCAGACCATTGGACTGTGCTGGTCCATTCTCTATCACCTTCCTATCCTCCCTTTTGCACTGTCTCCAAACATACTCTATTTGTGAGCCGAACTCCCTTTCCTCCGTCACTTCAGTTTGGTTTCCACCCCCCAGCAATTCTAGTTTAAACTCTCCCCAGTAGCCTTAGCAAACCTTCCCGCCCAAATGTTGGTCCCCCTCAGATTCAAGTGCAACCCAGCCTTTTTGTACAGGTCACACCTACCCCAGAAGAGGTCCCAATGATCCAGAAAGCTGAATCCCCGCCCCCTGCTCCAACCCCGCAGCCACGCATTTATCCTCCACCTCACTCTGTTCCAATACTCACTGTCACGTAGCACAGGCAGTAATCAAAAAATTACTACCTTTGTGGTCCTGCTTCTCAACTTCTTTCCTAATTCCCTGTAGTCTTTTTTCATGACCTTTTCCCTTTTCCTACCTATGTCATTGGTACCAACATGTACCATGATCTCTTGCTGTTCTCCTTCCCACTTCAAGATATCGTGGATGTGATCAGAAACATCCCGGACTCTGGCACCTGGGAGGCAAACTACCATCCGTGTTTCTTTCCTGAGTCCACAGAATCGCCTGTCTGACCCCCTAACTATAGAGTCCCCTATCACTTCTGCCATCCTCTTCCTTTCCCTGCCCTTCTGAGCCACAGGGCCAGACTCTGTGCCACGTTCATGAAGCTGGAGGAACTCAGCAGGTCGGGCAGCATCCGTTGAAAGGAGCAGTCAATGTTTCGGGTCGAGACCCTTCGTCAGGACTGATGAGGGAGGGGGCGGGGGCCCTAGAAAGGTGAGGGGAGGGTGGAAAACCAATCAGAGGGAAGATCAATGGGTGGGGGAGGGGAAGCCGGGAGGGGATAGGCAGGAGAGATGAAGAAGGAATGTAAGGGGAAAGAACTATGAAGAAGGCAGAACTGCTTTCCCCTTACATTCCTTCTTCACTTTTCCTGCCTATCCCATTCCTGCTTCTCCTCCCCCACCCCTTGATCTTTCCTCTGATTGGTTTTTTTACCTGACACCTACCAGCCTTCTCCTTCCCACCCTCCCTCCACCTTCTTTCTAGGGCCCCGCCCCCTCCTTCAGTCCTGATGAAGGGTCTTGGCCCGAAATGTTGACTGCTCATTTCCACGAATGCTGCCCGACCTGCTGAGTTCATCCAGCTTGTTGTACGTGTTACTTTGATCACAGCATCTGTGGTGTATTTTCTGTTTACAGACTCTGTGCCAGAGGCACGGCCTCTGTTTTTTCCCCCAGGCAGGTCGTCCCCGCGAACAGTACTCAAGCAGGAATAATTACTGTTAAGGGGGACAGCCACTGGGGCACTCTCTAGCACCTGCTTCTTTCGCTTCCCTCTCCTGACTGTAACCCACTTCTCTGTATCCTGTGGTCCCGGGGTGACCACAGCTGCACTCGATCACTTCCTCACTCTCCCTGACCAGATGAAGGTCATCAACCATAAAAATAATGCGAGGGCCTGGCAACAGTAATCATCTTGTACAGCAGCTGTGTATACTGGGTTCTAAGGCAACCTTGTCCAAATATAGTGTTGTCCGTTATAGGTGAAGACAAGCTGGTGTTGACTGTCAATAGACATTAGGTGCAGAAGTAGACCATTCGGCCCCTCGAGCCTGCACCGCCATTTTGAGATCATGGCTGATCAATTACCATCAATACCCGGTTCCTGCCTTGTCCCCATATCCCTTGATTCCCCGATCCATAAGATACCTATCCAGCTCCTTCTTGAAAGCATCCAGAGAATTGGCCTCCACTACCTTCTGAGGCAGTGCATTCCACACCCCCACAACTCTCTGGGAGAAGAAGTTTTTCCTTAACTCTGTCCTAAATGACCTACCCCTTATTCTCAAACCATGCCCTCTGGTACTGGACTCTCCCAGCATCTGGAACATATTTCCTGCCTCTATCTTGTCCAATCCCTTAATAATCTTATATGTTTCAATCAGATCCCCTCTCAATCTCCTTAATTCCAGCGTGTACAAGCCCAGTCTCTCTAACTCTCTGCATAAGACAGTCCAGACATCCCAGGAATTAACCTTGTGAATCTACGCTGCACTTCCTCTACAGCCAGGATGTCCTTCCTTAACCCTGGAGACCAAAACTGTACACAATACTCCAGGTGTGGTCTCACCAGGGCTCTGTACAAATGCAAGAGGATTTCCTTGCTCTTTCTCCCTTACCTAACTCGACACTGTTCAGACAATACTCTGCCCTCATGTTCCAGCTTCCAAAGTGGATAACTTCACATTTATTCACATTGAATGACATCTGCCAAGTATCTGCCCATTCACCCAGCCTGTCCAAGTCACCCTGAATTCTCCTAACATCCTCATCACATGTCACTCTGCCACCCAGTTTAGTATCGTCAGCAAACTTGCTGATATAGTTTTCTATGCCTTCATCCAAATCATTAACGTAAATGGTAAACAGCTGTGGTCCTAATACCGAGCCCTGTGGCACCCCACTAGTCACTACCTGCCATTCCGAGAAACACCCATTCACCCCTACCCTTTGCTTTCTATCTGCCAACCAATTTTCTATCCATGTCAATGCCTTCCCCCCCCAATGCCCTGAGCTTTGATTTTACCCACCAATCTTCTATGTGGGACCTTATCAAATGCCTTCTGAAAATCGAGGTACACTACATCCACTGGATCTCCCCCATCTAACTTCCTGTTTACATCCTCGAAAAACTCCCAACAGATTAGTCAAGCATGATTTACCCTTGGTAAATCCATGCTGGCTCGGCCCAATCCATATAACCATAACCATATAACAATCACAGCACGGAAACAGGCCATCTCGGCCCTCCTAGTCCGTGCCGAACTCAATCTCACCTAGTCCCACCTACCCACACTCAGCCCATAACCCTCCACTCCTTTCCTGTCCATATACCTATCCAATTAAACCTTAAATGACACAACTGAACTGGCCTCTACTACTTCTACAGGAAGCTCATTCCACACAGCTATCACTCTCTGAGTAAAGAAATACCCCCTCGTGTTTCCCTTAAACTTCTGCTCCCTAAAGAAAAAGAAGTATGACAGGGCTAAGATGAGTGGGAATACAGATGATTGGGAAAGTTTTAAGGAACAGCAGATCTTAACTAAAAAAGCAATACGGAGAGAAAAAAATCAGGTATGAGCTCAGTCTAGCCAGGAATATAAAAGGGGATAGCAAAAGCTTTTTTAGCTATGTGAAGAGAAAGAAGATAGTTAAGAACAATGTTGGCCCCTTGAAGAATGAATTGGGAGAAATTGTTATGGGAAACAGGGAAATGGCAACAGAATTTAATGCATACTTTAGATCTGTCTTCACCAGGGAGGACACAAGCAATCTCCCAGATGTATGGATGGGCCAGGGTCATAAGATATCAGAGGAATTGAGACAGATTGACATTAGGAAAGAAACTGTGATGAGTAGACTGGTAGGACTGAAGGCTAATAAATCCCCGAGTCCAGATGGTCTGCATCCGAGGGTTCTAAAAGAGGTGGCTCAGGAAATTGCGGATGCATTGGTAATCATTTTCCAATGTTCCTTAGATTCAGGATCAGTTCCTGAAGGTTGGAGAGTGGCTAATGTTATTCCACTTTTCAAGAAGGGTGGGAAGGAGAAAACGGAGAATTATCGCCGTTAGCCTAACGTCAGTCATCGGGAAGATGCTTGAGTCCATTATTAAGGACGAAATAGTGGCACATCTAGATGGCAGAAATAGGATTAGGCCGAGCCAGCATGGATTTACCAAAGGCATATCATGCTTGACTAATCTGTTGTTTTTTGAGGGTGTAACAAGGATGTTAGATGAGGGTAAGCCAGTGGATGTTGTGTACCTAGATTTTCAGAAGGCATTCGATAAGGTGCCACATAGGAGATTGGTGATTAAAATCAGAGCTCATGGCATTGGGGGCAGGGTTTCAACATGGATAGAAAACTGGTTGGCAGATAGAAAGCAAAGGGTAGCAGTGAATGGGTGTTTCTCAGACTGGCTGGAGGTGACTAGTGGGGTACCACAGGGCTCTGTATTGGGACCACAGCTCTTTACGATTTATGTCAATGATTTAGATGAGGGCATTGAAAACTATATCAGCAGGATGATACTATATCAGCAGGATGATACTAAACTGGGTGGCAGTGTGACATGCGAAGAGGACGTTAGGAGAATACAGGGAGACTTGGATAGGCTGAGTGAGTGGGCAGATACTTGGCAGATGTCATTCAATGTGAATAAATGTGAAGTTATCCACTTTGGAAGCTGGAACATGAGGGCAGAGTATTGTCTGAACGGTGTCGAGTTAGGTAAGGGAGAAATGCAAAGAGACCTAGGAGTCCTAGTTCACCAGTCAATGAAGGTGAATGAGCAAGTGCAACAGGCAGTGAAGAGGGCAAATGGAATGTTGGCCTTTGTTACAAGGGGAATTGAATACAAGAGCAAGGATGTTCTTTTGCATTTGTACAGGGCCCTGGTGAGACCACACCTGGAATATTGTGTACAGTTTTGGTCTCCAGGTTTAAGGAAGGACATTCTGGCAATTGAGGAAGTGCAGCGTAGATTCACTAGGTTGATTCCTGGGATGGCAGGGCTGTCTTACGCAGAGAGATTGGAGAGATTGGGCTTGTACACGCTGGAATTGAGGAGATTGAGAGGGGATCTGATTGAAACGTTTAAGATAATTAAAGGATTTGATAGGATTGAGGCAGGTAATATGTTCCAGATGTTGGGAGAGTCCAGTACCAGAGGGCATGGATTGAGAATAAGAGGTCAGATATTTAAAACAGAGTTGAGGAAGAGCTTCTTCTCCCAGAGAGTTGTGGAGGTGTGGAATGCACTGCCTCGGAAGACGGTGGAGGCCAATTCTCTGGATGCTTTCAAGAAGGAGCTAGATAGATATCTGATGGATAGGGGAATCAAGGGATATGGGGACAAGGCAGGGACTGGGTATTGATAGTGAATGATCAGCCATGATCTCAGAATGGCGGTGCAGACTCGAGGGGCCGAATGGTCTACTTCTGCACCTATTGTCTATTGTCTAACTCTCAATTCATGTCCTCTCGTTTGAATCTCCCCTACTCTCAATGGAAACAGCCTATTCACGTCAACTCTATCTATCCCTCTCAAAATTTTAAATACCTCGATCAAATCCCCCCTCAACCTTCTACGCTCCAATGAATAGAGACCTAACTTGTTCAACTTTTCTCTGTAACTTAAGTGCTGAAACCCAGGTAACATCCTAGTAAATCGTCTCTGCACTCTCTCTAACTTATTGATATCTTTCCTATAATTCGGTGACCAGAATTGTACATAATATTCCAAATTTGGCCTTACCAATGCCTTGTACAATTTTAACATTACATCCCAACTTCTGTACTCAATGCTCTGATTTATAAAGGCCAGCATTCCAAAAGCCACCTTCACCACCCTATCTACATGAGACTCCACCTTCAGGGAACTACGCACTGTTATTCCTAGATCTCTCTGTTCCACTGCATTCCTCAATGCCCTACCATTTACCCTGTATGTTCTATTTGGATTATTCCTGCCAAAATGTAGAACCTCACACTTCTCAGCATTAAACTCCATCTGCCAACGTTCAGCCCATTCTTCTAACCGGCATAAATCTCCCTGCAAGCTTTGAAAACCCACCTCATTATCCACAACACCTCCTACCTTAGTATCATCGGCATACTTACTAATCCAATTTACCACCCCATCAACCAGATCATTTATGTATATTACAAACAACATTGGGCCCAAAACAGATCCCTGAGGCACCCCGCTAATCACCGGCCTCCATCCCGATAAACAATTATCCACCACTACTCTCTGGCATCTCCCATCTAGCCACTGTTGAATCCATTTTATTACTCCAGCATTAATACCTAACGACTGAACCTTCTTAACTAACCTTCCATGTGGAACTTTGTCAAAGGCCTTGCTGAAGTCCATATAGACTACATCCACTGGCTTACCCTCGTCAACATTCCTCGTAACTTCTTCAAAAAATTCAATAAGGTTTGTCAAACATGACCTTCCACACACAAATCCATGCTGGCTACTCCTAATCAGATCCTGTCTATCCAGATAATTATAAATACTATTAAGAATACTTTCCTATCACTGTTATCTAGGTATGCCACTATTTCATCCTTAATAATGGACTCTAGCATCTAACCCTGTTAGGCTGACAGGATGATAGTTCTCTGTTTTCTCCCTCCCTCCTTTCTTAAAAAGTGGGATAACATTAGCCATTCTCCAATCCTCAAGAACTGATCCTGAATGTAAGGAACATTGGAAAATGATTACCAATGCATCCGCAATTTCCAGAGCCACCTCCTTTAGTACCCTAGGATGCAGACCATCTGGACCTGGGGATTTGTTAGCCTTCAGTCCCATCAGTCTACTCATCACCATTTCCTTCCTAATGTCAATCTGTTTCATTTCCTCTGTTACCCTATGTCCTTGGCCCATCCATACATCTGGGAGATTGCTTGTGTCTTCCCTAGTGAAGACAGATCTAAAGTACTTATTAAATTCTTCTGCCATTTCTCTGTTTCCCGTAACAATTTCACCCAATTCATTCTCCAAGGGCCCAACATTGTTCTTAGCTATCTTCTTTCTCTTGTTACGAATTCCCGTAACTGGATCTCTTACCAGCAAAGATAGAGAGGTCCGTTGAAGTCTGATGGTACTATCTTTAAAAGTATTTATTGATAAAGGGGCACAAAAATAAGATTAATGCAAACATACAGAAAATATACGTCGTCAATACTAAATCTAAAGCGCAGGTATTATCATAACCAATAAAACGTAACTCTATCGTTGTCTGGGGATAATGGATTGTCCGATGGAAATATGAAAGTCATTAGCTCGTTCAGGCTGCAGCGTTTTGGGTTTAAGAGAGGGAGGCGTTTAAACTTGCCCAAGTCTTTTATGATGCCAATCCGTTGAGTCAGGGGAGCGGGTTTCCCCGTTGTTAGCTATAAAGCCGTTTTCCGTGGTTTCAGCCACCAATTCCAGCCACGGAATTGAACGCACGTGGCTTGGTTTCCGATGACCGTCTGCTGTTACGTGGTCGCTTAACGTTTCTTCTGTTGCATCTGAGGGGTTGTTCCTACAGCCCCTCTTTTATTCTGACTCGCAGGGTCGTAGATGTCAAGTTGGGGGTGATGCAATCTCCCTCAACCAGCCCACTTTGCCCAAGGGCATTCATGTAGCAGAGCATCTCAATCCACAAATATGTCTCCAAAAGACAATGGCCATGTCCCGTAGCTTTACATCGCCGGAGAAACGAGCCAGCCTGTACGTCTCTTTTCCCAACCCAACAAGTGATCTTGCGATTCTCACAAAGGAGGAGGCTACGGACGTAACACTCTTCACATACCTAAAAAAAAAGCTTTTGCTATCTTCCTTTATATTCCTGGCTAGCTTGCGTTCGTACCTCATTTTTTCTCCCCGTATTGTCTTTTTAGTTAAATTCTGTTGTTCCTTAAAAACTTCCCAATCATCTGTCCTCCCACTCACCTTAGCTCTGTCATATTTCCTTTTTTTCAATGCTATGCAATCTCTGACTTCCTTTGTCAACCACTGTGGCCCCTTTCCCTCCTTTGAATCCTTCCTTCTGCAGAAGCACCGAGGAAAGGTGGAGTAGAGGTCAATCGCTGTGTACCATCAAGATTCAGATGGCATGGGGGATAAAATAACATTTGTGTCTGGTATAACCAGGAATCTCAGCTGTACTATCTGGTTGACAGCCAGCAAATCTTGCCCAAATCTTGCTCCATTTGTCTGGCCTGCCTCGGTTGGGGATTGGGGATTTGCGGGGATTGCCCAGACTTTGTATCTTGCATAGCACTGCTTGCTGTAGATGTGTCTCAATAACAGATTTTATACCGTTAACATTAGCCCCACTAAAAAAAAATCCCCTAGTATAGTTTCAATTTCAATTACGGTGTGCAGTATATTTTCCCAGGGATTCCCCTTTATCTGCCAACTGTATAGAGCATGTGACTCATTTTGAGTCTCAGATTGCTGTAACATCATTGGCTGAAATCAAGGCACATTGGGTTCAGGTAGCTCAGGATATAATCCTTCTGGGGTACAGTAGATGCTCGCATTTAGTTTGTACAATACTCTCCAACCCAGCAGTTTAACGGGTGAATTTTGGGCCGCTACAAATGATTCTTCTACTGTCTGTTCTCCTAGTTTAATATTAACATATTTGGATAAAGGCGCTATCATGGGGATTCACACTACCCCCACAGTCCTAACATTTTTCCCTACTTTTGGCAAGTCTGCAGAGGGGGATACGAATGATAAGGATGCGCCTGAATCAATCTGGACCTGTCCAGTTGGATTTGTTAGCTGGAAGGAACTACAGTCTACAGATAAGACTATAAGATATAATAGCAGAATTAGGCAATGTAGCCTTTCATGTCCTCTCAGCCATTTTATCATGGCTGATCCAATTTTTCCCTCAGCCCTAGACGTCTGCCTTCTCCCTGTATCCCCTTCATGCCCTGACCAATCAAGAACCTATCAAACTCTGCCTCAAATATACATAAAGAGTTGGCCTCCACAACTGCCTGTGGCAAAGAATTCCACAGATTTACACCGCCATTCTAAAAGGACTTCCATCTATTCTGAGGCTGTGTCCTTTGGTCTTAGATTCTCCTAACATAGGAAACATCCTCTCCACATCCACTCTTATCAAGGCATTTCAGAATTCAGTAGGTTTCAATGAGGCCATCCGTCATTCTTCTGAATTCTAGTGAATACGGGCACTGAGCCATTAAACTCTCTTTGTATGACAAGCCATTCAATCCTGGGATCATATTTGTGAATCTCCTTTGAACCCTCTCCAATTTCAGCCCATCCTTTTGAACAAAAGGGGCCTAAAACTGCTCACAATTCTCTCGTGAGACCTCACCAGTGCTTTATAACATTATATCCTTGAAATAAATGCTAACATTGCATTTGGCTTCCTCACCACTGACTCAACCTGCAAGTTAACCTTTAGGGAATCCTGCAATCTTTGCACCCCAGCTTTTTGTATTTTCTCTTCATTTATAAAACAGTTAACCCTTTCATTTCTTCCAACAAAGTGCATGACCATACACTTCCTGCCACTGTATTCCATCTGCCATTTCATTGCCCATTCTCCTAATCTGTCTGTCCTTCTGTAGCCTCTATAATTTCTCAAAATTACATGCCCCTCCACCTATCTTCGTATCATCTTGTCAGTACCTCCAGTTGAACTCGGTGCTTCCCCCTAGCCGTCAGCCTGTGGTTTTGTATTGTTATGTGCTCCTGTCCCCACTCCTGCTCTACTCCGGCCCCTGTATCACTGAATACTCCGTCTCTCACCTGTTTCTCATTATTACCTGTATTGCTGCCCCCTGTGTCTCATTGTGCTCCATCTATCATCTGACTCTCAGTGTATTTCCTGTGTTTTCACCTGTTTGTTGCCAGATTGTGCCAGTGAGTTTTCCCGAGCCTTTCCAGCATTCATCTCTGTACTCTGTCTGTCTGAATATCAACTCTGCCTGTTTCCCGATTCTGGTTTTTTGGATTTCTCTGGATGTTTTGATCTCTGCCAAACTTTGATGCCGACTTGGTTTGTACCTCGGGGTTTGTTACTCAATTACTATCACTGTGCACAGTACTGAGTCTGCAATTAGATCCCTGCTCCAGTGTACTGACACATCTGCAAATTTTACAACAAAGTCATCAATTCCATCATCCAAATTATTGACATATAACATAGAAAGAATCGGTCCCAAAATAGACCATAAGACTTAGGAGCAGAATTAGGCCACTGAGCCCATTGAGTCCATTCAACTCCATGGGCCTGGCCTCCACTGAAGTCTGTCGCAGAGTATTCCACATTCACCACTCTTTGGCTAAACAAAGTCCTCCTAACCTGTTCAAAAGGTCACCCCTCAATTTTGAGACTGTGCCTTCTCAATCTGGATATCCTCACCAGAGGAAACATCCTCTCCTCATTGATCCCAGTGCCACCTTATCATCCTTGTGTAGTCCTTTTAACATCCAGTAGGTTTCAAAGAGATCCCCACACGTTTTTCTAAATTCCAGTTAGTACAGGCCCAAAGCTGCCAAATGCTCTTCATTCGTTAACCTCTTTATTTCTGGAATCATCCTCGTTAACCTCCTCTGGACTCTCTCCAATGACAATACATCCTTTTTGAGATTGGGGCCAAAAACCGTTTACAATACTCTGAGTGCAGCCTGACTGGTGTCTTATAAAGCTTCAGCATTATCTCTTTGTTTTTATATTCTATTGCCCTTGCAATAAATGTCAACATTGCATCCAACCGCCCCCTGTGGAGCACCTCTAGTCACTGGCAGCCAGCCAGAAAAGGCTCCTTTTTATTCCAGTTCCTTGCTTCCTGCCAATCAGTCACTGCTTTATCCATGATAGCATCTTTCTGGTAATACCACGGGCTTGTATCTTGTTAAGCGGCCTCGTGTGGCACCTTGTCAAAGGCATTCTGAAAATCCATGTAAACAAAGTCAAGCAATTCTCTTTTGTCTATCCTGCTTGATATTTCTTCAAAGAATTGCAAGAGATTTTTCAGCCAGGCATGATTTTCCCTTGAGGAAACCATACTGACTATCATGTGCCTCCAAGTACCCTGTGTTTTATCCTTAGTAATTGCCTCCAACTTCTTCCCAACCACTGAAGTCAGACTTAACTGGCCTACAGTTTCCTTTCTTCTGCCTCTCTTCCCTTCATGAAGTGTGTAGAGATATTTGCAATTTTCCAGTCTTCTAGAACCATTCCAGAATCTACTGACACTTGAAAGATCATTTTTAATGTCTCCACCATTTTCAGAACTGGGGGTGTATACCCCCAGGTCCAGGTGAATTATCTCCCTTCAGACCTTTCAGTTTCCCAAGAACCTTCCCTCTAGTTATGGTAACTTCTCGCATTTAATGTCCCCTGACACCTGAAACTTCCATCATGCTGCTAGTCTCTCCCACAGTGATGCAAAATGCTTATTCATCCCATCCACCATTTTGTGGTTCCCCCATTACTACCTCTCCAGCCTTGTTTTCCAGTGGTCTGATAGACACTGTTTATTTATCTGAAGAAACTTTTGGTATCCTCTTCAATATTTTTGGCTAGCTTACTTTTGTATTCCATGTTTACCTTAATTTTTTAGTTGCCTTCTGTTGGTTTTTATCAACTTCACAATCCTCTAACTTCCCACTAATTTTTGCTCTATTGCATGCCTTCTCTTTGGCTTATATGTTGGCTTTGACTTCTCTTGTTACCCACAGTTGTGACATCTTTCCTTTAGAATACTCCTTCTTCGGGATGTCTGTGGCCTGTGCCTGCCAGATTGCTTTTAGAAATTGCAGCCATTGCTACTGTGCCATCTTCCCTGCCAGTGTTCTTTTCCAATTCTGGCCAATTCCTCTCTCATGCCTCAGTAATTCCCTTTACTCCTCTGTAATACTGATACACCTGACTTTAGCTTCTCCTTCTCAAATTTCAGCATGAATTTGATCAAATAATGATCACTTCCCCTAAGGGTTCATTAACCTTAAGCTCTCTAATCAATTCTGGTTCATTGAACAACACTGAATTCAGAATAGCTGATCCTCTAGAGCTGCTCTAAAACTCCCATCTCGTAGGCACTCTAGAAATCCCCATCTTGTAATGCAGCATCAACCTGACTTCTGCAATCTACCTACGCATTGAAGTCTCCCATGGCTACTGTAACATTGCCCTTATAGCATGCATTTTCTACCTCCCATTGTAATTTGTAGGTAACACCCTTTGGGGGTCTGTATACAATTCCCATCAGGGCATTTTTACCCTTGTAGTTGCTTAGCTCTATCCACTGATTCAATGCCTTCTGATCCTGTGTCACCTCTTTCTAATGATTTGATTTCAGTTTTTGCTAACAGAGCAACACTGCCTCCTTGACTTCCTACTTGTCCTTTTGATGCAATGTGTATCCTTGGACATTAAGCTGCCAGCTATAATATTTCAGCCATGATTCGGTGATCCCTGTAACACCTGCCAATCTGCAACCGCGCTGCAAGTTCATCCAGCTTATTCCATATACTGTGCACATTCCGATTCAACACCTTCAGTCCTGTTTTCAATTTTGTTGCACCACGCTCAACCTTTTGGTTCCTAACTTTGTCGGAGGTCTTGCCAACATCTACCTCCACAATGTCACCACTAATTGTTCTGGCACACTGGTTCCCATCCCCACAACTGTAGTTTAAACTCCACTGCAAGATTAACAAACCTTCTCACTAGGATAAATAGTCCTCTCCAGTTCAGGTGCAAACCGCCCCTCTGTAAGGGTTCCATCTTCCCTGGAAGAGACCCCAATGATCCAAAAACCTTAGGCCCGCCCTTCTCCATCAATTCCTTAGCCACATATTAAACTGTATAATCTTCCTAGTTCTAGTCTCACTAGTACATGGCACGAGTAGCAATCCTGAGATCACAACCCTGGAGCACCTGTCCTTTAACTTAGCACCTAATTCCCAAACTCCCTGTGTAGAACCTCATCATTTGTCCTGCCCATGCCATTGGTACCTACGCGGACTATGACTTCTGTCTGTTCACCCTCCCACTTAAGAATGCTGAGGACTTGATCTGGGATATCCTGGACTGTGGCATCTGGGAAGCAACATGCCATACGGGAATCTTGTTCTCACCCACAGAACCTCCTGTCTGTTCCCCTAACTAATGAAACCCCTATCACCATAGTGTGCCTTTTTGAACCCCTTTGCCTTTTGAGTCGCAGTGGCAGACTCAGTGCCAGAGACCCAGCCACTGTGACTTTCCTCTGTTAAGTGATCTCCCCCAAGAGCATCTACAGTGATATACCTGGTGGCATCTACAGTGATATACCTGTTGTTGATGGGGATGGCCATAGGGTTACTCTGTACTGGTTCCTTAGCTTCTTTCCCTTTCCTGACTGTCACCCCATTTCTTGTGTCCTGCACCTTGAGTCTTTTTCTCTCTATCTCTCTCTCTCTCCCCCCCTCTCTCTCCCCCTCTCTCTCCCCCTCTCTCTCCCCCTCTCTCTCCCCCTCTCTCTCCCCCTCTCTCTCCCCCTCTCTCTCCCCCTCTCTCTCCCCCTCTCTCTCCCCCTCTCTCTCCCCCTCTCTCTCCCCCTCTCTCTCCCCCTCTCTCTCCCCCTCTCTCTCCCCCTCTCTCTCCCCCTCTCTCTCCCCCTCTCTCTCCCCCTCTCTCTCCCCCTCTCTCTCCCCCTCTCTCTCCCCCTCTCTCTCCCCCTCTCTCTCCCCCTCTCTCTCCCCCTCTCTCCCCCCCTCTCTCCCCCCCTCTCTCTCCCCCTCTCTCTCCCCCTCTCTCTCCCCCTCTCTCTCCCCCTCTCTCTCCCCCTCTCTCTCCCCCTCTCTCTCCCCCTCTCTCTCCCCCTCTCTCTCCCCCTCTCTCTCCCCCTCTCTCTCCCCCTCTCTCTCCCCCTCTCTCTCCCCCTCTCTCTCCCCCTCTCTCTCCCCCTCTCTCTCCCCCTCTCTCTCCCCCTCTCTCTCCCCCTCTCTCTCCCCCTCTCTCTCCCCCTCTCTCTCCCCCTCTCTCTCCCCCTCTCTCTCCCCCTCTCTCTCCCCCTCTCTCTCCCCCTCTCTCTCCCCCTCTCTCTCCCCCTCTCTCTCCCCCTCTCTCTCCCCCTCTCTCTCCCCCTCTCTCTCCCCCTCTCCCCCTCTCTCTCCCCCTCTCTCCCCCTCTCTCCCCCTCTCTCTCCCCCTCTCTCTCCCCCTCTCTCTCCCCCTCTCCCCCTCTCTCTCCCCCTCTCTCTCCCCCTCTCTCTCCCCCTCTCTCCCCCCCTCTCTCCCCCCCTCTCTCCCCCCCTCTCTCCCCCCCTCTCTCCCCCCCTCTCTCCCCCCCTCTCTCCCCCCCTCTCTCCCCCCCTCTCTCCCCCCCTCTCTCCCCCCCCTCTCCCCCCCCTCTCCCCCCCCTCTCCCCCCCCTCTCCCCCCCTCTCTCCCCCCCTCTCTCCCCCCCTCTCCCCCCCTCTCTCCCCCCCTCTCTCCCCCCCTCTCTCCCCCCCTCTCTCCCCCCCTCTCTCCCCCCCTCTCTCCCCCCCTCTCTCCCCCCCTCTCTCCCCCCCCTCTCTCCCCCCCTCTCTCCCCCACTCCCCTCTCCCACCTTCAGCCTCCCAGATGATCCAGAGTTCATTCAGATCCAGCTCCAGCTCCTGAACATGGTTCATTCGCAGATCTTCTGCCAATTGTTCTGAAGCTTCTTTTTTAAGTTTAGTGCCTGCACTATTCTGTTTACTTTCTTTATTACCCATTTCTCATCTTTTTGAAATTTATGCTTAAAACAATTTGGTTAATTTATAAAGCAATGGCTATTCAATTTCCCTTTTTTCTGACCAGAAAATATACTGACTCTTGAAGTCTGACAGAATTGAGTTTGCTTGATTCAATTAAAGTTGGACTCCCTGTGGGTCTTGGACCCAGTCTTCCTTCTACCAGCTTGACCCTCTCCAGAAGCTCAGGGATGGTCACCGGCAGGGTGGGCCCTTGTTGCACCAATCTTGCCCATCTGGTTTGGTTCCCTCTGGAGATTCACGGCAGCTCACAGTCAAACTTTCTCCATGATCTCCTGGTCTACTGGTCTTGTTCACTGATCTCACTTCTCAAGCTCACAGTATAATGGTCCACTGGACCCTGTATCAAAGGGGCCCCATGTTGGGTGCTAAACTGTTAGCAAAACTAAATGTTTTGATCAGGCAAATAAATGCAGACCCCGAGAAGGCTAGGATCAAATTCACTATTGATGAGATATATCATGGAGTTTGCCTCACAATTAGGGTGTTCTGGACTCCAAATAATAGACAATAGGTGCAGAAGCAGACCATTCGGCCCCTCGAGTCCGCACCGCCATTCTGAGATCATGGCTGATCATTCACTATCAATACCCAGTCCCTGCCTTGTCCCCATATCCCCTGATTCCCCTATCCATCAGATATCTATCTAGCTCCTTCTTGAAAGCATCCAGAGAATTGGCCTCCACCGTCTTCCGAGGCAGTGCATTCCACAGCTCCACAACTCTCTGGGAGAAGAAGCTCTTCCTCAACTCTGTTTTAAATAACTGACCTCTTATTCTCAATCCATGCCCTCTGGTACTGGACTCTCCCAACATCTGGAACATATTTCCTGCCTCAATCCTATCATATCCTTTAATTATCTTAACCGTTTCAATCAGATCCCCTCTCAATCTCCTCAATTCCAGTGTGTACAAGCCCAGTCTCTCAAATCTCTCTGCGTAAGACAGCCCTGCCATCCCAGGAATCAACCTAGTGAATCTACGCTGCACTTCCTCAATTGCCAGAATGTCCTTCCTTAAACCTGGAGACCAAAACTGTACACAATATTCCAGGTGTGGTCTCACCAGGGCCCTGTACAAATGCAAAAGGACATCCTTGCTCTTGTACTCAATTCCCCTTGTAATAAAGGCCAACATTCCATTTGCCCTCTTCACTGCCTGTTGCACTTGCTCATTCACCTTCATTGACTGATGAACTAGGACTCTTAGGTCTCTTTGCATTTCTCCCTTACCTAACTCTACACCGTTCAGACAATACTCTGCCCTCTTGTTCCTGCTTCCAAAGTGGATAACTTCACATTTATTCACATTGAATGACATCTGCCAAGTATCTGCCCACTCACCCAGCCTATCCAAGTCTCCCTGTATTCTCCTAACGTCCTCTTCGCATGTCACACTGCCACCCAGTTTAGTATCGTCAGCAAACTTGCTGATATAGTTTTCAATGTCCTCATCTAAATCATTGACATAAATCGTAAAGAGCTGTGGTCCCAATACAGAGCCCTGTGGTACCCCACTAGTCACCTCCAGCCAGTCCGAGAAATACCCATTCACTGCTACCCTTTGCTTTCTATCTGCCAACCAGTTTTCTATCCATGTTGAAACCCTGCCCCCAATGCCATGAGCTCAGATTTTACTCACCAATCTCCTATGTGGCACCTTATCGAATGCCTTCTGAAAATCTAGGTACACCACATCCACTGGCTTACCCTCGTCTAACATCCTTGTTACACCCTCAAAAAACTCCAACAGATTAGTCAAGCATGATTTGCCCTTGGTAAATCCATGCTGGCTCGGCCTAATCCTATTACTGCCATCAAGATATGCCACTATTTCGTCCTTAATAATGGACTCAAGCATCTTCCCGACGACTGACGTTAGGCTAACAGGGCGATAGTTCTCCGTTTTCTCCTTCCCTCCCTTCTTGAAAAGTGGGATAACATTAGCCACTCTCCAATCTTCAGGAACTGATCCTGAATCTAAGGAACATTGGAAAATGATTACCAATGCATCCGCAATTTCCTGAGCCACCTCTTTTAGAACCCTCGGATGCAGACCATCTGGACCCGGGGATTTATTAGCCTTCAGTCCTATCAGTCTACTCATCACAGTTTCTTTCCTAATGTCAATCTGTTTCAATTCCTCTGATATCTTATGACCCTGGCCCATCCATACATCTGGAAGATTGCTTGTGTCCTCCCTGATGAAGACAGATCTAAAGTATGCATTAAATTCTGTTGCCATTTCCCTGTTTCCCATAACAATTTCTCCCAATTCATTCTTCAAGGGGCCAATATTGTTCTTAACTATCTTCTTTCTCTTCACATAGCTAAAAAAGCTTTTGCTATCCCCTTTTATATTCCTGGCTAGACTGAGCTCATACCTGATTTTTTCTCTCCGTATTGCTTTTTTTAGTTAAGATCTGCTGTTCCTTAAAACTTTCCCAATCATCTGTATTCCCACTCATCTTAGCCCTGTCATACTTCCTTTTCTTTAATGCTATACAATCTCTGACTTCCTTTGTCAACCACTGTGGCCCCTTCCCCCTCTTTGAATCCTTCCTTCTCATTGGAATGAACTGCTTTTGCATCTTTTGTATTATCCCCAAGAATATCTGCCACTGCTGATCCACTGTCTTTCCTGCCAGGGCATCCGCCCATTTAACTTTGGCCAGCTCTTCCCTCATGGATCCGTAGTCTCCTTTATTTAATTGCAACACTGACACCTCTGATCTGCCCTTATCCCTCATAAATTGTAGATAAAAACTTAACATGTTATGATCACTACTTCCGAATGGCTCCTTTACTTCAAGATCACTTATCAATTCCTGTTCATTACACATCACCAAGTCCAAAATAGCCTCGTTCCTGGTTGGCTCAAGCACAAGCTGTTCCAAAAATACATCCCTTAGACACTCCACAAACTCCCTATCCTGGGGTCCAGCACCTACCTGATTCTCTCAGTTCACCTGCATGTTGAAATCTCCCATAACGACTGCATTACCTTTAGCACATGCCAATGTTAACTCCCTAATCAACTTGTACCCAATATCCATGCTACTGTTTGGGGGCCTGTACACAACACCCATTAGGGTCTTTTTACCCTTACTGTTCCTCAGCTCAATCCACACAGACTCTATTTCCCCTGTTCCTAAGTCACCCCTTGTTAAGGACTGAATCTCATTCCTCACCAACAGGGCCACCCCACCCCCTCTTCCCATATTTCTGTCTCTACGATAGCATGTATACCCTGGTACACTCAAATCCCAGGCCTGATCCCCTTGCAGCCATGTCTCCGTTATCCCAACAATATCGTAGTTCCCCATTTTATAACCATATAACCATCACAGCACGGAAACAGGCCATCTCGGCCCTCCTAGTTCGTGCCGAACTCTTATCTCACCTAGTCCCACCTACCTGCACTCAGCCCATAACCTTCCACTCCTTTCCTGTCCATATACCTATCCAATTTTACCTTAAATGACACAACTGAACTGGCCTCTACTACTTCTACAGGAAGCTCATTCCACACAGCTATCACTCTCTGAGTAAAGAAATACCCCCTCGTGTTTCCCTTAAACTTCTGCCCCCTAACTCTCAAATCATGTCCTCTCGTTTGAATCTCCCCTACTCTCAATGGAAACAGCCTATTCACGTCAACTCTATCTATCCCTCTCAAAATTTTAAATACCTCGATCAAATCCCCCCTCAACCTTCTACGCTCCAATGAATAGAGACCTAACTTGTTCAACCTTTCTCTGTAACTTAAGTGCTGAAACCCAGGTAACATCTCTGCACTCTCTCTAATTTATTGATATCTTTCCTATAATTCGATGACCAGAACTGCACACAATATTCTAAATTTGGCCTTACCAATGCCTTGCACAATTTTAACATTACATCCCAACTTCTGTACTCAATGCTTTGATTTATAAAGGCCAGCGTTTCAAAAGCCCTCTTCACCACCCTATCTACATGAGACTCCACCTTCAGGGAACTATGCACTGTTATTCCTAGATCTCTCTGTTCCTCTGCATTCCTCAATGCCCTACCATTTACCCTGTATGTTCTATTTGGATTATTCCTGCCAAAATGTAGAACCTCACACTTCTCAGCATTAAACTCCATCTGCCAACGTTCAGTCCATTCTTCTAACTAGCATAAACCTCCCTGCAAGCTTTGAAAACCCACCTCATTATCCACAACACCTCCTACCTTAGTATCATCGGCATACTTACTAATCCAATTTACCACCCCATCATCCAGATCATTTATGTATATTACAAACAACATTGGGCCTAAAACAGATCCCTGAGGCACCCCGCTAGTCACCGGCCTCCATCCCGATAAACAATTATCCACCAATACTCTCTGGCATCTCCCATCTAGCCACTGTTGAATCCATTTTATTACTCCAGCATTAATACCTAACGACTGAACCTTCTTAACTAACCTTCCATGTGGAACTTTGTCAAAGGCCTTGCTGAAGTCCATATAGACTACATCCACTGGCTTACCCTCGTCAACATTCCTCGTAACTTCTTCAAAAAATTCAATAAGGTTTGTCAAACATGACTTTCCATGCACAAATCCATGCTGGCTACTCCTAATCAGATCCTGTCTATCCAGATAATTATAAATACTATCTCTAAGAATACTTTCCATTAATTTACCCACTGCTGATGTCAAACTGACAGGTCTATAATTGCTAGGCTGACTTCTAGAACCCTTTTTAAACAATGGAACCACATGAGCAATATGCCAATCCTCCGGCACAATCCCCGTTTCTAATGACATCTTAAAGATCTCCGTCAGATCTCCTGCTATCTCTACGCAAACTTCCCTCAAGGTCCTGGGGAATATCCTATTAGGACCCGGAGATTTATCCACTTTTAAATTTCTTAAAAGCGCCAGTACTTCCACCTCTTTAATCGTCATAGGTTCCATAACTTCCTTACTTGTTTCCCACACCTTACACAATTCAATATCTTTCTTCTTAGTGAATACCGAAGAGAGGAAATAGTTCAAAATCTCTCCCATCTCCCTCGGCTCCACACATAGCTAACCACTCTGATTCTCTAAGGGGCCAATTTTATCCCTCACTATTCTCTTGCTTTTAATTTAACTGTAGAAACCTTTCGGATTTACTTTCACCTTATTTGCCAAACCAAACTCGTATCTTCTTTCAGCTTTTCTAATCTCTTTCTTAAGATTCCTTTTACATTCTTTATATTCCTCGAGCAATTCCTTTACTCCATGTTGCCTATATCTATTGTAGACATCCCTCTTTTTCCGAACCAAATTTCTAATATCCCTTGAAAACCATGGTGCTTTCAAACCTTTAACCTTTCCTTTCAACCTAACAGGAACATAAAGATTCTGTACCCTCATAATTTCACCCTTAAGTGACCTCCATTTCTCTATTACATCCTTCCCATAAAACAACTTGACCCAATCCACTCTCTCTAAATCCCTTCGCATCTCCTCAAAGTTAGCCTTTCTCCAATCAAAAATCTCAACTCTAGGTCCTGTCCTGTCCTTCTCCATAATTATATTGAAGCTAATGCTATTGTGATCACTGGACCCGAAGTGCTCCCCAACACATACGTCTATCAGCTGACCTATCGCATTCCCTAACAGGAGATCCAACACTGCCCCATCTCTAGTCGGTACTTCTATGTATTGTTGCAAAAAACTATCCTGCACACATTTCACAAACTCTAAACCATCCAGCCCTTTTACAGAATGAGCTTCCCAGTCTACGTGTGGAAAATTAAAATCTCCCACAATCACCACCTTGTGTTTACTACATGCAACCCCCTGGGTCGCCTCAGGCTCGCTCAGCTCATTTCGTCTAGGGGGAGCAGCCTTCGGCCCCGCCAAACTGGGTAATCAGCTGGTGTGGATGCTGTGTGAGGTCCCCGCCTCACCCAAAAACAGACAGTACACCATATGCGATTAAATGAGTACAATTTATAAAGGTTACTATAACTAAGTGATTAATAACGATACAGTATATATGAAGAGAAAATTAAAGAAAAGGCGCCAAACTTATCAAAGTCCAAACCACTTCGTGCACAGCCGTTGGAGCTCAATTTCTGAAGTCTTCTGGCCACCATTCGATCCCCTCCAAACTCCTCGACTCGCAGCTCAGGACCCTCCGAGTGGTCAACCAAGCACATCCAGCTTCATCCCCCCCCCTCCCCCCTCGGAGAATCTCCCGGCCTCGGACCCCCCTTTGGGGTCCGATCCTCGCCCAGCTTAGAGCATTGCGTCCTCTCTCTCGACCCCCTCGCGCCAATCTGCCCAAAAGCCCATCAACAAAAGCTTACAGACTCAGAAGAAAGAACATTAATCCCCATTTGGTTTACAAAGGAATACCATTCTCGTTATCAGTAAATTAGCATTCCTGGTAGTTAACAAAAAAGAAGAAACCCTCTTTACACACAAATATCTGCTATCTCCTTACACATTTGCTCTTCCAACTCACGCTCCCCATTAGGTGGCCTATAATACACTCCTATCAGTGTTACTACACCCTTCCCATTCCTCAATTCCACCCAAATAGTCTCCCTAGAGGAGCTCTCTAATCTATCCTTCCAAAGCACCGCCATAAGATTTCCTCGGACAAGCAATGCGACACCTCCTCCTCTGGCCCCTCCTACTCTATCACATCTGAAGCAATTAAATCCAGGAATATTTAGTTGCCAATCACACCCTTCCTGCAACCATGTTTCACTAATAGCTACAACATCATAATTCCAGGTATCAATCCACGCTTTAAGCTCATCCACCTTTCTTACAATGCTCCTAGCATTAAAATGGATACATTTAAGATACTCTCCACCTCCTCCTCTCTTTTCATCCCTAACAATGCATTCAAATTTATTATCCTTTTCTTTCTTCTCCCCTACATCTTCGGGCTGAGCGCATCTCTTCTCCATCACCTGCCTTTCCTCCCTCATACACTGTCTATTTACTTGCTCTACTGGTGAACTAACCTCCCCTCCCATAGTTTCCTCAAATTGATTCCCGCCCCCCCCATCTTACTAGTTTAAAGTCTGCCCTGTAGCCCTAGCAAACCTCCCTGCTAGGATATTGGTCCCCCCCAGGATTCAAGTGTAACCCATCCTTCTTGAACAGGTCACGCCTGCCCCAGAAGAGGTCCCAATGATCCAGAAACTTGAATCCCTGCCCCCTGCTCCAATCCCACAGCCAGGCATTCATCCTCCACCTAATTCCATTTCTACTCTCACTGTCGCGTGGCACATGCAGTAATCCCGAGATTTCTACCTTTGCGGTCCTTCTTCTTAACTGCCTTCCTAACTCCCTATACTCACATTTCAGGACCTCTTCCCCTTTCCTACCTATGTCATTGGTACCTACATGTACCACGACCTCTGGCTCTTCACCCTCCCAATTCAGGATATCTTGGACGCGATCAGAAACGTCCCGAACCCTGGCACCAGGGAGGCAAATTACCATCCGGGACTCCCGATCACCTCCACAGAACCGCCTGTCTGAACCCTGACTATCGAGTCCCCTATTACTATGATCCCCTTTCTTCTATCCCTACCCTTCTGAGCTACAGGGCCGTCCTCTGTGCCGGAGGCCCGGCCACTGTCACTTCCACCAGGTAGGCTGTCCCCCCCAAGAGTACTCAAACATGAGTACTTATTGTCAAGGGGTACAGCCGCTGGGGTTCTCTCTAGTACCTGCCTCTTCCCCTTCCTGACCGTGACCCACCTATCTGCCTCCCGTGGACCCGGAGTGACCACCTGCCTGTAACTCCTCTCAATCCTCCTCACTCTCCCTGACCAGGCGAAGGTCATCGAGCTGCAGCTCCAGTTCCCTAACTCGGTCCCTCAGGAGCTGCAGTTCGGTGCACCTGGTGCAGATGTGGACGTCCGGGAGGCTCGGAGACTGCAGGACCTCCCACATCCGACACCGAGATCAACAAGCTGCCCTCACACTCATACCTCCCAAATAACTGAAAATAACAAGAACTAAAAGATAAGCCTACTGTGCCCTCTTCCGCCTAAGCCCCCTGAGCCCAAGCCCTACACTCTGCTCCCGGCGCACTCCGCTGCCCGCAAACGAAGCTGCCCGCTTCTTAAGGCTGTGTTCTTTTTATATCTTCCCGCCTTCCCAGGCCTCCTTCACGCGCCTGCGCAGTCCCGCCTCTCAGAACTCCGATCTGAGACGCAATTGGACAATTTGAAAATGGCCGCCGCCGCACTTCCTCTCAAAGCCTCGCTGTCCTCTTCCAAAAGAGGACATCTGAGCTTCAAGCTCATCTGTCTTATTTCTGACACTACGCGCATTCAAGTATAGCATTCTTAGCCCATTCCTCCTCTCTTTGCTTAAAACACTGTCTATTGTACCTAACCCAGCTCCTTGAACTTCCATTGGGCTAATTGCACCTTGAATTTTGATGACCTTCTCAAGATCACCCAAACCTTCTACACATTTGACCCCATGCTCCTTCTGACCAACCCTCTGTACATGTAACTTTTCCAACACATGTTCTGTCTCACCTTTCTCCTTTACACAATTAATATTTGGGAAACGTGTATTCCCCACCTGTCCCTTATCCTTCATCATATCATCTTCTCTCGTATTCTGGATCCCTGCCCCCTGCACATCTAGTTTAAACCCCCCCGAGCAGCACTGGCAAACACTCCTGCAAGAATGTTAGTATCCCTCCAGTTCAGATGTCGACAGTCCCTTCGAAACAGATCCCAACGTCCCTGGAACAAAGACCAATTATCCAAAAATAAGCAGTGGAAAGTTCCTTCTTTTATACAGTATAGAATCAAGATGTTCGTAATGTCAAGCTTAACCACACATAAAAACAGGAGCAAGTAGGTACATCAGAGGCACATGATATTTTTAATCATAGAATAGACAGTAGCTATGTCATATAAATATATATTCATTCTTTCTGTACTTCGGGCAACCTCCTGTTTACGAAAGACTGTCTGCTGTAAGTCTAAGCTTAGGACATTGGGTTAAAAAAGTTTATTGGGTTACAAAGTTTAAATAGAAAAATTCTTCAACCAGCTAGTCTGGACTGATTTTATGGCTGACTACATCCAAAGTTTTAGCAACACCAGTGGAATAGGGAAGTTACATATTTTCGTAACTTTAAGGGTCATAATGGAAGAGAACTAGCAACTCTGGTGCTATCAGATAAACAATCCTTCATTCTTCCACAGTCAATTAGTGTGTACAGTTTGGAACATTTAGTGTATACTCTTTAGGACAGTTAGTATGCATTCATTGGGACATTTAGTGAGTATACTTTGGGGCAGGTAGTGTGTACAATTTGGGAAGGTTAATATGTACACTGTGGGACAGTTAGTGTGTTCATTTTGGGACAATTTGTGTGTGCACATTGAGTCAAAATTTGTATGGGACACTGGTGTGGACACTGACTGAGTCCTGAGTATTTGTTTTCTGTCTTTTCAGGCCTGGGTATTGGCGATGTTGCTGCTGTGGCAGTACTTCAGTCTCTGTCTCGATTCATGGCCCTCTATTTCACTAACCAGCCTCTCTATGTGCTGCCCCCTCACCACATCGACGTACTGCCTCCCCTGCACTTCAGACCTGGTAAGGGGCTCCACACAAACCAAGTGACCATGTTGACTGCAGAGGGTGCTGGGTGCAGGGAGATGGATGGATCTGGCTTTCTGAGAGGGTATTATGTGAGGTAATGTGAAATGGTGTGAGTGAGGTGGCATGGTGTTTGATGGGGTGAGGGGCCTGGAAGCTGTGAAGACAAGTGGAGCAAAGTCTTCCCTGAGTTCTGAGGATGATGGTACTCAGTACCATTTGATTCTGATACTGATACTGAAGCTACTGATAAAGATCATTGTTACAAATATAAGAAAATCTGTGAATGCTGGAAATCCAAAACAACACACACAAAATGCTGGAGGAACTCAGCAGGCCAGGCAGCATCGATGGAAAAGAGTAAACAGCTGATGTTTCAGGGTACAAGGCTCTTCATCAGGACTCGTTAGTCAGGTTCCTCTGCACCTCTGCGTCTCAGTGCTCAGTAACATCTGGATGTGAAACGATGGATGGTCAGACCGAGAACTCTGTCCTTGGGAACTGCAGCAATGCCCTGGTCACATGACCTTTCTAGCCTGTCTCCCCCTGGTTGATCTGCTTCCCTCCCATCCTCGTCCTCTCATTCCAATCCAGTCTGTGATGAAACAGAACAGAGAATGTAACATTTCAGTCCACGTTGTGCTGACAACATGGAGCCTACTCCAAGATCAATCTAACCCTTCCCTCCTACATAGCTCTCCATTTTTTTAAAATCATCTATATGTCTTTCTAAGAGTCTTTTGAACATCAGTCTAGGTCCACTATTTCAGCGGCCACTTCGTGTCAAACCTTTGGGGCCGGGCCATCAGGTTCCAGTAATTCAGAAGCATGGAGTTGTGTAGGCCTTTCAGCCCATCAACACTATGCCAGCTGTCACTGCTGAATGTACTAATCACACTGCCTACATTAATTTCTTTGCTCTGTGTCCTGTTCAATCATTGGTCCAGGTACCTCTTAAATGTTGTTGCTGTCTCCACCTCTCATCACCTCCTCTGGTAGCTCATTCCAGCTACCAGTAACTCTGTGTGCGAAATAGTTACCCCAAAGATCCCCTAAAATCTCCTTCCTCAAAGCTTAAACCCATGCCCTTAGTCTTAGACAGTCCAACCACAGGAAGCAGAAACTGATTATTTACATTATCTGTGGCTCTTCTGATTTCATAAACTTCTCTAAGGTCACTACTCAGCCTCCAATGTTCCTGGGGAAACAGTAAAAGCCAGTTCAGTCTCTCCTTATAACTCATGTCACCCAGAGTCCTCTGGTCTTTCTGTCGTCCGGTCCTCCAGTCTTCTGTTCTCCTGTCTTCGACTCTTCCAGCCCCCCAGATCCCCAGATGCCCAGCCCTCTGGCCCTTCAGTCCCCCAGTCCTCTTGTCCACCAGACCTTCCAGTTTCCCAAGAACCTCTTCACTAGTAATAGTAACTTAGCGTACTCCATGACCACTGACACCTGGTACTTCCACCATGCTGCTCGTGTCTTCTACAGTGAAGGCTGATGTAAAATACCTACTCAATTCGCCTCATTGCTACCTCTTCAATATTGTTTTCTAGCAGTCCGATATCCACTCTCACCTCTCTTTTACACTTCATGTATCTGAAGAAACTTTTGTTAACCTCTTTAATATTATTGCTTTGCTTACTTTTGTATTCTATCTTTACCTTTTTAATGACTTTTTTAGTTGCCTTCTGTTGGTTTTTAAAAGCTTTCCAATCCTCTGACTTCTCACTAATCTGTGCTGTATTATATGCCCTCTCTTTGGCTTTTATGTTGACTTTGACTTCCCTTATTAGTCACGATTGTCTCATCTTGCCTTTCAAATGATCTTTTCTTTGGGATGTATCTATCCTGTGCCTTCTGAATTGCTTCCAGAAATTCCAGCCATGCTGTTCTGCCATCATCCCTGCCAGTGTTCTTTTCCAATCAACTCTGGCCAGCTCCTCTCTCATGCCTCAGTAATTCCCCTCACTCCACTGTAATACTGATACTGACTTTCGCTTCTCCGTCTCAAATTTCAGGATGAATTCGTTCATATTAGGATCACCTTCCACCGAGTGTTATTTTACTTTAAGGTCTCTAATCAATTCTGGTTCATTGCACAACACCCAATCCAGAATAGCTGATCCCTTTTGGTAGCAACCACAAGATACTCTAAAAAGCGATCTCGTCGGCATTCTATAACACTCCCCCTCCTGGAATCCAGTACCAACCTGATTTTCCCAATATACAATTGACCCTCCTTATCCGCGAATTCCGCATGCCAAGTCAAGTCACTTTTATTGTCATTTCAACCATAACTGCTGATACAGTGCATAGTAAAAATGAGACAACATTTTTCATGACCATGGTTTTACATGACACAGTACAAAAAAACTAGACTGAACTACGTAATAAAAAAACACAGAGAAAGCTATACTAGACTGCAGACCTACACAGGACTGCATAAAGTGCACAAAAAAAGTGCAGGCATTTACAATAAATTATAAACAGGACAGTAGGGCAAGGTGTCAGTCTAGGCTCTGAGAGTATTGAGGAGCCTGATAGCTTGGGGGAAGAAACTGTTACATAGGCTGGTCGTGAGAGCCCAAATGTCGGAGCCTTTTCCCAGACGGCAGGAGGGAGAAGAGATTGTATGAGGGGTGTGTGGAGTCCTTCATAATGCTGTTTCCTTTGCGGATGCAGCATGTACTGTAAATGTTCATAATGGCGGGAAGAGAGACCCCGATTATCTTCTCAGCTGACCTCGCTATCCGTTGCAGGGTCTTGCGATCTGAGATGGTGCAATTTCCAAACCAGGCAGTGATGCAGTGCTCAGGATGCTCTCAATACAACCCCTGTAGAATGTGATGAGGATGGGGGGGGGGGGGGGTGGGAGATGGACTTTCCTCAGCCTTCATAGAAAGTAGTGATGCTACTGGGCTTTCTTTGCTATGGAGCTGGTGTTGAGGGACCAGGTGAGATTCTCCGTCAAGTGAACACCAAGAAATTTGGTGCTCTTTACAATCTCTACCGAGGAGCCGTCGATGTTCAGCAGGGAGTGGTTGCTCCATGCCCTCTTGAAGTCAACAACAATCTCTTTTGTTTTGTTCATATTAAGAGACAGGTTGTTGGCTCTGCACCAGTCCGTTAGACGCTGCACCTCTTCTCTGTAAGCTGACTCGTCGTTCTTGCTGATGGGACCCACCACGGTCGTGTCATCGGTGAACTTGATGATATGGTTCGAGCTGTGTGATGCAGCACAGTCGTGGGTCAGCAGAGTGAACAGCAGTGGACTGAGCACACAGCCCTGGGGGGGGGTGTCCCATGCTCAGTGTAATGGTGTTGGAGATGCTGCTCCCGATCTGGACTGACTGAGGTCTCCCAGTCAGGAAGTCTAGGATCCAGTTGCAGAGGGAGGTGTTCAGGCCCAGTAGGCTCAGCTTTCCAATCCGTTTCTGAGGGATGATTGTGTTGAATGTTGAACTGAAGTCTATGAACAGCATCCGAATGTATGTGTCTTTTTTGTCCAGGTGGGTTAGGGCCAGGTGGAGGGTGGTGGCAATGGCGTCATCTGTTGAGCGGTTGGGACGGTACGCAAACTGCAGGGGGTCCAGTGAGGGGGGCAGCAGGGTCTTGATATGCCTCATGATGAGCCTCTCGAAACACTTCATGATGATGGGTGTAAGTGCAATGGGACAGTAGTCATTGAGGCAGGACATCGAAGACTTCTTCGGCACGGGGATGGTGGTGGCGCGAATTCAACCAACTGTGAATCGAGAAAAACCTGGAAGTGCTCTTCCATTACTTGTTCGAGCGTTATTCAACTTGCGTCTCGTTCGTGCGCTACTTTGTTCCTGTGGAAAAAATGGCTCCTAAAAAGCAACTAAGTGGTCAAAGCAATTCCTCAAAGGCTAAGAGGGAGCGTAAAGTGCTATCTCTTGCCGAGAAAGTAGAAATCTTAGATCTTTTGAAAAGTGGCATGTCGCATTCTGAAGTGGGCCGTAAGGTCGGTAAGAACGAATCCAGCATTCGCACAATAAAGCAGGAAGAAGCTGAAATTCAGGCAAGTGTTTTTGCTGCCCCTACAACAGCAAAAATGGTCTCTCTGGTTCGTGATAAAGTGCTTGTGAAGACTGAGAAATCATTAAGTGTGTGGCTAGAGGACATGTCACAGAAGCATATCCCCATCGATGGCAAAATTATACGTGAAAAAGCTCTTGGTCTCTATGAGCATTACTGTGATAGGTTTGATGAGAGCGAGAGAAAAGAGTTTAAGGCTAGTTAATGGCTGGCTGGCTGTCTACGTAAAGCGCTACACCTCAAGAACTTAAAGATCACGGGAGAATCGGCATCGGCAGATGCCAAAGCTGCAGCAGCATTCCCAGAGGAGCTCAAGAATCTCATAGAAGAGAATGGCTACCTTCCAGAGCAAGTCTTCAATTGTAATGAAACGGGCTTGTTCTGGAAGATGCCCAATCGTACCTACATCCATAAGAGTGCCCAGCAGGCCCCAGGGCTCAAGGCCTGGAAAGATCGCCTTACTGTGGTGATCTGTGGCAACGCAGCCGGTCGCATGATCAAGCCAGGACTCGTCTATTGAGAAAACAGTTCCCAGGCCCTTAAGAACAGTAACAAAAATTGCCTACCCATGTTCTGGCAACACAACAAGAAGGCTTGGGCGATGGCGATCTTGTTCTTGGAATGGTTCCACCTGTGCTTCATTCCTGAAGTGAAGAAATACTTCGAAGAGAAGGGGCTGCCATTCAAGGCCCTCATAATTGACAGTGCTCCCAGCCATCCCCAATCCCTCAGCTTTGTCGACGATGTTCCTGCCTCCTAACACTACGTCACTGCCACAGCCACTTGATCAAGGCGACTTACACCTGTCTCACCTTTGGAAGGATTCGTGCTGCCCTTGATACTAACCCTGACTGCAGCATCATGGATTTATGGAAGAAATTCACAATTACAGTTGCAATTGTGCTTATTGCAGAGGCTGTAGACGCTGTAAAGCCTGAGACAGTTGATGCATGTTGGAACCCACTGTGGAGTGAGGCAGTCAGTGATTTCAGGGGCTGCCCCACTATTGATGCAGAAGTCAGGGATATCCTGAACGATGCAAGGGAAGTTGATGGGGAAGGCTTCTCTGACGTGATTGAGAACAAAGTTGAGGAACACATAGAGAAATCCTTACCAACGAGGAACTCGAAGATCTGCTGAAAGCCTCTACAGAAGATGATGATGATGATGATGAAGATTTAGAGGAGGCAGAGCCATCAATTTGAACAGTTGAAAAATTTGCTGCAGTTTTTCACCAGGCGCAAGTGTTAAAGGATATGATCCTTGAATATGATCCTTTGATGGAACGAAGCCTCTGTGTCACTTGAGGGATAACAATATGCTTGCAACCACTGCAAGATTTGTTGGATGATGCAAAGAAAAAGAAGAGACGGCTTCCTATAACAATGCTTCTAACTAAAGTATCTGCAATTCTGAAGTCTCAACGCTTGAAGATTCTCAGCCCTCAACCTCCACAGTTCCTGACTTTAGTATTATTGAGCCTCCTCATTCTAAAAACAAGACAGTGTAACAACTACTGTACAGGTATTACAAGTTTTACTCGTCTGATCATTGTTCGCCTGGGAGGAACATGTACAGTACAGTTTTTATCTTGTCAATATTTCCTAATCATTACAGTGTAACTATTTACATTGTATTAGATATTGTAGCGGTGTGCTACACGCAGCGCTAAAATTACGACACGGAGTCGGTAACTGCAGTCGAAGAAAAAACTTTATTCGAAATCCTCAGCCTCACTTTTAAGCCTCCCTCAACCTGCCCCCCGTGGTGCAGAGGCTCCAAAGCTCTGTGCTCACAAACCCCCTTAGGCTATCTAATTGTGAGCCGGTTCGGATGTGCCAGGAAATGGGTCGCCACATAACCCCCCCCCAGAACCGGTGATACACCCCCCAATGTCCACAGTCTGGGCCAGAACCTGCTTGGGAGGTCGGCCTCTGCGCCGAGGTGCCGGAAACTCGGCCGGTTGCGCCAGGTCCACATGGGTCGGTTTGAGGCTGTCCACTGTGAAAACCTCCTCTTTCCCCCCAACGTCCAGCACGAACGTGGACCCATTGTTCCGGAGCACCATAAACGGCCCCTCATATGGCCGCTGCAGCGGTGGCCGATGCCCGCCCCTTCGTACAAACACAAACTTACAGTTCTGTAGGTCTTTGGGTACGCAGGTCGGGTGCCGCCCGTGCTGTGAAGTGGGTATGGGGGCCAGGTTACCGAGCTTCTCGCGTAGTCTGCCCAGGACTGCTGCGGGATCTTCCTCTTGCCCCCTTGGGGCTGGTAGGAACTCCCCGGGGACGACCAGAGGCGCGCCGTATACCAACTCGGCCGACAAGGCGTGCAGGTCGTCCTTGGGCGCTGTGTGGATGCCGAGTAGGACCCAGGGAAGCTCGTCCGCCCAGTTGGCTCCTCGCAGGCGGGCCATGAGGGCCGACTTCAGGTGACGGTGGAAACGCTCCACTAGCCCGTTCGACTGTGGGTGGTAGGCAGTGGTGTGGTGCAGCTGAGTCCCCAAAAGGCTGGCCATAGCTGACCACAGGCTGGAGGTGAACTGGGCGCCTCTGTCGGAGGTAATGTGGGCCGGTACACCAAAGTGAGATATCCAGGTGGCGATCAGGGCTCGGGCGCAAGATTCGGAGGTGGTGTCGGTGAGCGGGACCGCCTCTGGCCATCTTGTGAACCGGTCCACGATAGTCCAGAGGTGCCGCGCTCTGCGCGACACTGGCAGGGGGCCCACGATATCGACATGAATGTGGTCGAAACGCCGGTGGGCGGGATGGAACTGCTGCGGTGGGGCTTTGGTGTGCCGCTGCACCTTGGCCGTCTGGCAGTGCATGCACGTTTTGGCCCATTCACTAACCTGTTTGCGGAGTCCGTGCCAAACGAACCTGCTGGAAACCATCCGGACAGTTGTCCGGATGGAGGGATGCGCCAAGTTATGAATGGAGTCGAAAACACGGCGCTGCCAGGCTGTCGGGACGACGGGGCGGGGCTGGCCGGTGGCGACGTCACAGGGTAGGGTCCTCTCACCCGGGCCCACGGAGACTGCGGTTCTGTAACTCGGAATCTCCTCATCCGCCTGCTACACCTCTGCCAGTGCCTCAAAGTCTACCCCTTGGGAAAGGGCATGAACGGTAGGGCGAGAGAGCGCATCCGCCACGACATTGTCCTTACCCGAGACGTGCCGGACATCCGTCGTGTATTCAGAGATGTAGGACAGGTGGCGTTGCTGGCGGGACGACCAGGGGTCGGACGCTTTCGTAAACGCAAAGGTAAGCGGTTTGTGGTCCGTGAATGCGGTGAAGGGCCGACCTTCTAGGAAGTACCTGAAATGCCAGATTGCCAGGTAGAGCGCCAACAGTTCCCGGTCGAAAGCACTGTACTTAAGCTCGGGTGGCCGCAGGTGTTTGCTGAAAAACGCCAGGGGTTGCCAGCGACCTGCGATGAGCTGCTCCAGCACCCCACCGACTGCCGTGTTAGATGCGTCCACTGTGAGGGCAGTAGGGGCGTCCATTCTGGGATGTACTAGCATTGCGGCGTTCGCCAAAGCTTCCTTCGTTTGAACGAAAGCGGCGGCGGACTCCTCGTCCCAGGTAATGTCCTTGCTCGGACCCGACATCAGGGCGAACAGGGGGCGCATGATCCGGGCAGCTGAAGGGAGGAAGCGGCGGTAGAAATTGACCATACCTACGAATTCCTGAAGGCCTTTGATTGTGTTGGGTCGGGGAAAGTGGCGGACCGCATCTACCTTAGCGGGCAGAGGGGTTGCCCCGTCTTTAGTAATCCTGTGGCCCAGGAAGTCAATGGTATCGAGTCCGAACTGGCATTTGGCGGGGTTGATTGTAAGACCGTACTCACTCAGTCGGGCGCAGAGTTGACGGAGGTGGGACAGATGCTCCTGACGACTGCTGCTGGCTATGAGGATGTCATCCAAATAGATGAACGCGAAGTCCAGGTCCCGTCCCACCGTGTCCATTAACCGCTGGAACGTCTGTGCGGCATTCTTCAAGCCGAACGGCATGCGGAGGAACTCGAAAAGGCCAAACGGGGTGATGAGAGCCGTTTTGGGGACGTCGTCAGGATGCATCGGGATTTGATGGTACCCTCGGACGAGGTCTACCTTGGAGAAGATCCGTGCGGCGTGCAGGTTTGCTGCAAAGTCCTGAATGTGCGGCACAGGGTAGCGGTCCGGTGTGGTAGCCTCGTTCAGCCTGCGGTAGTCGCCGCACGGTCTCCAGCCTCCTGTCGCTTTGGGCACCATGTGCAGGGAAGAGGCCCATGGGTTGTCGGACCGCCGGATGATCCCCAATTCCTCCATCCTCTGGAACTCCTCCTTCGCCAGTCGGAGCTTGTCCGGGGGAAGCCGCCGAGCGCGGGCGTGGAGGGGTGGTCCCTGGGTCGGGATGTGGTGCTGTACGCCGTGCCTGGGCATGGCCGCTGTGAACTGCGGTGCCAGAACCGATGGGAAATCCGCCAGGACCCTGGTGAAGTCGTTGTCGGACAGCGTGATGGAGCCGAGGTGAGGGGCTGGCAACTGGGCTGCACCCAGGGAGAACGTCTGAAAGGTCTCGGCGTGTACCAGTCTCTTCCTGGGCAGGTCGACCAGTAGGCTGTGAGCTCGCAAAAAATCCGCACCCAGAAGCGGTTGGGCTACGGCGGCCAGTGTGAAGTCCCACGTGAACTGGCTGGAGCCGAACTGTAGCTGCACCTGACGGGTGCCATAGGTCCTTACTGTGCTGCCATTCACGGCCCTCAGGGGGGGACCAGGTGCCCTGCTGCGGGTGTCGTAACTCGTCGGAGGTAAAACGCTGATCTCAGCCCCAGTATCGACCAAAAACCGGCGTCCCGACCTTCTATCCCACACATACAGGAGGCTATCCCGATGGCCAGCTGCCGTAGCCATCAGCGGCGGCTGGCCCTGGCGGTTCCCGGGAACTTGCAGGGCGGGCGACAACGGCGGGCTTCTGCGCCCCACCGCTGGTGGTAGAAGCACCAGTGTTCATTGGGCCGGGGGTTGGCGGGCTCTGCGGCCGGGCCTGGACTGGTTTGCTGCCGGGAGCGTGGCTGGGAGATCTGTGCGATGGACGCCCCGCTCACCTTTTTGGCGTTCCACAGCAAGTCCGCCCGGGCTGCCACCTTCCGGGGGTCACTGAAATCCGCGTCGGACAGCAGCAGGCGTATGTCCTCGGGCAGCTGCTCCAGGAATGCCTGCTCAAACATGAGGGAGGGTTTGTGTCCGTCGGCGAGAGACAACATATCATTCATTAAAGCCGATGGAGGTCTGTCGCCCAAGCCATCCAGGTGCAGTAAATGGGCAGCCCACTCGCACCGTGAGAGTCCGAAAGTCCTGAGGAGCAGGGCTTTGAATTCCGTGTACTTGCCGTCTGCCGGGGGCGACTGTACGAATTCCGCGACCTGGGCCGCTTTGTCCTGGTCGAGGGAGCTCACCACGTAGTAGTAGTGGGTGTCTTCTGAGGTGATCCGGCGAACGTGGAATTGGGCTTCGGCTTGCTGGAACCATAGGTTTGGGCGCTGTGACCAGAAACCCGGCAGTTTCAACGAAACCGCATGAACAGAGGCGGCGTCGGTCATTTCTGGTCCAAAAAATCGTTTGGACCGTCGGGGTCACCAATTGTAGCGGTGTGCTACACGCAGCGCTAAAATTACGACACGGAGTCGGTAACTGCAGTCGAAGAAAAAACTTTATTCGAAATCCTCAGCCTCACTTTTAAGCCTCCCTCAACCTGCCCCCCGTGGTGCAGAGGCTCCAAAGCTCTGTGCTCGCAAACCGCCGTAGGCTATCTAATTGTGAGCCGGTTCGGATGTGCCAGGAAATGGGTCGCCACAGTATTATAATTAATTTAGGGATGATTTAAAGTATATGGGAGGGTGTGTGCAGGTTATATGCAAATATTACGCCACTTTATATAACAGACGAGCATCCGCGAATTTTGGTATCTGCGAGGGGTCCCTCGTGGATAAGGAGGGCCAACTGTACCTGCATATTGAAATCCCCCATGACTACTGTAACATTGCCCTTTTGGCATGCTTTTTCTGTCTGCAGTTGTAACTTGTTTTGACCACATCTTTACTACTGAATGGGGGTCTGTATACAACTCCCATCAGGATCTTTTTACCCTTGCAGTTCCTGAGCCCAATCCATAACAATTCAACATCTTCCAACCTGATGTCACCTCTTGCTAATGATTTGATTTCATTTTTTACTAACAGAGCAGCAGAAGGGCCCAAAAGGCCTATTTCTGTGCTGTAATGTTCTATGGTTCTATAGGGGTTTGGAGCAATATGGCCCAGGTGCAGGTCAGTGGGACTAGGCAGAAAAATGGTTCGGCACAGTTAAGAAGGGCCAAAAGGCCTGTTTCTGTGCTGTAATGTTCTATGGTTCAATGCCACCCCCTCTGCCTTCCTGACTGTCCTTTTGCTACAGTGTGTATCCTTGGACATTGTTTCCAGCTGTAATCTTCTTTAGCCATGATTCAGTGATATCTACAACAATAGACAATAGGTGCAGAAGTAGACCATTCGGCCCCTCGAGTCTGCACCGACATTCTGAGATCATGGCTGATCATTCACTATCAATACCCAGTCCCTGCCTTGTCCCCATATCCCTTGATTCCCCTATCCATCAGATATCTACCCAGCTCCTTCTTGAAAGCATCCAGAGAATTGGCCTCCACCGTCTTCCGAGGCAGTGCATTCCACAGCTCCACAACTCTCTGGGAGAAGAAGCTCTTCCTCAACTCTGTTTTAAATAACTGACCTCTTATTCTCAATCCATGCCCTCTGGTACTGGACTCTCCCAACATCTGGAACATATTTCCTGCCTCAATCCTATCAAATCCTTTAATTATCTTAAACGTTTCAATCAGATCCCCTCTCAATCTCCTCAATTCCAGCGTGTACAAGCCCAATCTCTCCAATCTCTCTGCGTAAGACAGCCCTGTCATCCCAGGAATCAACCTAGTGAATCTACGCTGCACTTCCTCAATTGCCAGAATGTCCTTCCTTAAACCTGGAGACCAAAACTGTACACAATATTCCAGGTGTGGTTTCACCAGGGCCCTGTACAAATGCAAAAGAACATCCTTGCTCTTGTATTCAATTCCCCTTGTAACAAAGGCCAACATTCCATTTGCCCTCTTCACTGCCTGTTGCACTTGCTCATTCACCTTCATTGACTGGTGAACTAGGACTCCTAGGTCTCTTTGCATTTCTCCCTTACCTAACTCTACACCGTTCAGACAATACTCTGCCCTCTTGTTCCTGCTTCTAAAGTGGATAACTTCACATTTATTCACATTGAATGACATCTGCCAAGTATCTGCCCACTCACTCTGCCTATCCAAGTCTCCCTGTATTCTCCTAACGTCCTCTTCACATGTCACACTGCCACCCAGTTTAGTATCGTCAGCAAACTTGCTGATATAGTTTTCAATGCCCTCATCTAAATCATTGACATAAATCGTAAAGAGCTGTGGTCCCAATACAGAGCCCTGTGGTACCCCACTAGTCACCTCCAGCCAGTCCGAGAAACACCCATTTACTGCTACCCTTTGCTTTCTATCTGCCAACCAGTTTTCTATCCATGTTGAAACCCTGCCCCCAATGCCATGAGCTCTGATTTTACTCACCAATCTCCTTTGTGGCACCTTATCGAATGCCTTCTGAAAATCTAGGTACACAACATCCACTGGCTTACCCTCGTCTAACATCCTTGTTACACCCTCAAAAAACAACAGATTAGTCAAGCATGATATGCCTTTGGTAAATCCATGCTGGCTCAGCCTAATCCTATTTCTGCCATCTAGATGTGCCACTATTTTGTCCTTAATAATGGACTCAAGCATCTTCCCCATGACTGACGTTAGGCTAACAGGGCGATAGTTCTCCGTTTTCTCCTTCCCTCCCTTCTTGAAAAGTGGGACAACATTAGCCACTCTCCAATCTTCAGGAACTGATCCTGAATCTAAGGAACATTGGAAAATGATTACCAATGCATCCGCAATTTCCTGAGCCACCTCTTTTAGAACCCTCGGATGCAGACCATCTGGACCCGGGGATTTATTAGCCTTCAGTCCTACCAGTCTACTCATCACAGTTTCTTTCCTAATGTCAATCTGTCTCAATTCCTCTGATATCTTATGACCCTGGCCCATCCATACATCTGGGAGATTGCTTGTGTCCTCCCTGGTGAAGACAGATCTAAAGTATGCATTAAATTCTGTTGCCATTTCCCTGTTTCCCATAACAATTTCTCCCAATTCATTCTTCAAGGGGCCAACATTGTTCTTAACTATCTTCTTTCTCTTCACATAGCTAAAAAAGCTTTTGCTATCCCCTTTTATATTCCTGGCTAGACTGAGCTCATACCTGATTTTTTCTCTCCGTATTGCTTTTTTAGTTAAGATCTGCTGTTCCTTAAAACTTTCCCAATCATCTGTATTCCCACTCATCTTAGCCCTGTCATACTTCTTTTTCTTTAATGCTATACAATCTCTGACTTCCTTTGTCAACCACTGTGGCCCCTTCCCCCCTTTGAATCCTTCCTTCTCATTGGAATGAACTGCTTTTGCATCTTTTGTATTATGCCCAAGAATATCTGGCACTGCTGATCCACTGTCTTTCCTGCCAGGGCATCCGCCCATTTAACTTTGGCCAGCTCTTCCCTCATGGCTCCGTAGTCTCCTTTATTTAATTGCAACACTGACACCTCTGATCGGCCCCTATCCCTCTCAAATTGTAGATAAAAACTTACCATGTTGTGATCACTACTTCCTAATGGCTCCTTTACTTCAAGATCACTTATCAATTCCTGTTCATTACACATCACGAAGTCCAAAATAGCCTCGTTCCTGGTTGGCTCAAGCACAAGCTGTTCCAAAAATACATCCCTTAGACACTCCACAAACTCCCTATCCTGGGGTCCAGCACCTACCTGATTCTCCCAGTCCACCTGCATGTTGACTGCATAACGACTGCATAACGACTACATTACCTTTAGCACATGCCAATGTTAACTCCCTAATCAACTTGTACCCAATATCCACGCTACTGTTTGGGGGCCTGTACACAACACCCATTAGGGTCTTTTTACCCTTACTGTTCCTCAGCTCAATCCACACAGACTCTATTTCCCCTGTTCCCAAGTCACCTCTTGCTAAGGACTGAATCTCATTCCTCACCAACAGGGCCACCCCACCCTCTCTTCCCATATTTCTGTCTCTACGATAGCACGTATACCCTGGTACACTCAATTCCCAGGCCTGATCCCCTTGCAGCCATGTCTCTGTTATCCCAACAATATCGTAGTTCCCCATTTTCATCTGAGCTTCAAGCTCATCTGTCTTATTTCTGACACTACGCGCATTCAAGTATAGAATTCTTAGCCCATTCCTCCTCTCTTTGCTTAAAACACTGTCTACTGTACCTAACCCAGCTCCTTGAACTTCCATCGGGCAAATTGCACCCTGAATTTTGATGACCTTCTCAAGATCACCCAAACCTTGTACACATTTAACCCCATGCACTTTCTGACCAACCCTCTGGATCTGGATCCCTGCCCCCTGCACATCTAGTTTAAACCCCCCCGAGCAGCACTGGCAAATACTCCTGCAAGAATGTTAGTACCCCTCCGGTTCAGATGTAGACCATCCCTTCGAAACAGATCCCAATGTCCCTGGAACAAAGACCAATTATCCAAAAACCTGAACCCTTCCTTCCTGCACCATGCTCTCAGCCTCGTATTAATGTGCAAAATCATTCTATTCTTCGCATCACTCGCACGTGGCACAGGTAGCAATCCCGAGATTGTCACCCTGGAGGTCCTGCCTTTCAGCTTCACTCCTAACTCCCTGAACTCTCTAAGCAGGACCCCCTCACTCACCTTACCTACATCATTGGTCCCTACATGGACCACTACATCTGGGTTCATGCCCTCACTCTCAAGAATAGCCTGCACCCGATCTGAGATGTCCCGGACCCTGGCACCAGGGAGGCAACATACCATCAGAGACTCCTGATCTGCCCCACAAAATCTCCTATCTGCCCCCCTAACTATAGAGTCCCCTAAAACTATCGCTCTCTTCTCTTCCCTCCTCCCCTTTCTAGTTGAGGGTTCAACCTCTGTGCCAGAGGCAGGACCACTACAACTCATTCCTGGTAGGTCATCCCCATCAACAGTATCCAGTACGGTATACTTATTGTTAATGGGAATGGCCACAGGGGTGCTCTGCTCTCTCTGCCTGCTCCCCCTGCCTCTCTGGACCGTCACCCATCTGCCTACTTCTTTGTTTTTTGGTGTGACTACCTCCTGATAACTCCTATCTATCTCTGCCTCCACCTCCCGAATGATCCGTAGTTCATCCAGCTCCTGCTCCAACTCCCTAACTCGGTCTGATAGGAGCTGCAGCTGGACGCACCTTTTGCAGGTGTGGTCATCAGGGACAACTGTGTTGACCCTGACCTCCCACATACTGCATACGGAGCACACCACTGCTCTGACTGTCTCCCCAACACAATATCTGCCAATCTCCACTGTACGTTTAGCTACTTTATTCCATGTAAAGCACATATTCAAATATAACACATTCAATCTTGTACTCACCTTTTACACTTTTGCCCACTTTTTACATTGCAACCCATGCTGTTGACTGCAATTTTGCTGTATCATCAGCCTTTCCTTACTAGTGTTCTCACTGCACATTGCCTCTGTTTGTAAACCAACTACCTCATCTTCAGCACTATCACTCTGGTTCCCATCCCCCTGCCAAATTAGTTTAAATCTTCCCGAACAACTCTAGCCAACTTGCTTGCAGGGATATTGGACCTCCTCGGGTTCAGGTGTAACCTATCCCTTTTGTACAAGTCGTACCTTCGCCCGAACAGATCCCAGTGATCCATAAATCTGAACACCTGTCCCCTGTACCAGTTCCTCAGCCACACATTCACCTGCCGAATTATCTTCTCAGCTTTCTACCTTGCTTCCTAAAATCCCTATTCAGGACCTCCTCACCTTGTCTTCCTTTGTCCTTGGTGCCAACATGTGCCAAGACTTCTGGTTGCTCACCCTCAACCTTGAGAATACCATGGGCTTAATCCGAGACAATCCTGATCCTGACACTAGAAAGGCAAGAAACCCATCTATCGTGTCCTCAGAACCTCGTCTCGGTTCCTCTGATTAAGGGCTCTGCTATCATCACTGCAGTCTTCTTCACCTCTATGCTCTTCTGAGCCACAGCACCAGACTCGGTGCCAGAGACCCGGTCACTGTGGCTCCTCACTGGCAGGTTGTCCCCCTCAATAGCACTTACTAAGGGAACCTGCATTCCCCCTCCTTCTGACAGTCACCCAGTTACCTGTCTCCTGCAACCTAGGGGTAACTACCTCCCTGTAGCTCCTGCCTACCACCTCCTCATTCTTCTGTATCATCGAGATGCAGCTCCAGTTCCTTAATACGTTCTCTCAGGAGCTGCAGCTTGGTGCAGGTGTGTTTATTTGGGAAACTGGATGTCTTCCAGACTTCCCGTATCCCCCTGAGCCATGCCCTAGTAGATGAGGAATGAGCAAGTAAGTACAGAGAGGGAGTAGCCTTACAAGACAGTTTACCTTATCGAAGCCCAGTGAGCCAGTGCCACTCTAAAGACATGTCAACGCCAGTCTAAAGACTCAAAAAGCACGGCCTCTCCAAGAATGACCCTTGCCCTTGAATGGTTTTTATTGGCCCTTTCTAATAAATCCGCCTTGCTGGTTAGTCCCTCTTCAACTCAGAGAAACAGATGCAGAACTTTGCCTCTAAAATCTTGATTTCTGTCCTGTTTACAAAGTAGCTCTTTTTATACACCCCTGATGTGGATTGTCCATCCATTGTGTTTGATCCCCAAATGCCCCAGTTGTGGTATGTTTGGTCCCCGAATGACCCCAGTGTTACGTTCGGTCCCCGGCTGACCCGTTGTCATGTTCATATTATGTTTAGTTCTGTGACTGCCCCATGATTGCATTTAGTGCTCTGATTTTGCCGTTATGTCACAGGTTGCCTGCCCCGGCTGGTCCCCGTCGATCGGTCCCGTGTAGCCGCAGCAGTGCGTGAGCAGCACCTGTCTGCCATCTGGAGTGTGGAACGTGCAGTGGAGCTGATGCTCATTGCCAGGCTCCTCCCTGAAGCTGTGTGGGTGGCACTGAGACTCGGTGACTGGAAGGCTGCAGTGGTGCTGGGCCTGGCTTTCAATCTGTATGAGAAGCGGATTCCTCCGTACGCCCGGTACGTCCATACTCAGTTTGCCCTGGGTTATCTCGAGCACAGCTGGAAGTATGGAGGATTCAAGATTGTTCAGTGTCATTTCCAGTACATAGGTGTAAATGGGTCAAAATAATTGTTACTCCAGATCCAATGTAGCACAAAATAACACACTTATATAATCAAGAGGGCTAAAAGAAGGCATGAAGTTGCTTTAGCAGACAAGCTGAAGGAGAATCCTAAAGGATTCTACAGATATGTTAAGAGCAAAAGGATTGCAAGGGTCAGAATTGGCCCTCTGGAAGATGTGTGCGGATATCTTAAATACATTTTTTCAAACTTTTTCGTTTGGCATTCAGAATGAGATAGTAAATTAGATTAGACACTGGCTTTGTGGGAGAAGCCAGAGAGCAGTAGCAGAGGGTTGCCTCTGACTAGTTGCCTGTGACTAGTGGAGAGCCACAGGGAAACTGCAAGGGTAAAAGGACATTGATGGCAGTTAGATACAGGCCTCCCAATAGTGGCTGGGAGGTGGACCACAGGTTACAACAGGAAATAGAAAAGGCAAGTCAAAAGAGCAATGTTATTGCAGCATGGGAGATTTTAACATGATTGGGAAAATCAGGTTGGTAATGCATCTCCAGAGAGTGAGTTTGTTGAATGTTTAAGAGACAGAGTTTTAGAACACTTAGTCATTGAGCCTACTAACGGATCAGTAATACTGGATTGGGTGTTTTGTAATGAACCGGAAGTAATTAGGGAGCTTAAGGTAAAAGAACCCTTAGGAACCAGTGATCACAATATGATTGAGTTCAACTTGAAACTTGATAGGGAGAAAGTAAAGACTGATGTAACAGAAATTGCTGTGATATGACAGAGGAGTTGGCCAAAGTAAATCGGAAGGAGCTGCTGGCAGGGATGTCAGCAGAGCAGCAACGCCATGCATTTCTGGGAAAATGAGAAAGGTGCAGGACACATAGAAACATAGAAAACCTACAGCACAATACCCTTCAGCTCACAACGCTATGCCAAACATGCACTTACTTTGGAAATTTCCTAGGGTTACCCATAGCCCTCTATTTTTCTAAGCTCCATGTACCTGTCCAGGAACCTTTTAAAAGATCCTATTGTATCCACCTCCTCCACAGTTGCTGGCTGTCCATTCCACACACTCACCACTCTTGGAGTAAAAAAACTTATCCCTGACATCTCCTCTGTACCTACTTCCAAGTGCCTTAAAATTGTGCTCTCTTGTGTTACCCATTTGAGCCTCGGGGGGGGGGGGGGTGGTAAGCCTCTGACTATCTACATGATCAATGCCTCTCATCATCTTTTACACCTTTATCAGGTCACTTCTCATTCTCCATTGCTCCAAGGAGGAAAGGCCAAGTTCACTCAACCTATTCTTGTAAGGCATGTTCCCCAATCCAGGCAACATCCTTGTAAATCTCCTCTGCATCATTTCTATAGTTTCCACATCCTTCCTGTAGTGAGGTGACCAGAACTGAGCACAGTACTCCAAGTGGGGTCTGACCAGGGTCCTATATAGGTGCAACATTACCTCTCAGCTCTTAAACTCAATCCCACGCTTGGTGAAGGCCAATGCACCGTAAGCCTTCTTAACCACACAGTCAACCTGTGCTGCAGCTTTGAGTGTCCTAAGGACCCGGACCACCAGATCCCTCTGATTCTCCACACTGCCAAGAGTCTTACCTTTAATACTATATTCTGCCATCATATTTGGCCCACCAAAATGAACCACCTTACACTTATCTGGGTTGAACTCCATCTGCCACTTCTCAGCCCAGTTTTGCATCCTATCAATGTCCCTCTGTAATCTCTGACAGCCCTCCACACTCTCTACAGCACCCCCAACATTTGTGTCATCAGCAAATTTACTAACCCATCCCTCCACGTCCTCATCCAGGTCATTTATAAAAATCATGAAGAGTAAGGGTCCCAGAACAGATCCCTGAGGCACCCCACTGGTCACCAAACTCCATGCAGAAAATGCCGTCATCTACAACCACTCTTTGTCTTCTGTGGGCAGCCAGTTCTGGATCCACAAAGCAATGTCCCCTTGGATCCCATGCCTCCTTACTTTCTCAATAAGCCTTGCATGGGGTACCTTATCAAATACCTTGCTGAAATCCATATACACTACATCTGCTGCTCTACCTTCATCAATGTGTCTAGTCACATCCTCAAAAAATTCAATCACCACTCGTAAGGCACATCCTGCCTTTGACAAAGCCATGCTGACTATTCCTAATCATATTGTGCCTCTCCAAATGTTGATAAATCCTGCCTCTCAGGATCTTCTCCATCAACTTACCAACCACTGAGGTAATACTCACTGATCTAAAATTTCCTGGGCTATCTCTGCTCCCTTTCTTGAATAAGGGAACAACATCTACAACCCTCCAATCCTCCAGGACCTCCCCCTTTCCCATCCCCATCCCCAGTGATGATACATTGCTGGAGGCTCAGCAATCTCCTCTGTCACCTCCCACAGTAGCCTGGGGTATATCTCGTCCGTTACTGGTGACTTATCCAACTTCATGTTTTCCAAAATCTCCAGCACATCCTCTTTCTTAATGTCTATATGCTCTAGCTTTTCAATCCGCTGTAAGTCATCTCTACAATTGCCAAGGTCCTTTAACATAGTGAATACTGAAGCAACGTACTCATTTAAGTACCTCAGCTATCTCCTCCAATTCCAAACACACTTTTCCACTGTCACACTTGATTGGTCCTATTTTCTCATGTCTTGTTGTTCACATACTTGTAGAATGCCTTGGGATTTTCCTTAATCCTGCCTGCCAAGGCCTTCTCATGGTCCCTTCTGGCTCTCCTAATTTCATTCTTAAGCTGCTTCCTGTTAGCCTTATAAGTTTTTAGATCTCTATCATTTTTTTGACTGTTTCGTAACATTTTCGTCTTGACTAGATTTACAACTGCCTTTGTACGCCATGGTTCCTGTGCCCTACAGTCCTTTCCCCATCTCATTCAACGTACCTATGCAGAACATCACTCAAGTATCCCCTGAACAGTTGCCACATTTCTGCCGTACATTTCCCTGAGAACATCTGTTCCCAATTTATGCTCCAAGTTCCTGCCTGATCGCTTCTTATTTCCCCTTACTCCAATTAAACGCATTCTTAACTTTTCTGTTCCCATCCCTCTCCAATGCTATGTTAAAGGAGATAGAAACTGTGATCACTATCTCCATAATACTCTGCCACTGGGCGATCTGATACCTGACCAGGTTCATTTCCCAATACCAGATCAAGTACAGCCTCTCCTCTTGTAGGCATATCTACATATTGTATCAGAAAACCTTCCTGAACACACCTAACAAACTCCACCCCATCTAAACCCCTTGATCATTCCAGAATCTGTCTTCCTTTCTGCTCCTTGATGTCACTGTTAGGGTTAGGATTAGGGTGGTCGATTTAAAAAAAAACACCCAGTAGATTTATTGACCCCTTGCAAAAATGTATTCCAAAAATGAAGAAGTATTCAAATGGCTGATAAGGGAAGTCAAAGCCGCTGTAAAAGCAAAGGAAAGGACATACAACAAAGCAAAAATTTGTAGGAAGGTAGAGGATAAAAACCTACAGAGAGCAACTAAAAATATCGTTAGAGGGGAAAAAATGAAATATGAAGGCAAGCTAGCAAGTATTAACTAAAGTGGATAGTAAAAGCTTTTTCAAGTACTTTAAAAATAAAAGAGAAATGAGAGTGGATATAGGACCACTAAAAAATGAGGCCGGAGAAATAATAATGGGGGGCAAGGAGATGGTTGATGAACTAATTAAGTATTTTGCATCAGTCTTCACAGTGGAAGACACTAGCAGTGTGCCTGATGTTGTAGTGTGTGAAGGTGCAGTTACTGTTATGACAGACAGACATACTTTATTGATCCCGAGGGAAATTGAGTTTTGTTACAGCCGCACCAACCAAGAATAGTGAAGAAATATAGCAATATAAAACCATAAATAATTAAATAATAAGTTAATCGTGCCAAGTGGAAATAAATCCAGGACCAGCCTATTGGCTCGGTGTCTGACACTCCTAGGGAGGAGTTGTAAAGTTTGATGGCCACAGGCAGGAATGACTTCCTGTGACGCTCAGTGTTACATCTCGGTGGAATGAGTCTCTGGCTGAATGTACTCCTGTGCCTAACCAGTACATTATGGATTGGATGGGAGTCATTGTCCAAGATGGCATGCAACTTGGACAGCATCCTCTTTTCAGACACCACCGTCAGAGAGTCCAGTTCCACCCCCACAACATCACTGGACTTACGAATGAGTTTGTTGATTCTGTTGGTGTCTGCTACCCTCAGCCTGCTGCCCCAGCACACAACAGCAAACATGATAGCACTGGCCACCACAGACTCGTAGAACATCCTCAGTATCGTCTGGCAGATGTTAAAGGACCTCAGTCTCCTCAGGAAATAGAGATGGATCTGACCTTTCTTGTAGACAGCCTCAGTGTTCTTATTGTCCATTCGTATCCCCAGGTATCTGTAATCCTCCACCATGTCCACACTGACCCCTTGGATGGAAACAGGGGTCAACGAAACAGGGAAACAGGCCTTAGCCCTCCTCGGGTCCACCACCAGCTCCTTAGTCTTTTTCACATTAAGCTGCAGATGATTCCGCTCGCACCATGTGACAAAGTTTCCCACTGTCGCCCTGTACTTGGCTTCATCTCCCTTGTTGATGCATCCAACTAAGATAGTAGTGCGATATTAATACACAGCAGCCTCTCCGGACTCTGGATTGGGAATTGCAAAATGTTATGTGGATTTTCTGGTGTAGTCTGTTTTGTCATATGCTTTTATGATATCATTCTGGAGGAACGTTGTCTCATTTTTTAACTACAATGCATTTGTGATTTCTAAATGACAATAAACTGAATCTGAATCTGAACTTATGGCAGAGTCATCAGAAAACTTCTGAAGCTGGCAAGACTCTGTGTTGTAGTTGAAGTCTGAGGTGTAGATGGTGAAGAGAAAGGGAGACAGGACAGTCCCCTGTGGAGCCCCAGTGCTGCTGACCACTCTGTCTGACACACAGTGTTGCAAACGCATGCTCTGAGGTCTGCCAGTCAGGTAATCAATAATCCATGACACCAGGGAAGCATCCACCTGCATCACTGTCAGCTTCTCACCCAGCAGAGCAGGGTGGATGGTGTTGAACGCACTGGAGAAGTCAAAAAACATGACCCTCACAGTGCTCGCCAGCTTGTCCAGGTGGGCGTAGACACAGTTCAGCAGGTAGACGATGGCATCCTCAACTCCTAGTCGGGGCTGATAGGTGAACTGGAGGGGGTCTAAGTGTGGCCTAACCATTGGCCGGAGCTGCTCTAGAACAAGTCTCTCCAGGGTCTTCGTGATGTGGGAGGTCAATGCCACCGGTCTGTAGTCATTGGAGCCACTGGGGCTTCGGTACAGGAACGAGGCAGGACGTCTTCTACAGCACAGGAACCCTCTGGAGACTCAGGCTCAGGTTGAAAACATGGTGAAGTACTCTACATAGCTGGGGGGCACAGGCATTGAGCACCCTGGGGCTGACACCATCCGGGCCTGCAGCCTTGCTTGGGTGGAGACGTTTCAGCTGTTTTCTCACCTGTTCAGCTGTGAAGCCCACCATGGTGGTTTCAGGTGTGGGAGGGGTGTAGTCATGAAAGCAGGGTGGGGGGCTGTGAGGAGGGGTAGGAGGGGAGAGTGGAGTATGTGTTGATTGGGGGCCGACAACAGATGAATCACTTGGGGGATGGGCCGGGGCCACAGTGTCAAATCTGTTGAAGAGCAGGTTAAGTTTGTTGGCCCTGTCCACACTGCCTTCAGCTCCTCTGTTGTTGGTTTGCCAGAACCCAGTGATGGTCCTCATCCCACTCCAGACCTCTCTCATGTTGTTCTGCTGGAGGATCCACTCAAGCTTCCTCCTATACCTGTCTTTAGCCTCCCTGATCTTGGCTTTCAGGTCCCTCTGTATTGTCCTCAGCTCCTCCCTATTTCCATCTCTAAACGCCCTCTTTTTAGCGTTCAGGTTGTCCTTAATGTCCTTCGTTACCCGTGGTTTGTTATTTGAATAACAAAGGACAGTTCTTGCCAGAACATTGCAGTCCACACAGAAGTTGATGTAACCAGTGATGCACTCTGTGAGCCCATCAATGATGCTCAAAAAGCTGAAAGCCCTAAAGGTATGTAAGTCACCCAGACCAGAGGAACTGCACCCTATGGTTCTGAAAGAGGTAGCATTGGAGATTGTGGTGGCATTAGAAATGATCTTTCAAAGATCATTGGACTCTGGCATGGTGCCAGAGGACTGAAAAATTGCAAATGTCACTACGCTTTTTAAGAAAGGAGGAAGACAGCAGAAAGGAAATTATAGACCAGTTATTCTGACCTCAGTAGTTGGGAAGATGTTAGAGTCAATTGTTAAGGATGAGGTGATGGAGTACTTGGTGACACAGGACAAGATTAGTACAAAGTTAGCATGGTTTCCTTCAGGGAAAATCCTGCCTGATGAACCTCTTAGATTTCTTAGAGGAGATTGCAAGTAGGATAGATAAAGGGATGCAGTGGATGTTATATATTTGGACTTTCAGAAGGCCTTTGATAAGGTGATACACATGAGGCTGCTTACCAAGCTAAGAGCCGATGGTATTACAGGAAAGTTTCTGAGATGTTTAGAGCATTAGCTGATTGGTAGGAGGCAGTGAGTGGGAATAAAAAGATCCTTTTCTGGTTGGCTGCCAGTGAGTGACAGGTGTTCAGCAGGAGTTGGTGTTGGGACCACTTTTTATGCTGTATATAAATAATTCAGATGATGGAACAGATGGCTTTGTTGCCAAGTTTGCAGATGATAGAAAGATTGGTGGGGGGGACAGGCAGTGTTGAGGAAACAGGTAGGATGAAGAAGGACTTAGATTAAGAGAATGGACAAGAAAGTGGAAAATGAAATACAATGTTGGAAAATGCATGGTCATGCACTTTGGTAGTAGAAATTAATGTGCGGATTATTTTCTAAATGGGAGAAAATCCAGAATCTGAGTTGCCGAGGGACTTGAGAGTCCTTGTGCAGAACACCCTAAAGGTTAACGCAGGTTGAATTGGTGGTGAGGAAGGCTAATGCCATGTTAGCTTTAATTTCAGGAGGTCTAGAGTACAAGAGCAGGGATGTGATGCTGAGGCTTTATAAGGCACTGGTGAGGCCTCACTTGAGTATTATGAACAGTTTTGGGCCCCTCATCTTAGAAAAGATGTGCTAGCATTGGAGAGGGTCTAGAGGAGGTTCACAAGGATGATTCCAGGACATAAAGGGTTATCATATGAGGAATTTTTGATGCCTCTGGGTCAGTACTTGCCTGAATTCAGAAGGATGAGGGGGGATCTACTTGAAACATTTCGAATGTTGAAAGGGCTAGACAGAGTAGATGTGGAAAGAATGTTTCCCATGGTGGGAGCGTCTAGGACAAAAAGGTTCAGCATCAGGATAGAGAAGTGCCGTTTCAAAACAGATGCGGAGAAATTTCTTTCGTCAAAGGGTGGTGAATTTGTGGAATTTGTTGCCACATGCAGCTGTGGAGGCCAGGTGGTTGAGAGTATTTAAGGCAGAGAATGATAGGTTCTTGATTGGACTTGGCATCAAAGGTTACGGGGAGAAGGCCGGGAACTGAGGTTGAGGAGGAGGTAGAAAAAAGATCAGCCACGATTGAATGGTGGAGCAGACTCGATGCGTCAGCTGGTCCAATTCTGCTCCAATGTCTTATGGATCGATGCTGTGTCCTTTATTTATTGTCATCTGTATTAATGACCTTGATGATAATGCGATTAACTGGATCAGCACATTTGTGGATGGCACCAAGATTGGTGGTGTAGGTGAGAGTGTGGAAGACTGTCATCACTTGCAGAGGGATCTAGATCAGCTGAAAAAAATGGGCTGAAAAATGGCAGATGGAATTTGATGCAGACCAATCATAGTAATTTATAATATATAGAGCAGTTAATGTAACATAGAATACACTCAAGTCAGCGTGAGTTCATTAGTCTGATGGCCTGGTGGAAGAAGCTGTCGTGTTGGTCCTGGCTTTTATGCTGCCGTACAGTTTACTGGATGGTAGCAGCTGGAATAGATTGTGGTTGGGATGGCTTGGGTCCCCAGTGATCCTACGGGCCCTTTTTATACACCTGTCTTTGTAAATGTCCTGAATCACGGGAAGTTCTCAACTACAGATGTGCTGGGCTGTCCGCACCACTCTCTGCAGAGTCCTACGATTAAGAGAGTTACAGTTCCCATACCAGGCAGTGATACAGCTTGTCAGGATGCTCTCAATTTTGGCCTTGTAGAAAGTTCTTAGGATTTGGGGGCCCATACCAAACTTCCTCAACCATCTGAGATGAAAGAGGCACTGTTGTGCCTTTTTCACCACATGGCTGGTGTGTACAGACCACATAATGTCCTCAGTGATGTGAATGAAATAGAGAGAGTACAGAGGAGATTTACTAGAATGTTACCTGGGTTTCAGCACCTGTGTACAATGTACTGTGCATGTTAATCAGAATGGCTTCTTTGGTTTGTTAAGAGTAGGAATGCTTCTTTGTCTGATAAGTGTTTCTCTCGCAGTTGTTTAGCTTTAGACTTGCTGATATGGGGATTGTATTCATTTGTTAACCAATGGGGAATGTTATTTTGTCTTGTGAGGCTGGAAGTTTGGGGGTTTTCGCAGTTTTTTCAGGGGAGTAGGGAAGAAGACGCCGAGGAAGGTGGACGTGCGCTGCACTGCTTGGTTGACCACTAGGGGTGGTCCCAGGTACGAGGACGTGGAGGTCAGAGGAAAGTGACGAGGGGTCGAATGGTTCGATGGTTGAGCTCCAACGATGTGCACTAAACTGACTGAACTTTGATAAGTTGGCGCCTTTTACTTTTTCTTTCAATTATACTGTATTGCATAGTACTCTTTTAGTTTTAGTAAAATCCTTAAAGTGTATTTCATAACAGTATCTGGTGTGAGTTTGATATGGTGTGTGTACGCGCGGCATAAATTTGATTCTCACAGCACCTGTGTTTATGGGAGGCGGGGTGGTGAGTGGCTGGATCTCCTTTTCCCCTAGACATATGCCAGCCTGTTGGGTAAGTTACAGAGAAAGTCCAGGATCCAGCTGCACAAGGTCAATGTTCAGACTACATCCACACTACACCGGATAAATCCATAACCGGAGGTTTTTCTCTTCATTTTTACCCTCTGTCCACACTAAAACGGCGTTTTCGTGCCCCAAAACTGGGGCCTTTCAGAAACGTTCTCCAGGGTGTGTATTTTTGAAAACGATGGATTGGCCGGAACAGTGTGGACGGGGTAACCAGAGAAATCTGAAAAGGCTATCAGACGGCAGCGTGCTATTTCATTGTTTTCTTGAACGCAACCTAACAATTTCAGAACAGATGGCAATGAGACTGAAGCCAGAAGTGTTAGAAATGTACTCACCAAATACTTTGACCCATAACTTACTGAATAAATAAGTATACTCACTTTGCCCTGTTTCTGTCCTTGACCATATGAAGGTGGTTTCCCAATTTACCCTATTTATGCAAGTACTTCTCTGACAATAGACATGTAACAGCCTAATGTAACATTGTATGGAAATACAAGATAACACTGATGCAGACATGTTTTGTGTATTTAACAAGGCTTTAATGCAAGAGTCGGCCAATTTTTCAATGTTCGTTGTCAGCCGGGTCAATCTGTCTGTGAACTCCCTGTCAGTTGCCTCCGTACGCTCCAGTATTTGTTTTTTTTTACTTTTAAGTTCTCCTGCATGAGAGCCAACAGCTACCCGTCGTTTAAGATTTTCTGGTCTGTAACTACACAAATGCGCGCTTTCACACCCAGATTCGACACTAAACGTGTTGTTTGTTTTCGGTAGATGTGTCCTGCACATGTGCAGTAGGAGGAGATCCACCAAAATCTGTTTCAATGTAGACAGAGATACTTTTAAAAACGCATAGTGTGGACGTCTATCATTTTTACGTGAAACCAGCGTTTTCAAAATTATCTGGTCTAGTGTGGATGTAGCCTGAGCTTCTTGTTGAGCTATGGTGTTGGACGCTGTTCTTGTCTATGGAGCTATGGAACTATGCTGTAGTCCAGCATTCTCACATAATTAACTCCATATTTGTCATCGCAGTGCTTTGCTGCCTGCTTGCATTCTGCCTCGCCTGAGAAATTGGTCAGTCAGATCAACTGACTCTGAAGACTAACGATATTCGTTTTATTGTTGGGTTTTTTTCAGCCGCAGTGTACCATTTGAGAGTTTTGGCTAATGGTCCTGTTTGGCCTAGTGTTTATTGTTTTCTTTTCCCTTTAACTCTGTTCACATTAAAGTCTGTGTATGATCAACCTGCTTCAGTGTCTCTCACTTCGCACTGGTCCATATCTGAATCTGGTGACACATTAGTGAGGTCTAATTTGGAGTATTGTGTGCAGTTTTGATTAGCAACCTACAGGAAAGATGTAAGTAAGATTGAAGGAGTACAGAGAAGAGTACAGAGATGTTGCTGGTTCTGAAGGACCTGTGTTATAAGGGAAGATTGAATAGGTGAGGACTTTATTCCTTAGAACATAGAAGATTGCAAGGGGATTTGATAGAGGTAAATGAAATTATGAGGGGTAAATGCAAGAATGCTTTTTCCACTGAAGTTGGGTGGGATTACAAGCAGATGTCATGAGTCAAGTGTTAATCAGCCTTGCTGCTTGAAGAAAGTAACTGCTTTTGAATCTGGTGGACTTGGCGTGGCCCCTTTCCTGATGGGAGTGGGTTAGTGTGCATGAGCGTGGAAGGTGGCTGATAGCAGAATCCTTGGATTATTCTCCTGCTCTCTCAGTACACTATCTATCAATACTTGATCCCTGAATTTCTCTCGAGCTGCCCGAGATACCCCTTTCATCCCTGTCCTTTCTGTCATCCATGAACTAAACAGTCAATCTGGGTGAACTTGCATTCGATCATTTCTCATTAGATGTACGTTTCTGTACATTGCAAACCAAATGTGAACTGGGTTATCACTGAGTATCTCTAGTTCAGTCGTACAGAGAGTAGAACTGAGTACATACAGTGCAGACTGACTGTCTGCAATTCAGTCGTACAGAGAGTAGAACTGGGTATGTACAGTGCAGACTGACTGCAATTCAGTCGTACACAGAGTAGAACTGGGTACATACAGTGCAGACTGACTGCAATTCAGTCGTACAGAGAGTAGAACTGGGTATGTACAGTGCAGACTGACTGTCTACAATTCAGTCGTACAGAGAGTAGAACTGGGTATGTACAGTGCAGACTGACTGTCTGCAATTCAGTCGTACAGAGAGTAGAACTGGGTATGTACAGTGCAGACTGACTGTCTACAATTCAGTCGTACAGAGAGTAGAACTGGGTATGTACAGTGCAGACTGACTGTCTGCAATTCAGTCGTACAGAGAGTAGAACTGGGTATGTACAGTGCAGACTGACTGCAATTCAGTCGTACAGAGAGTAGAACTGGGTACATACAGTGCAGACTGACTGCAATTCAGTCGTACAGAGAGTAGAACTGGGTATGTACAGTGCAGACTGACTGCAATTCAGTCGTACAGAGAGTAGAACTGGGTACATACAGTGCAGACTGACTGCAATTCAGTCGTACAGAGAGTAGAACTGGGTATGTACAGTGCAGACTGACTGCAATTCAGTCGTACAGAGAGTAGAACTGGGTACATACAGTGCAGACTGACTGCAATTCAGCCGTACAGAGAGTAGAACTGGGTACATACAGTGCAGACTGACTATCTACAATTCAGTCGTACACAGAGTAGAACTGGGTACATACAGTGCAGACTGACTATCTACAATTCAGTCGTACAGAGAGTAGAACCGGGTATGTACAGTGCAGACTGACTGTCTGCAATTCAGTCGTACACAGAGTAGAACCAGGTACGTACAGTGCAGACTGACTGTCTCCAATTCAGTCGTACAGAGAGTAGAACTGGGTATGTACAGTGCAGACTGACTGCAATTCAGTCGTACAGAGAGTAGAACTGGGTACATACAGTGCAGACTGACTGCAATTCAGTCGTACAGAGAGTAGAACTGGGTACATACAGTGCAGACTGACTATCTACAATTCAGTCGTACACAGAGTAGAACTGGGTACATACAGTGCAGACTGACTATCTACAATTCAGTCGTACAGAGAGTAGAACCGGGTATGTACAATGCAGACTGACTGTCTGCAATTCAGTCGTACAGAGAGTAGAACCGGGTATGTACAGTGCAGACTGACTGTCTGCAATTCAGTCGTACACAGAGTAGAACCAGGTACGTACAGTGCAGACTGACTGTCTCCAATTCAGTCGTACAGAGAGTAGAACCAGGTACGTACAGTGCAGACTGACTGTCTGCAATTCAGTCGTACACAGAGTAGAACCGGGTATGTACAGTGCAGACTGACTATCTACAATTCAGCCGTACAGAGAGTAGAACCAGGTACGTACAGTGCAGACTGACTGTCTCCAATTCAGTCGTACAGAGAGTAGAACCAGGTATGTACAGTGCAGACTGACTGCAATTCAGTCGTACAGAGAGTAGAACTGGGTACATACAGTGCAGACTGACTATCTACAATTCAGTCGTACAGAGAGTAGAACCGGGTATGTACAGTGCAGACTGACTGTCTCCAATTCAGTCGTACAGAGAGTAGAACTGGGTATGTACAGTGCAGACTGACTGTCTGCAATTCAGCCGTACAGAGAGTAGAACCAGGTACGTACAGTGCAGACTGACTGCAATTCAGTCGTACACAGAGTAGAACCGGGTATGTACAGTGCAGACTGACTATCTGCAATTCAGTCGTACAGAGAGTAGAACCGGGTATGTACAGTGCAGACTGACTATCTACAATTCAGCCGTACAGAGAGTAGAACCAGGTACGTACAGTGCAGACTGACTGTCTCCAATTCAGTCGTACACAGAGTAGAACCGGGTATGTACAGTGCAGACTGACTCTGCAATTCAGTCGTACAGAGAGTAGAACTGGGTATGTACAGTGCAGACTGACTGTCTCCAATTCAGTCGTACACAGAGTAGAACCGGGTATGTACAGTGCAGACTGACTATCTACAATTCAGTCGTACACAGAGTAGAACTGGGTACATACAGTGCAGACTGACTATCTACAATTCAGTCGTACAGAGAGTAGAACCGGGTATGTACAGTGCAGACTGACTGTCTCCAATTCAGTCGTACAGAGAGTAGAACCAGGTACGTACAGTGCAGACTGACTGTCTCCAATTCAGTCGTACAGAGAGTAGAACCAGGTATGTACAGTGCAGACTGACTGCAATTCAGTCGTACAGAGAGTAGAACTGGGTACATACAGTGCAGACTGACTATCTACAATTCAGTCGTACAGAGAGTAGAACCGGGTATGTACAGTGCAGACTGACTGTCTCCAATTCAGTCGTACAGAGAGTAGAACTGGGTATGTACAGTGCAGACTGACTGTCTGCAATTCAGCCGTACAGAGAGTAGAACCAGGTACGTACAGTGCAGACTGACTGCAATTCAGTCGTACACAGAGTAGAACCGGGTATGTACAGTGCAGACTGACTATCTGCAATTCAGTCGTACAGAGAGTAGAACCGGGTATGTACAGTGCAGACTGACTATCTACAATTCAGCCGTACAGAGAGTAGAACCAGGTACGTACAGTGCAGACTGACTGTCTCCAATTCAGTCGTACACAGAGTAGAACCGGGTATGTACAGTGCAGACTGACTCTGCAATTCAGTCGTACAGAGAGTAGAACTGGGTATGTACAGTGCAGACTGACTGTCTCCAATTCAGTCGTACACAGAGTAGAACCGGGTATGTACAGTGCAGACTGACTATCTACAATTCAGTCGTACACAGAGTAGAACTGGGTACATACAGTGCAGACTGACTATCTACAATTCAGTCGTACAGAGAGTAGAACCGGGTATGTACAGTGCAGACTGACTGTCTCCAATTCAGTCGTACAGAGAGTAGAACCAGGTACGTACAGTGCAGACTGACTGTCTCCAATTCAGTCGTACAGAGAGTAGAACCAGGTACGTACAGTGCAGACTGACTGTCTGCAATTCAGTCGTACACAGAGTAGAACCGGGTATGTACAGTGCAGACTGACTATCTACAATTCAGTCGTACAGAGAGTAGAACTGGGTACGTACAGTGCAGACTGACTGTCTCCAATTCAGTCCCATGATTATACGGCACTAAAGCAATACACCACTGTAATGTAGTGGTTCATGGAACTGGAGCTTGGAGTTCAATTCCAGCACATTCTGTAAGGAGTTTATGCGTTCTCTGTGGGTTTCCTCCAAGTGTTCTGGGTTCCCCCACAGTCCCAAAGATTTACATTTAGCATTGTAAGTTGTTCGGTGATTAGGCAAGTGTTAAATATGGGTGTTGCTGGGCGGTGCAGCTCGTTGGGTTGGATGTGTCTGTTTCACACCGCATGCCCAAAGAAAAATAAATAAATATGCAGGCCTTTTGGCCCAACTCGTCTAAGCTGTTAGCGGTATCTATCTGAACTAGTCTCATTTCCTGCATTCTGCTCATTTGCCATGAAACCGTTTCCGTCGTTATATTTGTCTAAATATCTTTTAAACACTGTAATTGGCCTTTTTTCACTTCCTCTGATAGTTTGTTCACACTCTGAGAAAAATATGTCTTTAAATGTTCCCCACTCTCAACTTAAACTTGTGTCTGCTGGGGTGAACATGAGCTTCCAAACACCTGTCCCAGAAACAGGAGGAGTCCAATCAGCCAACTGTGTCCATTCTGCATGATTGTGATATCACTGCTGTTTGTACCTCAGTGGCCTCTCCCTGTACTTCCTTCAGACCCAGAATGTGAAGCCTCTGATTTGAGTTTACCCAGTGGCTGAGCCATTTAAACAATAAGATGTAAATAAATAACACAGAGAACATGAACCACATCGTCCCCAAGAGTGAGTCCACAGTCACAGAGACATTGGACAGCGCTGAGTGGAGTTCCGATGACTGTGGTACATGGCCATCGGCACTCTCCTTGGCTGAACCGTGTCTGTCTGTGGTACGTGACCATCGGCACTCTCCTTGGCTGAACCGTGTCTGACTGTGGTACGTGGCCATCGGCACTCTCCTTGGCTGAACCGTGTCTGACTGTGGTACGTGGCCATTGGCACTCTCCTTGGCTGAACCGTGTCTCTGACTGTGGTACGTGGCCATCGGCACTCTCCTTGGCTGAACTGTGTCTGACTGTGGTACGTGGCCATCGGCACTCTCCTTGGCTGAACCGTGTCTGTGACTGTGGTACGTGGCCATCGGCACTCTCCTTGGCTGAACCGTGTCTGACTGTGGTACGTGGCTATCGGCACTCTCCTTGGCTGAACCGTGTCTGTCTGTGGTACGTGACCATCGGCACTCTCCTTGGCTGAACCGTGTCTGACTGTGGTACGTGACCATCGGCACTCTCCTTGGCTGAACCGTGTCTCTGACTGTGGTACGTGACCATCGGCACTCTCCTTGGCTGAACCGTGTCTGACTGTGGTACGTGGCCATCGGCACTCTCCTTGGCTGAACCGTGTCTCTGACTGTGGTACGTGGCCATCGGCACTCTCCTTGGCTGAACCGTGTCTCTGACTGTGGTACGTGGCCATCGGCACTCTCCTTGGCTGAACCGTGTCTCTGACTGTGGTACGTAGCCATCGGCACTCTCCTTGGCTGAACCGTGTCTGACTGTGGTACGTGGCCATCGGCACTCTCCTTGGCTGAACCGTGTCTGTGACTGTGGTACGTGACCATCGGCACTCTCCTTGACTGAACCGTGTCTGACTGTGGTACGTGGCCATCGGCACTCTCCTTGGCTGAACCGTGTCTGACTGTGGTACGTGGCCATCGGCACTCTCCTTGGCTGAACCGTGTCTGACTGTGGTACGTGGCCATCGGCACTCTCCTTGGCTGAACCGTGTCTGTGACTGTGGTACGTGGCCATCGGCACTCTCCTTGGCTGAACCGTGTCTCTGACTGTGGTACGTGACCATCGGCACTCTCCTTGGCTGAACCGTGTCTGTGACTGTGGTACGTGGCCATCGGCACTCTCCTTGGCTGAACCGTGTCTCTGACTGTGGTACGTGACCATCGGCACTCTCCTTGGCTGAACCGTGTCTGTGACTGTGGTACTTGGCTATCGGCACTCTCCTTGGCTGAACCGTCTCTGACTGTGGTACGTGGCCATCGGCACTCTCCTTGGTTGAACCGTGTCTGACTGTGGTACGTGGCCATCGGCACTCTCCTTGGTTGAACCGTGTCTGACTGTGGTACGTGGCCATCGGCACTCTCCTTGGCTGAACCGTGTCTGTGACTGTGGTACGTGACCATCGGCACTCTCCTTGGCTGAACCGTGTCTGTGACTGTGGTACGTGGCCATCGGCACTCTCCTTGGCTGAACCGTGTCTGTGACTGTGGTTCGTGGCCATCGGCACTCTCCTTGGCTGAACCGTGTCTGACTGTGGTACGTGGCCATCGGCACTCTTCTTGGCTGAACCGTGTCTTGACTGTGGTACGTGGCCATCGGCACTCTTCTTGGCTGAACCGTGTCTGACTGTGGTACGTGGCCATCGGCACTCTCCTTGGCTGAACCGTGTCTGACTGTGGTACGTGGCCATCGGCACTCTCCTTGGCTGAACCGTGTCTTGACTGTGGTTCGTGGCCATCGGCACTCTTCTTGGCTGAACCGTGTCTGTGACTGTGGTACGTGACCATCGGCACTCTCCTTGGCTGAACCGTGTCTCTGACTGTGGTACGTGGCCATCGGCACTCTCCTTGGCTGAACCGTGTCTGACTGTGGTACGTGGCCATCGGCACTCTCCTTGGCTGAACCGTGTCTGTGACTGTGGTACTTGGCCATCGGCACTCTCCTTGGCTGAACCGTGTCTCTGACTGTGGTACGTGGCCATCGGCACTCTCCTTGGCTGAACCGTGTCTGACTGTGGTACGTGGCCATCGGCACTCTCCTTGGCTGAACCGTGTCTGTGACTGTGGTACTTGGCTATCGGCACTCTCCTTGGCTGAACCGTGTCTGTGACTGTGGTACGTGGCCATCGGCACTCTCCTTGGCTAAACCGTGTCTCTGACTGTGGTACGTGGCCATCGGCACTCTCCTTGGCTGAACCGTGTCTCTGACTGTGGTACTTGGCTATCGGCACTCTCCTTGGCTGAACCGTGTCTCTGACTGTGGTACTTGGCCATCGGCACTCTCCTTGGCTGAACCGTGTCTCTGACTGTGGTACGTGGCCATCGGCACTCTCCTTGGCTGAACCGTGTCTGACTGTGGTACGTGGCCATCGGCACTCTCCTTGGCTGAACCGTGTCTCTGACTGTGGTACGTGGCCATCGGCACTCTCCTTGGCTGAACCGTGTCTGACTGTGGTACGTGGCCATCGGCACTCTCCTTGGCTGAACCGTGTCTGTGACTGTGGTACTTGGCTATCGGCACTCTCCTTGGCTGAACCGTGTCTGTGACTGTGGTACGTGGCCATCGGCACTCTCCTTGGCTGAACCGTGTCTGACTGTGGTACGTGGCCATCGGCACTCTCCTTGGCTGAACCGTGTCTGTGACTGTGGTACTTGGCTATCGGCACTCTCCTTGGCTGAACCGTGTCTGTGACTGTGGTACGTGGCCATCGGCACTCTCCTTGGCTGAACCGTGTCTCTGACTGTGGTACGTGGCCATCGGCACTCTCCTTGGCTGAACCGTGTCTCTGACTGTGGTACTTGGCTATCGGCACTCTCCTTGGCTGAACCGTGTCTCTGACTGTGGTACGTGGCCATCGGCACTCTCCTTGGCTGAACCGTGTCTGACTGTGGTACGTGGCCATCGGCACTCTCCTTGGCTGAACCGTGTCTGTGACTGTGGTACTTGGCTATCGGCACTCTCCTTGGCTGAACCGTGTCTGTGACTGTGGTACGTGGCCATCGGCACTCTCCTTGGCTGAACCGTGTCTGTGACTGTGGTACGTGGCCACGTAGCTGGTCAAGACTCTTGCAGCTGATGCTGGGAGCGAGAAGCGAGAGAGATGGATCAGATGGGACCAACTCAGGAGGGGGATCTTGGCTGAAATCGATTAGTGAGCTGAACACCAGTTCATTCTGAGCTCTTGATCTTGACAGCTTAATCTTTAATCTGGCTAGATGCTTAAATTGGCTATAAGATATAAAACAGAAGGCGTGTAAGTTTTCAGCAAGTCTGGAGAGGGAAACAGAGTTCACTTTTTGGTTGAAGTCTCTTCATCAGATGGGACTACTGACCTTTGTTTATCAATTAATTTTATTTCCCAGACTACATGGTGTGATGGTTGAGCAACAGTGGAAGACTTTCAAAGAGATCTTTCACGGTGCTGACCGAAAGTATGTCGCAGTTAAAGGCAAGGACAGTCGGTGGGGAGAGCCAATCTTGCGTAACTAAGGAAATAGAAGGCATCAAACTAAAAGCTCGTATGTTCAAAGTTGCCAAGAGTAGTGGGAAACTTGGCAGATTGGGAAAACTTTAAAGAGCAACAAAGAACTATTGAGCAAGCAATAAAGAAAGGGAAGCTAGATTATGAAAATAATCTAGCTCAAAATATAAAAATGGAGAGTAAAAGTTTTTATAATTATATAAAGCAGAAAAGGGTAGCTAAAGTGAATATTGGTCCGTTGGAGGATGAGGAGGAGGAGCTGATATTGGGTAATGAGGAAATGGCAGAGGCTTTGGTCTTCACAGTGGAGGACACATCTAACACGCCAAAGAGATGTTATGGATGCGATGGGAGGCCAGGACCTCGATACAATAGCGATCACTAAAGAGGTAGTGCTGAGCAAACTTGTAGGTCTGAAGATAGATAAGTCGCCTGGTGCTTGTTACGTTATACTTGTACGTGCACTCGTGAGCAGACGATTGAAGTTGTTGCGCATGCGCTATTGTTTTTATCCGAAAGACCTGTCTCGAAACATGGTGGCAGCGGTGGTGCTCGTAAAATTGTTTTTTTCAACTGCAGCGCCCGATTTTTTTTCAACTTGCAGTTGGCAGCATAGTAATAGCGCAACTCTGAAACATCGGAGGGTGAGTGTAAGAGTAGAAAAAAATGTCAATCGAATCGAGCAAGCAGCCACAAATAGAGATGGGTGTAATGCCTGGAGGTGAGACAGCAGAGTCTCATCGGCCGGTGACCCCGTGCTGGGGAACTGTGGTTGGGGTAGGTGTCCTCCTCCAGTCAGCAGCATTCGCCCACCACCGGCCGTGACGGTCAACCACAAACTGATAGATGGATGGAAGACACAGCCGCAGATGTGGACGAACTACAGCGTCGTGGCACAACTGCACAAACAAGTCCCACCGTATCAGACAGCATTACTTTTGCATTCAATTGGACCATCAGGACTTGAGATCTACAACAGACTTGTGTTCGCAGATGAGGCTGAAAGCCAAGACCTCACAAAGATTTTAGTTACATTTGACATATGCTATTGATGAGAAAAATGAGACATATGAATGGTACTTGCCCAACAAGCGGCAACAAGAACAAGGTGAGATCTTTGAATCGTTTCTTGCCTGCCTTAGGTTTCTTGCAAAGACATGTAATTTTTGCTCATGTATGTCAGACAGTCTGCTGAGCGACAAGATCGTACTGGGAATTAACGACTCCCAAACCAGAAAACGTCTGTTACAAGACAGAAAGCTATCGCTCAATGACTGCATTGACATCTGTAAAAGCACAGACCTGGCTGAATCACACCTACAAGCATTCAGCACAGCTGCAGATAGTGGGTCCGCTACTGTCGATGGGATTAAGCCTCGCACTAACAAGAAAGGTTCAAAGCGTCCTGGGCAGAAGGCGAGTGATAGTGGTGGAGCCAGAGCAAAAGGCACTTTGAACAGCCACAGAAGCAAAGTGAACCCTTGCCAGTACCGTGGTAAGGAACATAAAAGAGACAAGCAACAATGCCGAGCATACGGACAGGTGTGCAAGGCATATGACATTCGAAATCACTTTGCAAAGGTATGCAAGCAGAAGCCCATGCATGGGGTGGAAGTACAAAGCGATGACCAAACCGACAGTGCCAACAGGTCCGAGTTTATCGACAGTGTCGTACTGGTGGTCAGCAGTTTGAAGACAAGGGATGATGTATTCGCACAGATGCTCATCAATGGAAAGCTAATAGATTTCCAAGTCGACAGTGGGGCGAGCATTAACATTTTACCCCACAAGTACTTGGAGGGGGTAGATCACACACCAAGACAATGCACAAAAAGCTGATGATGGGGAACAAGACCACCATGGATGCAGAAGCGATGTGCAGAGTGAAATTTCAAAACCCCGTGACGAACCGCAAGTATTCTGTCGAATTTGTCATGGTCACTGATGACTTTGCACCATAGCTGGGAAGTAGGGTCAACCAGCAAACGAAGCTGAATTACGGTCACCGATGACAACTTTCGTAGGGTGCATGCATCTACAGTCACAGAAAAACAATGCACACCAGAAGAATGCTATGCAGAGGTGTTCGATGATGCGCTTGGGGAGCGTCCAGGTGCAGCCCACAGTGTTACCTCCCCACGACGTCTACCTCATGCTATGAAGTGGAAAGTGAAAGCTGAGCTTGATCGCAAGGTGATAGCTCCAGCCCATGAACCTGCAAGGTGGGTTAGCCAGCTAGTGGTTGCAGAGAAGAGGAACGGCAATCTTTGTACATGCATTGACCCTCGACCGTTGAACAAAGCACTGAGGAGAGAACACTACCCCTTCCAGTGATAGAGGACATATTGCCAGATCTTCACCAGGCTGAGGTTTTCAGCAAGTTTGACATGAGTTCTGCATTCTGGCAAGTGAAATTAGACAGTGAATCAAGCGTACTTACCACCTTCAACACACCTTTTGGGCAGGATAGATGGCTCAGATTTCCGTCTGGAATCAGCATGTCATCAGAGATCTTCCAGCACAGACTGCATCAGGCGCTGGAAGGACTACCAGGAGTGATCGGTGTCGCAGACAACATTCTGGTGTATGGAAAAGGGGAAACGCAGGGAAGGGCAATTGCCGATCATGATGTGAAACTTGAGCAGCTATTACAGCGTTGTGCAGGGCAGCTTATCAGGCTCAACAAGAACAAATCTGTCTTCAGAGTGACAGAGATACCCTTTTTGGGGCATCTCATCACGTGAGGGACTTGAGCCTGATCCTAAAAAGGTCGCTGACGTTCTCAACATGCCAGCACCCACAGATGCAGATGCGCAGGGAGTGGAGCGATTGATCGGATTTGTCAACTACCTGAGCCGTTTTCTACCAAGTCTCTCAGATACCCTTGAGCCAATAAGACAGCTGACATAGCCAGATGTAGCATGGAAGTGGTCAGCTGAGCAGCAAAACATTCTCTCTAAGATCAAGCGGATGGTATCCGCAGCACTGGTGTTGGTATACTACAATTCCAAGGAAGAGCTAACCATCCAATGCGACGCCAGCAACAAAGGCCTAGAGGCAGCACTCCTCCAGAATGGGCGTCCGATCGCATATGCAAGCAGAGCGCTAATGGACACGGAAACACGTAACGCAGCGATTGAAAAGGAAATGCTCGCAATTGTTTTCACACTTGAGCGTTTTCATCAATACACTTTTGGCCGCTTCACAAGAGTACTCTGTGATCACAAGCCGCTCAAAATGATAGTTAAGAAGCTGTTGGTGAAGGCACCAAAGCGCCTACAGGGAATGCTCTTTCGCCTGCAGAGCTATGATTTGGACATCACCTACCATCAAGGAAAGCTCATGCACCTCGCGGATATGCAATCACGAGCAGTTAGCGGTACTCCAGGCAAGGAGAACAGCTTCGATGAAGTCTACATGCTATCCCACCTGCCAATCCGCCATGAGTGTCTAGAGCAGATTCGCATAGAAACAGTGAAAGATGACACACTACAGATGTTGAAACGTGTAATCATCAGCCAATGGCCAAGCGAACGTGACGCGCTACCAGAGCAACTCACACCTTACTATAGCTACAGAGAAGAGCTTGCAGTCCAAGACGGCTTAATCTTCAAAGGTGAGCATGTCATCATATCGCAAAGTGAGTGAAAGCAAATGAAGGAAAGAATTTATTCGTCACACTTGGGCGTAGAAGGATGCCTCAGATGTGCACGCAAATGTCTTTTTTGGCCAGGCATGAGCAGCGACATCAAGCAATATGTTACTACATGTGATGTTTGTCGCACATACAAAATGAGTCAGCAGAAAGAATCGCTTATGAGTCATGATCTACCTGCTCGGCCGTGGGAAAAGATAAGTACCGACCTATTTACATTCGAAGGAAAAGAGTACCTCGTCACCATTGATTACTACAGCAATTTCTTCGAGCTAGATCTTCTTTGCGATACGACCAGCGCAGCTGTTACTCGCAAACTGAAGGCTCATTTTGCGAGATATGGTAGCCCAACACAAGTAGTTAGTGACAATGGGCCACAATACATGTCAGTGGAGTTTCACAGATTTGCATGAGAATGGGATTTTGAGGACTTGTGTAGCAGTCCCGGAAATAGCAAAGCAAATGGAAAAGCTGAATCAGCAGTTAAAACAGCTAAGCGGACCCTCACAAAGAGCAACAAATCGCGAGCAGATCCCTACCTCGCACTTCTAGACCATCGCAACACACCTTTCCAAGCGCCCAGCACAAGTCCTGCCCAGAGTCCGATGAATCGCCACACACGCACGCTCCTGCCTACAACAGCGAGTTTACTGGAGTTATACGTGAACACAAGCGTATGAAACAACGTGTCCAGCAGCAGGCCAACAATTGCAACAAATCAGCCAAAGATCTTGTCCCACTTGACGAAGGGGATACCGTACGCATGCAACCCCTGGTGCAAGGTAAAAAGAATTGGGAGAAAGCAATTGTTTGTCGGCGCCTTGATGAGCGTTCATGTGTAGTTCGAACCCCTTCTGGGTTATCGACGTAATCGCACACATCTATGAAAGATGCCTGAAAAGCTAATCACACATGAACAGACAAAATCAGGTCAAACAACCAAGATCGATGACCACAGTGTGCTGACCACATCAAATGCACACAGACAAACACTAGCAGAGGCTAATGACACAACACAAATGCTAACGCAAACATTGAAACATGCAAATAACAAACAACAGGACTCGGACAAAACAGTAAAAACTTGTTCTGGCTGTGCAGTGAAAAAGCCACAATATCTAGAAGACTTTGTCCCACATTGAATAATTGCATGAACAATTGAACAATAAGTCTGTGACTCTATTTGGCATTTTAATGTCATGTTTGTACTCTGAGAAGGACCGTGTCCTATTTGAGGTTGTGTAGTTTGAAGTTAAAGTTGAATTTTAGTATGTTTTATATTTTGTATATATGCTCATACAAATGGAAATAATGAGTGTTATGTATTTGTGACAGGCATAAGAGACAGAAGGCATGATTAATGAGTGCTTTGAAAGTTAATTCTATGAAAATATACTGGAAAGCAGACTCCAGAGAAATGAGTTTAATTGTTAATACAATTGTTCCCTTTCTTTGTTTTGATGAAAAGGGGGATATTACGATATACTTGTACATGCACTCGTGAGCAGACAATTAAAGTTGGTGCACGTGCGCCGTTGTTTTTACCTGAAATATCTGTCTCGAAACAGTCCTGATGGAGTGCATCCCAGGGAACTGAAAGAAATGTCAGAGGTTACAGTTGAGGCTTTGGTGGTAATTTACCAAAGTTTTCTGGACTCTCAGCTGGTCCCAGCAGATTGGAAGGTGGCAAATGTCACAAAACTGTTCAAAAAAGGATGTAGGGAAAAGGCAAGTAACTGTTGGCCAGATAATTTAATCTGTGTTGGGAAAATGCTTGAAGCTGTCATTAAAGAAGAAATAGTGAGGCATCTGGAAAGAAATGGATCCATCAGACAGACGCAGTATGGATTCAGCAAAGGCAGGTCCTGTTTGACAAACTTACTGGAGTTCTTTGAGGATATAAAAGTGCAGTAGATAGAGGAGAACAGATGGACATAATTTACTTGGATTTCCAGAAGGAGCCGATAAGGTTTGATAAGGTGCCGCATAAAGGACTTATCCATATGATTACGAATTGGGGGTGATGTATGAGCATGGATAGAGGATTGGTTAACTTACAGAAAGCAGAGAGTTGGGATACATAGGTGTTACTCTGGTTGGCAATCAATTTGTTTGTCATATACATTAATGATCTGGATGTTGGGGTGGTAAATTGGATTAGTAAGTATGCAGATGATACTAAGGTAGGTGGCATTGTGGATAATGAAGTAGGTTTTCAAAGCTTGCAGAGAGATTTAGGCCAGTTAGAAGAGTGGGCTGAACGATGGCAGATGGAGTTTAATGCTGATAAGTGTGAGGTGCTACATTTTGGTAGGAATGATCAAAATAGGACATAGATGGTAAATGGTAGGGCATTGAAGAATGCAGTAGAACATAGTGATCTAGGAATAATGGAGCATAGTTCCCTGAAGGTGGAATCTCATGTGGATAGGGTGGTGAAGAAAGCTTTTGGTATGCTGGCCTTTATAAATCAGAGCATTGAGTATAGGAGTTGGGACGTAATGTTAAAATTGTACAAGGCGTTGGTAAGGCCAAATTTGGAGTATTGTGTACAGTTCTGGTCACCGAATTATAAGAAAGATATCAACAAAATAGAGAGAGTACAGAGAAGATTTGCTAGAATGTTACCTGGGTTTCAACACCTAAGTTACAGAGAAAGGTTGAACAAGTTAAGTCTTTATTCTTTGGAGCGTAGAAAGTTGAGGGGGGACTTGATAGAGGTATTTAAAATAATGAGGGGGATAGATCGAGTTGACATGAATAGGCTTTTTCCATTGCGAGTAGGGGAGATTCAATCAAGAGGACATGATTTGAGAGGGGGCAAAATTTTAAGGGTAACACGAGGGGGAATTTCTTTACTCAGAGAGTGGTAGCTGTGTGGAATGAGCTTCCAGTAGAAGTGGTAGAGACAGGTTCACTATTGTCATTTAAAGCAAAATTGGATAGGTATATGGACAGGAAAGGAATGGAGGGTTATGGGCTGAGTGCGGGTAGGTGGGACTAGGTGAGAGTAAGAGTCAGCACGGACTAGAAGGGCCGAGATGGCCTGTTTCCGTGCTGTAATTGTTATATGGTTATATAGTGAGCAGTGTGCCACAGAGGTCAATGCTGGACCCGCAGCTGTTCACGATATAAATTAACGATCTGGAAGAGGGGACCGAGTGTAGTGTATCTAAGTTTGCTAATGATACTAAATTGAGTGAAAAAGCAAATAGTGCAGAGGTTACGGAGAGTCTGCAGAGAGATATAGATAGTTTAAGTCAGTGGGCAAGGGTCCGGCAGATGGAGTACAATTGTCCTATTGCCCTGTTTATTATTTATTGTAATGCCTGCACTGTTTTGTGCACTTTATACAGTCCTGGGTAGGTCTGTAGTCTAGTGTAGTTTTTTACATAGTTCAGTCTAGTTTTTGTACTGTGTCATGTAACATCATGGTCCTGAAAAACGTCTCATTTTTACTATGTACTGTGCCAGCAGTTATGGTCAAAATGACAATAAAAGTGACTTGACTTAACAATGTTGGTAAATGCGTGGTCATCCACTTTGGAACAAAAATTAAAAGAGGAGATTATTTAAGTGGTAAAAAATTGCAGCATGCTGCTCTGTAGATGGATTTGGGCATGTTTGGTGCACGATTCACAAAAGGCTGGTTTACAGGTGGAATAGGCTATCAAGAGGGCAGATGGAATGTTGGCTTTCATTGCTAGAGGGATGGATGCTGCAAATATACAGGGTACTGGTGAGGCTGCACCTGGAGTACTGCGTGCAGTTCTGGTCTCCTTACTTGAGGAGGGATATACTGGCTTTGGAGGGGTGGGGGTGCAGAGGAGGTTCACCAGGTTGATTCCAGAGGTGAAAGGGTTAGACAATGAGGAGAGATTGAATCGCCTGGGACTGTACTCACTGGAATTCAGAAGAATGAGAGGAGATCTCATAGAAACATATAAAATTATGAAAGGGATAGATAAGATAGAGGCAGAAAAGTTGTTTCCACTGGTAGGTGAGACTAGAACTAGAGGACATAGCCTCAAGATTCAAGGGGGTAGATTTAGGATCGAGATGAGGAGGAACTGCTTTTCCCAGAGTGGTGAATCTATGGAATTCTTTGCCCAATGGAGCAATGGAGGCTACCTCAGTAAATATATTTAAGACAATATTGGATAAATTTTTGCATTGTAGGGGAATTAGGGGTTGTGGGGAAAAGGCAAGAAGGTGGAGATGAGTCCATGGTCAGATCTTGGCCATGATCTTGTAGAATGGTGGAGCAGGCTCAATGGGCCAGATGGCCTACTCCTGCTCCTATTTCTTATGTTCTTATCTTCTTATGTTTCAGAAGTCATTGGAGATCACTCCATCTAACAAGAGAACTTCATCCATCCCAGATCTTCCAAGATAAACTCTGGGCACTGTTGGGTCATGCACCAAAGGCAGATGTGGCTTTGCCAGATTTAACCATGGCTCCGGGTGCCGGCACCAAGCTGTTGACAGGTGAGCTGAGGTTTACCAGGATGCTGTCTGGATTAGATCATGTATTATGAGGATAGGTTGAGCAAGCTAGGTCTTTTCTCTTTGGAGTGATGGCGGATGAGAGGTGACTTGATAGAGGTATACAAGATGAAAGGAGGCATAGACAGAGTGGACTGCCAGACACATTTTCCCAGGGTGGGAATGGCAATATGAGGGGCGCAATTTTTTAAAAATATATTTTTATTGAAGGAATGACACAATACAGAATACATAATGGATTACATTTTCTTCCATTTTGCTTTTATATCTTACCCCTAAACAAACCTCCCCTCACCCTCCCTCCCCGAGCATACCATGGCAGCTCATGTATTTACAATACAACACTTCACAAATACAAGTGTGGACATTTCACAGCCATACCCCCACACTCCTTCAAGACGAAGGCCCACACACATCCACAACATGTCAGATGATCCAGAATATACTCATATTACAATTCATCAGCCACCCTGTGAGGTAAACCATATGCGTGTAAAAAGGGAGGCAACTTCCCAAGTACAATCAAATGCCCTCAACTAGTAGGTAATTCCTTAAGACTCCCAAAATATGACAAGAAAGGTCCCCATTTCGAATAGAACTTTTTCACAGACCCCCTCAGAGTGAATTTAATCTTTTCTAATTTCAGAAAAAAACATTATGTCCTTTAACCAAGCAGCAGCAGATGGGGGAGTGGCAGATTTCCAGCCCAGCAAGATTCTCCTATGGGCCAAAAGCGATGTAAATGCAACGATATCCGACTGGTTTGCATTTAAACCCAAAGCATTATCCGCCACACCAAATACAGTGATAAGCGGGCAAGGTCTGAGTGTCACCCCCAAAACCTCACTGATAATTTTAAAAACCAGTGCCCAATAGCCATCAATCCGAGGGCAAGACCAAAATGCATGCACTAAACCAGCCGGAGAGAAGGAACACCTGTCACAGCCAGCGTCTGTCCCGGGATACATGTCAGCAAGCCTGTCTTTACTTAAATGTACCCTGTATAAAACTTTAAATTGTATGAGCCCCAGTCTAGCACATGATGACGAGGAATGAACCCTATTCAATGTTTTTGCCCAATATTCCTCAGCCAGATCCACACCAAGGTCATCCTCCCATCTAGTCTTAGTTTTGTTTAGATCTTGAACTCCCAATGACATCAGCTGAGAGTATAGAACAGAGATCAGCCCTTTATCATTAAAGCTGAGAATGAGTTTGTCCCACAACTTAGCAGGTGGTAGATCAGGAAAAGAGGGAAACTTTCCTTGACAAAGTGGCAAATCTGCAGGTATTTTAAAAAAAAAATGATTATGCGGAAGGTCATATTTACTGCACAGGTTATCAAAACTATCAAATATGTTATCAGTGTACAAGTCCTTTATACGCACAGGACTGTTCAAACCCCATTGTCTAAAAACTGAATCGAGTGTGGAGGGAAGAAATAGATGGTTTCTATGAATGGGACCCAAAACTAAAGCTGATGTGAACTTATAGTGGCAGCAAAATTGATTACAAATTTTGAGGGTGGAGAGCACGACTGGGTTTGATGTGAATTGAGAGGATTTCAATGGCAAGGAAGAGTACATTAAAGCTGGGAGAGACAAGGAGTGGCAAGACCGTGTCTTAAGCAGGCGTCAGTTTATATCAGGCCGGTGGAGCCAAAATAATACCTTTTGAATATTCGATGCCCAGTAATAAAGAATAAAGCTAGGAAGGCCCATTATACCTACGTCATGACCTCTTTGGAGAGTGCGCTTATTAACCCTTGGGACCTTATTTTCCTAAATAAAGGAGGTTATAGCTTGGTCAACTGATTTGGAAAATAACTTGGGTGTAAGAAAACTGGCAAGTACTGAAACAAATAAAGAAATCTGGGAAGTATAGTCATTTTCACTGATTGAATTCTCCCAGCTATAGTAAGGGGTAAACTGCACCATCTCTCAAAATCAGCCTTCATTTGGCTAACCTGAGGCCTGTAGTTCGCTTCAAACAGAGATGTAAAAGAGCGAGTAACATGTATTCCTAGATATACAAAACCATCTTGAGATAAAGGAAAAGGCAAAGATTCCTGTTGGATCTGTAGGGCCAAGTTATTAATCGGAAAGCATTTGCTTTTTTGAAGGTTCAGCTTATAGCCAGAGAAGGCTCCAAATTGACACAATGGCAGGACTGCTACCTACATTGTTGCTAACATAAAGTAAGAGGTCGTCAGCATATAGGGATATACGGTGTTCCATGTTCCCTCTCCTAACACCTTGAAATAATGTAGTTGACTTAAATGCAACAGATAGAAACTCAATGCAATTGCAAAATGAAGAGGGGACAATGGGCAGCCTTGGCAAGTGTCACATGTTAATGGGAAATAGTCAAATCAAAAATAAATTGTCTGTATACATGTTAAAGGCGAGTGATATAATAGCTTAACCCAGGCTACAAATATTCTGCCAAATCCAAATTTCTCCAAAACACTGAACAAGTATATCCACTCCACTCTATCAAATGCCTTCTCTGCGTCCAAGGAGCTCACAACCTCCGGACTTGGAGAATCAGTGGGGGAATAAACCATATCAGCCACTCGACGGATATTAAAAATAGAATGGCGATTTTTAATAAAACCTGTTTGATCATTCGAGATTATCTTGGGAAGGGGGCGTTCTAAACAGCAAGCAAGCACTTTAGCCAAAATTTTCACATCCACATTCAAAAGTGAGGTGGGGCGATATGATCCACATTGAGTTGGGTCCTTGTCCTTTTTAAGAAGAAGTGAAATAGATGCCTGTGAAAGAGTAGGGGGGTAAGGAACTGTTCTCCAAAGATTCCTGTTATATCTGAGGGAAACTCTGAGGTGTACAGAGAGGAATAAAAAGTTGCAAAGATGTTATCAATTTCTTTGGGATTGCTCGTCAGGTTTTGGTGCGTGTCTCTTATCTGGGGAATAAGTCGTGATGCAGCTTGACGCTTCAACTGATGAGCCATAAGCCGGCTTGCCTTGTCTCCATATTCATAATAGAGGCCTTGTGTCTTAAGAATTAATTATTCTGATGGGTTTGTAGGTAGAAGATTAAACTTCGCTTGCAAATCAGCCCGGCTTTTATATAATTCCGCAGTGGGTGCCTCAGAATATTGCCTATCCAGATCCAAAATAGATTGCAATAACACTTGCATTTCCTTCCTACGCTCTTTATTGGCTTGTGAAGTATAAGATATTATTTGACCCCTTAAGTAAACTTTTAAAGTTTCCCAAAGTAAAGGGTACAATACCGACTCAGTTTTATTACTCTCAAAGAATGTGTCAATGTTAGCTGATATATAACTACAGAATTTCTCATTGGAAAGCAAAAGGGGGTTAAGTCTCCACAGAGGCTGTTCTCTAATGTTTAAAGGAAAACATGGGTCCAATTTCACGGGTGAATGATCAGATATAACTATAGCAGTGTACTCAATTTGTCTAATCATTGGTATCAAGGAGCTATCTATAAAGAAATAGTCTAGCCTGGAATAGGAGTGGTGAACATGAGAAAAGAAAGAGAATTGCCTAACTGATGGATTCAAATATCTCCAAGGATCCATATAACCATTTTGTTGCATAAACATCGAGAAGGCCTTTGCCAAACCAGAAGATATTCCCCTAGATCTAGACCTATCAAGCAGTGGGTCAATAGCACAGTTCAAATCTCCTGAAAAGATTAGCTGGTGTGTATCCAGGTTAGATATTAATGACAAAACCTTATTTGCAATTTAATTAAGAACCTATCAACCTCTGCATTAAATATACCAAATGACTTGGCCTCCACAGCTGCGTGGCAATGAATTCCACAGATTCACCACTCTGACTAGAAAAATTCCTCTTCATGTCTGTTCTAAATGGTCCCTGTAATCTGAGGCTGTGCCCTCTGGCCCTCTCCACGTCCTTTGTCGTGAACTGTGCTATAATATTCTATGTTCTATGTTAGATAGATAGATAGATACTTTATTCATCCCCAAGGGGAAATTCAACATTTTTCCAGTGTCCCATACATTTATTGTAGCAAAACTAATTACATACAGTATTTAATTCAGTATAAATATGATATGCATCTAAAATCACCCTCCCAAAAAGCATTAATAAATAGCTTTTAAAAAGTTCTTAAATAGTTTACTAAAGTTTACTCCCTGTTTCTCTCTCCCACTTTGCAGATTCCATCGAGGAGGAGGACACTGAAGTAATGTTCAACTCAGTACAGGAAATCCTAAAGGCAGCTGTGATGGCAGATGCAGACGTGCTCTCAGGGACCTTTGACCTTCTGATGCAAACGGTGAAGGGCCTTGCTGCGTGGCTACCCGGGCTGGTGCCTGATGGCTTGTACCTGCCTGCTCCTCCGCTGTATTGCCCTCAGCCAGCTGTGCTCAGTGAGGTGAGGCTTGGCAATGATGAAGTGGGTGCAGCAGGGCCGGAGGCGGTTCCCAGGCCAAGCGGTAGTGTTGGGTCTCTCCGTGTCTGTGGTGAGCACTGAGCCTCCTGCTGACCTGTGTTACTTCACAGGGCAACGTGGCTGTGCTGGGAGCACAGTCGGGGGGGCAGATGCTGGAAATCAGGAGCAACACACAGAACACTGAAGGAACTCAGTGGGTCGGGGAGGAAACGGACAGTCACAGCTTCGGGTTAACACTCATTGGGATGGCAGAACAATCAGAGGGGCTTGGAGCAGGAGCTGGTGGGTGATGGGGGGGTCCTGATGAAGTGAGGGTGACAGGCAGGGGGAGAGTGAAAATGATGTCAGAAGGTGGGAGGGGGAGGGGGAAGTGACAAAGGGCTGAAGAGGGTAGAATCTGTAGGAAGGAGAGTTGACCATGGAGGTAAGAAGCGAAACCAGAAGGATGGTGGGCAGGGGGGAGGGTATAAAGATGGAGTAATGTGGCCCATGGATAAGGGGGGGAAGAAAAAGAATTTCAAGTTTCCACATCTCTGATATTAAATGGAATGAATGAACCATTGAAAGGTACAGAGAGGAGTGTTTACAGGAACTATATTGATACTATGTACAGTATTGGTATGCAAGAAACTGAAGCAGGTGACAGTATGGCGATGTCTATGGTGACTGAAAGGGCACAGAAGGTTGGAGTTTATTCCATGGCCTGTGGCTCTGATTAATTTAATTGTTAGATTGGTTTACCTCATTGTTGGGACGCAGCAAGATCCACAAGAAGGAAGGCAAACAGGAAATTTAGGGCAGAGCCTGGATAAAATCCCTGAAGTACTCTCCAGTTGAAGCCCACATTCAGCAGGGGGTGGGAAGCACGTTGGGGGCTCAATGACAGAGACTTGGGGCAGGCCAACTCCTAGAGGCAGGAGTAGACCAACGATAGGAGAGGAATCTACACACACACACAACGCTGGAGCAACTCAGCACGTCAGGCTGCAGCTATGGAGAGGAATTAACAGTCAACGTTTCAAGCCAAGACCCTTAGTCATGACACCTTCACAGTAGGAGAGGTAGATCTTGGGTCCCGGTACTGTCGAGGTGACGGAGTGTGGCTCCGGTACTGTCGAGGTGACGGAGTGTTGACCCGGTACTGAAGGGGTGACGGAGTGTGTGTCGGGGTGACGGAGTGTGGGTCCCAGTACTGTCAGGGTGACGGAGTGTGGGTCCGGTACTGTAGGGGTGACGGAGTGTGGGTCCGGTACTGTCGGGGTGACGGAGTGTGGGTCCCAGTACTGTAGGGGTGACGGAGTGTGTGTCGGGGTGACGGAGTGTGGGTCCCAGTACTGTCAGGGTGACGGAGTGTGGGTCCGGTACTGTCGGGGTGACGGAGTGTGGGTCCCAGTACTGTAGGGGTGACGGAGTGTGGGTCCGGTACTGTCGGGGTGACGGAGTGTGGGTCCCAGTACTGTAGGGGTGACGGAGTGTTGACCCAGTACTGAAGGGGTGACGGAGTGTGTGTCCGGTACTGTCGGGGTGACGGAGTGTGGGTCCGGTACTGTAGGGGTGACGGAGTGTGGGTCAGGTACTGTCGGAGTGACAGGAGTGTGTGTCCGGTACTGTCGGGGTGACGGAGTGTGGCTCCGGTACTGTCAGGGTGACGGAGTGTGTGTCCGGTACTGTCGGGGTGACGGAGTGTGGGTCCCAGTACTGTAGGGGTGACGGAGTGTGGGTCCGGTACTGTAGGGGTGACGGAGTGTGGGTCCGGTACTGTCGGGGTGACGGAGTGTGGGTCCCAGTACTGTCAGGGTGACGGAGTGTGGGTCCGGTACTGTAGGGGTGACGGAGTGTGGGTCCGGTACTGTCAGGGTGACGGAGTGTGGGTCTGGTACTGTCGAGGTGACGGAGTGTGGGTCCGGTACTGTAGGGGTGACGGAGTGTGGGTCCGGTACTGTAGGGGTGACGGAGTGTGGGTCCGGTACTGTAGGGGTGACGGAGTGTGGGTCCGGTACTGTCGAGGTGACGGAGTGTTGACCCAGTACTGAAGGGGTGACGGAGTGTGTGTCCGGTACTGTCGGGGTGACGGAGTGTGGGTCCCAGTACCATCAGGGTAACGGAGTGTGGGTCCGGTACTGTCGGGGTGACGGAGTGTGGCTCCGGTACTGTCGAGGTGACGGAGTGTGGGTCCGGTACTGTCGGGGTGATGGAGTGTGGGTCCGGTACTGTCGGGGTGACGGAGTGTGGGTCCGGTACTGTCGGAGTGACGGAGTGTGGGTCCGGTACTGTCGGGGTGATGGAGTGTGGGTCCAGTACTGTCGGGGTGACGGAGTGTGGGTCCCAGTACTGTCAGGGTGACGGAGTGTGGGTCCCAGTACTGTCGGAGTGACTGAGTGTGGGTCCCAGTACTGTAGGGGTGACGGAGTGTGGGTCCGGTACTGTCGGAGTGACTGAGTGTGGGTCCCAGTACTGTCAGGGTGACGGAGTGTGGGTCCAGTACTGTCGGGTGACGGAGTGTGGGTCCGGTACTGTCGGGGTGATGGAGTGTGGGTCCAGTACTGTCGGAGTGACGGAGTGTGGGTCCAGTACTGTGGGGGTGACGGAGTGTGGGTCGGGTACTGTCGGGGTGAAGGAGTGTGGGTCCAGTACTGTAGGGGTGACGGAATGTGGGTCAGGTACTGTCGGAGTGACTTAGTGTGGGTCGGGTACTGTCGGGGTGACGGAGTGTGGGTCGGGTACTGTGGGGGTGACGGAGTGTGGGTCGGGTACTGTCGGGGTGAAGGAGTGTGGGTCCAGTACTGTAGGGGTGACGGAATGTGGGTCAGGTACTGTCGGAGTGACTTAGTGTGGGTCGGGTACTGTCGGGGTAACGGAGTGTGGGTCCGGTACTGTCGGGGTGACGGAGTGTGGCTCCGGTACTGTCGAGGTGACGGAGTGTGGGTCCGGTACTGTCGGGGTGATGGAGTGTGGGTCCGGTACTGTCGGAGTGACGGAGTGTGGGTCCGGTACTGTCGGGGTGATGGAGTGTGGGTCCAGTACTGTCGGGGTGACGGAGTGTGGGTCCCAGTACTGTCAGGGTGACGGAGTGTGGGTCCCAGTACTGTCGGAGTGACTGAGTGTGGGTCCCAGTACTGTCAGGGTGACGGAGTGTGGGTCCGGTACTGTCGGAGTGACTGAGTGTGGGTCCCAGTACTGTCAGGGTGACGGAGTGTGGGTCCAGTACTGTCGGGTGACGGAGTGTGGGTCCGGTACTGTCGGGGTGATGGAGTGTGGGTCCAGTACTGTCGGAGTGACGGAGTGTGGGTCCAGTACTGTGGGGGTGACGGAGTGTGGGTCGGGTACTGTCGGGGTGAAGGAGTGTGGGTCCAGTACTGTAGGGGTGACGGAATGTGGGTCAGGTACTGTCGGAGTGACTTAGTGTGGGTCGGGTACTGTCGGGGTGACGGAGTGTGGGTCGGGTACTGTCGGAGTGACGGAGTGTGGGTCCGGTACTGTCGGAATGACGGAGTGTGGGTCCGGTACTGTCGGGGTGACTGAGTGTGGGACAGGTACTGTCGGAGTGACGGAGTGTGGGTCCGGTACTGTCGGTGTGACGGAGTGTGGGTCCCAGTACTGTCAGGGTGACGGAGTGTGGGTCCGGTACTGTCGGTGTGACGGAGTGTGGGTCAGGTACTGTCGGTGTGACGGAGTGTGGGTCAGGTACTGTCGGGGTGACGGAGTGTGGGTCAGGTACTGTCGGAGTGACTGAGTGTTGGTCCCAGTACTGTCGGAGTGACGGGGTGTGGGTCAGGTACTGTCGGTGTGACGGAGTGTGGGTCCGGTACTGTCGGGGTGACGGAGTGTGGGTCAGGTACTGTCGGAGTGACGGAGTGTGTATCCGGTACTGTCGGGGTGACGGAGTGTGGGTCCGGTACTGTCGGAGTGATTGAGTGTGGGTCCGGTACTGTCGGAGTGATGGAGTGTGGGTCAGGTACTGTCGGGGTGACGGAGTGTGGGTCCCGTACTGTCGGGGTGACGGAGTGTGGGTCAGGTACTGTCGGGGTGACGGAGTGTGGGTCCGGTACTGTAGGGGTGACGGAGTGTGGGTCCGGTACTGTCGGGGTGACGGAGTGTGGGTCCCAGTACTGTCAGGGTGACGGAGTGTGGGTCCGGTACTGTAGGGGTGACGGAGTGTGGCTCCGGTACTGTCGGGGTGATGGAGTGTGGCTCCGGTACTGTCGGGGTGACGGAGTGTGGGTCCGGTACTGTCGGGGTGACGGAGTGTGGGTCCGGTACTGTCGGGGTGATGGAGTGTGGGTCCGGTACTGTCGGGGTGACGGAGTGTGGGTCCCAGTACTGTCGGGGTGACGGAGTGTGGGTCCCAGTACTGTCAGGGTGACGGAGTGTGGGTCCCAGTACTGTCGGAGTGACTGAGTGTGGGTCCCAGTACTGTCAGGGTGACGGAGTGTGGGTCCAGTACTGTCGGAGTGACTGAGTGTGGGTCCCAGTACTGTCAGGGTGACGGAGTGTGGGTCCAGTACTGTCGGGGTGACGGAGTGTGGGTCCGGTACTGTTGGGGTGATGGAGTGTGGGTCCAGTACTGTCGGAGTGACGGAGTGTGGGTCCAGTACTGTCGGAGTGACGGAGTGTGGGTCCAGTACTGTCGGGGTGAAGGAGTGTGGGTCCAGTACTGTCAGGGTGACGGAGTGTGGGTCCGGTACTGTTGGGGTGATGGAGTGTGGGTCCAGTACTGTCGGAGTGACGGAGTGTGGGTCCAGTACTGTGGGGGTGACGGAGTGTGGGTCGGGTACTGTCGGGGTGAAGGAGTGTGGGTCCAGTACTGTAGGGGTGACGGAATGTGGGTCAGGTACTGTCGGAGTGACTGAGTGTGGGTCGGGTACTGTCGGGGTGACGGAGTGTGGGTCAGGTACTGTCGGAGTGACGGAGTGTGGGTCCGGTACTGTCGGAGTGACGGAGTGTGGGTCCGGTACTGTCGGGGTGACTGAGTGTGGGACAGATACTGTCGGGGTGACGGAGTGTGGGTCCGGTACTGTAGGTGTGACGGCGTGTGGGTCCGGTACTGTAGGGGTGACTGAGTGTGGGACAGGTACTGTCGGAGTGATGGAGTGTGGGTCCAGTACTGTCGGTGTGACGGAGTGTGGGTCCCAGTACTGTCAGGGTGACGGAGTGTGGGTCCGGTACTGTCGGTGTGACGGAGTGTGGGTCCCAGTACTGTCAGGGTGACGGAGTGTGGGTCCGGTACTGTCGGTGTGACGGAGTGTGGGTCCCAGTACTGTCAGGGTGACGGAGTGTGGGTCCGGTACTGTCGGTGTGACGGAGTGTGGGTCAGGTACTGTCGGTGTGACGGAGTGTGGGTCCGGTACTGTCGGGGTGACGGAGTGTGGGTCAGGTACTGTCGGAGTGACTGAGTGTTGGTCCCAGTACTGTCGGAGTGACGGAGTGTGGGTCAGGTACTGTCGGTGTGACGGAGTGTGGGTCCGGTACTGTCGGGGTGACGGAGTGTGGGTCAGGTACTGTCGGAGTGACGGAGTGTGTATCCGGTACTGTCGGGGTGACGGAGTGTGGGTCCGGTACTGTCGGAGTGATTGAGTGTGGGTCCGGTACTGTCGGAGTGATGGAGTGTGGGTCAGGTACTGTCGGGGTGACGGAGTGTGGGTCCCGTACTGTCGGGGTGACGGAGTGTGGGTCAGGTACTGTAGGGGTGACGGAGTGTGTGTCCGGTACTGTAGGGGTGACGGAGTGTGTGTCCGGTACTGTAGGGGTGACGAAGTGTGGGTCAGGTACTGTCGGAGTGACAGGAGTGTGTGTCCGGTACTGTAGGGGTGACGAAGTGTGGGTCAGGTACTGTCGGAGTGACGGAGTGTGGGTCTGGTACTGTCGGAGTGACGGAGTGTGGGTCCAGTACTGTAGGGGTGACGGTGTGTGGGCCCGGTACTGTCGGGGTGACGGAGTGTGGGTCTGGTACTGTCGGAGTGACGGAGTGTGGGTCCGGTACTGTCGGGGTGACGGAGTGTGGGTCCGGTACTGTCGGAGTGATGGAGTGTGGGTCCGGTACTGTCGAGGTGACGGAGTGTGGGTCAGGTACTGTCGGGGTGACGGAGTGTGGGTCAGGTACTGTAGGGGTGACGGAGTGTGGGTCCGGTACTGTAGGGGTGACGGAGTGTGGGTCCGGTACTGTTCGGAGTGACGGAGTGTGGGTCCGGTACTGTAGGGGCGACGGAGTGTGGGCCCAGTACTTTTGGAGTGAAGGAGTGTTTCTCCCAGTTCTGTCGGGGGTGATGGAGTGTTGGTCCAGTACTGTCGGGGTGACGGAGTGTGGGTCCGGTACTGTCGGGGTGACCGAGTCTGGGTCAGGTACTGTCGGAGTGACTGAGTGTGGGTCCGGTACTGTCGGGGGTGATGGAGTGTGGGTCCGGTACTGTCGGGGTGATGGAGTGTGGGTCCGGTACTGTCGGGGTGACGGAGTGTGGGTCCGGTACTGTCGGGGTGACGGAGTGTGGGTCAGGTACTGTCGGTGTGACGGAGTGTGGGTCAGGTACTGTCAGAGTGACAGAGTGTGGGTCCGGTACTATCGGGGTGACGGAGCGTTGGCTCCTGTGCTGTCGAATGATCAGCACGTTCGCATGATTGGTGTTTGGGAGCCTAACACGGGGGTGGGCGGTCACAGTGAGCAGTGTCTGTGTGGGTGGAAGAGAGAACTGTGGACGTTCTGGGTCGAATCTCTCCATCAGGACTGATGGTTACAGAGCTTGATTTGAGTAGCAAGGACCATCCTACCTATTTGCCCAGTTTTGGAACTTACCTCAGCCTCTGCAATTTCAGGCTAGCGTGGAGGACCTCAGCTTATCCAGAGAGAGAGGAAGTCGGCAGAAACTGTCAGGAGTCCTGCAGCGAGTCCTTCTGCTGCTGCGGGCTGCCCGGTGTTCCCTTCCAGCTGCTCGCTGGTACATTGGGAAACTCCAACACAGCCGAAAGATCATGAACAAGGTAAAGCAGTTATTTGTGGGTGGGCAAGCAAACACTACTGCTTGCTGCTGCCTACAGTTAAAGCAGCAGTAAGGAAATTCAGCCATTTGTCGCTTCTTGTACCTTTGAAATGGCTCAGCCCCTGCTGAGTCGCTCGTTACAATTCTCACAGTCACTCTGACACCCCTCGCTGTGTACAACTCTGAGGCAGGCCCTCTCCATCACCATGTCTATACTTCTACAGCAGTCCTGTTCACCTGCGCTTGCTCAATAGCCTTCTCTCTCCTGGTTCCCCTTAAGATGGAGCTTTGCTCCCCCTGTCCGTAGGTGGTTCGTTCTACAGAACAGGCTTGGGCAAGGACAGGCAGAGGTTCTAAGTAAGTAAGACTCTATAGTCAGGGGAGCAGACAGGAGATTTTGTGGACTTGAGAAAGAAACCCACATGGTTTGTTGCCTCCCGGGTGCCAGGGTCCGGGATGTCTCTGACTGGGTGCATGACATCCTGGTACGAGAGGGAAGGCAACCACAAGTCGTGATACATGTTGGGACCAACAACATAGGCAGGAAGAGGGATGAGGTCCTGAAGTGTGAGTTTCGGGAACTAGGCAGAAGGCTGAAGAACAGGACCTCAAGTGTGGCGTTCTCAGGATTGCTGCCAGTATTACGTGATAGTGATGGTAAGAATTGGAGGAGATGGCAGTTGAATGCGTGGCTGAGGAGTTGGTACAGGGGGCAGGGTTTTAGATTTTTGGACCATTGGGATCTTTTCTGGGGAAGGTGGGACCTGTACAGATTGGATGGGTTGCACCTGAACTCGAGGGGGAGCAATATCCTTGCAGGTAGGTTTGCTAGCATGGTTCGGGAGGGTTTAAACTAATTTGCAAGAGGGATGGGACCTGGAGCGATAGAGCAGTGAAAGAAGTGCATGGAGTAAAGCCAGATCTAACATATAGAGAGGCTTTGAGGAAAGAGAAGCAGAATAAAGTGTATAAAGGTAGTAAGGTAGAAGGGCTAAAGTGTGTTTACTTCAATGCAAGAAGCATCAGGAACAAAGGTGATGAACTGAGAGCTTGGATACATACATGGAATTATGATGTAGTGGCCATTACAGAGACTTGGCTGGCACCAGGGCAGGAATGGATTCTCAATATTCCTGGATTTCAGTGCTTTAAAAGGGATAGAGAGGAGGGAAAAAGGGGAGGAGGGATGGCATTACTGGTCAGGGATACTATTACAGCTACAGAAAGGGTGGGTAATGTAGCAGGATCCTCTTTTGAGTCAGTATGGGTGGAAGTCAGGAACAGGAAGGGAGCAGTTACTCTACTGGGGGTATTCTGTCGGGCCCCTGGTAGCAGCAGAGATACCAAGGAGCAGATTGGGAGGCAGATTTTGGAAAGGTGCAAAAATAACAGGGTTGTTATCATGGCTGACTTTAACTTCCCTAATATTGATTGGCACCTGATTAGTTCCAAGGGTTTAAATGGGGCAGAGTTTGTTAAGTGTGTCCAGGACAGATTCCTGTCACAGTATGTTGACAAGTCGACCGGGGGAATGCCATACTAGATCTAGTATTAGGTATGAACCGGGTCAGGTCACAGATCTGTCAGTGGGTGAGCATCTGGGGGACAGTGATCACCGCTCCCTGGCCTTTAGCATTATCAAGGAAAAGGATAGAATCAGAGAGGACAGGAAAATTTTTAATTGGGGAAGGGCAAATTATGAGGCTATAAGGCTAGAACTTGCGGGTGTGAATTGGAATGAAGTTTTTGCAGGGAAATGTACTATGGACGTGGTCGATGTTTAAGGATCTCTTGCAGGATGTTAGGGATAAATTTGTCCTGGTGAGGAAGATAAAGAATGGTAGGGTGAAGGAACCATGGGTGACAAGTGAGGTGGAAAATCTAGTCAGGTGGAAGAAGGCAGCATACATGAGGTTTAGGAAGCAAGGATCAGATGGGTCTATTGAGGAATATAGGGTAGCAAGAAAGGAGCTTAAGAAGGGGCTGAGAAGAGCAAGAAGGGGACATGAGAAGGCCTTGGCGAGTAGGGTAAAGGAAAACCCCAATGCATTCTTCAATTATGTGAAGAACAAAAGGATGACAGGAGTAAATGTAGGACCGATTAGAGATAAAAGTGGGAAGATGTGCCCGGAGGCTGTGGAAGTGAGCAAGGTCCTCAACGAATACTTCTCTTCGGTATTCACCAATGAGAGGGAACATGACGGTGAGGACAATATGAGTGAGGATGTTGTTCTGGAGCATGTTGATATTAAGGGAGAGGAGGTGTTGGAGTAGTTAAAATACTTTAGGAGGGATAAGTCCCCGGGGCCTGACGGAATATTCCCCAGGCTGCTCCACGAGGCGAGGGAAGAGATTGCTGAGCCTCTGGCTAGGATCTTTATGTCCTCGTTCTCCACGGAAATGGTACTGGAGGATTGGAGGAAGGCGAGTGTTGTCCCCTTGTTCAAAAAAGGTAGTAGGATAGTCCGGGTAATTTCCCAGTTTCCCTCGGGGTCAATAAAGTACGTCTGTCTGTTTGTCTGTCTGTCTATAGACCAGTGAGCCTTATGTCTGTGGTGGGAAAGCTGTTGGAAAAGATTCTTAGAGATAGGATTTATGGGCATTTAGAGAATCATGGTCTGATCAGAGACAGTCAGCATGGCTTTGTGAAGGGCAGATTGTGTCTAACGTGCCTGACGGAGTTCTTTGAGGAGGTGACCAGGCATATAGATGAGGGTAATGCATTGGATGTGATCTACATGGATTTTAGTAAGGCATTTGACAAGGTTCCACACGGTAGGTTTATTCAGAAAGTCAGAAGGCATGGGATCCAGGAAAGTTTGGCCAGGTGGATTCAGAATTGGCTTGCCTGCAGAAAGCAGAAGGTCGTAGTGGAGGGAGTACATTCAGATTGAAGGGTTGTGACTAGTGGTGTCCCACAAGGATCTGTTCTGGGACCTCTATTTTTATGATTTTTATTACCGACCTGGATGTTGGGGTAGAAGGGTGGGTTGGCAAGTTTGCAGACGACACAAAGGTTGGTGGTGTTGTCGACAGTGTAGAGGATTGTCGAAGATTGCAGAGAGACATTGATAGGATGCAGAAGTGGGCTGAGAAGTGGCAGATGGAGTTCAACCTGGAGAAGTGTGAGGTGGTACACTTTGGAAGGACAAACTCCAAGGCAGAGTACAAAGTAAATGACAGGGTACTTGGTAGTGTGGAGGAGCAGAGGGATCTGGGGGTACATGTCCACAGATCCCTGAAAGTTGCCTCACAGGTAGATAGGGTAGTTAAGAAAGCTTATGGGGTGTTAGCTTTCATAAGTCGAGGGATAGAGTTTAAGAGACGCGATGTAATGATGCTGCTCTATAAAACTCTAGTTAGGCCACACTTGGAGTACTGTGTCCAGTTCTGGTCGCTTCACTATAGGAAGGATGTGGAAGCATTGGAAAGGGTACAGAGGAGATTTACCAGGATGCTGCCTAGTTTAAAGAGTATAGATTATGATCGGAGATTAAGGGAGCTAGGGCTTTACTCTTTGGAGAGAAGGAGGATGAGAGCAGACATGACAGAGGTGTACAAGATATTAAGAGGAATAGACAGAGTGGACAGTCAGCGCCTCTTCTCCAGGGCACCACTGTTCAGTATAAGAGAACATGGCTTTAAGGTAAGGGGAGGGAAGTTCAAGGGGGATATTAGAGGAAGGTTTTTCACTCAGAGAGTAGTTGGTGTGTGGAATACACTGCCTGCGTCAGTGGTGGAGGCAGATACACTAGTGAAGTTTAAGAGACTCCTAGACAATTGGGGGGTTATATGGGAGGCAGTGTTTGAGGGTCAGCACAACATTGTGGGCTGAAGGGTCTGTAATATGCTGTACTGTTCTATGTTCTATGTAAGAAAGTTTCTAGGAAGATTTTTTTCTTGCTGTCAGTACATTGCGCGTGTGCGGAGAATGGATCCGGTAGTAGTGGTTTGTTCCTTGGGAAACCTCCATTCACCCTGCTGACTATGTTGGCACAAAGTGCATTCAGCTACAGCTTCTCAATGATTGTAGTTGTAGCGTAATTGTCTTCAGCTCATACCGGAGAATGAGGAAGGGCTAGACAGAAGCTACAGGAAGGTAGTCACCTCTGAGATACAGGAGGCGGGTACCTGGGTAACTGTCAGGAGTAGGAAAGCAAATAGACTGTGTAGAGTAGCCTTGTATCTGTTCCCCTCAATAATAAATACCCCAATTTGGATACTGTTGGGGGGGGGGGTGGGGAGTGGGACTGAGTGTAGTGTATCTTAAGTTTGCTGATGATACTAAATTGAGTGGAAAAGCAAATTGTGCAGATGATATGAAAAGTCTGCAGATTGATATGGATAGGTTAAGTGAGTGGGCAAGGGTCTGGCAGATGGAATACAATGTTAGTGAATACGTGGTCATCCACTTTGGAAGGGAAAATGGAGGATCAGTTTATTATTTAAATGGTAAAAATAGCAGCATGCTGCTGTGCAGAGGGACTTGGGAGTGCTTGTCCAGGAATTACAAAAGGTTGGTTTGCAGCTGCAGCCAGCTATCAAGAAGACAAATAGAATGCTGACCTTCATTGCTGGAGAGTTTGAATTTAAGAGCAGGGAGGGTGACCCTCCTTACTTGAGGAGGGATATACTGGCTTTGGAGGCAGTGCAGAGGAGGTTCACCAGGTTGATTCCAGAGATGAGGGGTTAGACGATGAGGAGATTCAGTTGTGTGGGACTGTACTCGCTGGAATTCAGAAGGCTGAGAGGAGATCTTCTAGAAGCATATAAAATTATGAAAGGAATAGATAATATAGAGGCAGGAAAGTTATTTCCACTGGTAGGTGAGACTAGAACTAGGATCATGGCCTCAAGATTCAGGGGAGTAGATTTAGGACGGAGATGAGGAGGAACTGCTTTTCCCAGAGTGGTGAATCTGTGAAATTCTCTGCCCAATGGAGCAATGGAGGCTACCGCAGTAAATATATTTAAGACAAGGTTGGATAGATTTTTACATGTAGGGTATTTAAAAGTTATGGGGAAAAAGCAGGCAGGTGGAGCTGAGTCCTTGGCCAGATCAGCCATGATCTTATTGAATGGCGGAGCAGGCTCAACAGGGCAGATGACCTACTCCTGCTCCTGTTTCTTATGTTCTTACGCTTATTTTTGCCACCTGATCTACCTTTGCTGCCAGATTTGGGGATTGATAGACTTGCATACCAAGGCCCCTTTGTTCTCCTATGCACTTTAGGGGCTAGCTGTTTATTATTGGACCCCACCTCCAAGTGTGTATCCTCATACTTATCAAGACTACATTTCAGCTCACATTCCTCTGCCCAGTTTACCAGATGATCAATATTGTTCTGTAACCTCAGACTGTCTTCCTCACTATTAATTGTTGTATCATCTGTAACTTAATACTAATCACACGTCCAACATAGATACCCAAATGGATAATATATAACACCCTCTTTTTCCCTCTCGAGTCCACACATCCTTCCAATAGCATACTGACAGGAGTCACACACACACACACACACAACAGTCAGATGACAAGTGTCCCATTCCACAACTAATCTGAAACCTGGCATCTGTCCCCAAGCTACTCTTCCCCTGTAACCTCTGCTACTTATAAATACAACAAGTTCTGCAGATGCTGGAAATTCAGAGCAACACTCACAAAATGCTGGAGGAACTCAGCAGGCCAGACAGGATCTGTGGAAATGAATAAACAGTTGACGAGTTGGGCTGCAATGCTTCTTCAGGACTGGAAAAGGAGAGGAAAATGCTCAGAATGAAAAGGTTGGTAGCTAGAAGGTATGAGGTGAAGGCAGGTGGATAGGAAAAGTAAAGGGTGTCTGCGGAAGGAGTCTGATCGGAAGAAGAATGGATATAGGAGGAAGGGACCCGGGGGAGGTGTTAGGTTTTTGAGAAGCAATAAAAGGCCAGAAGGGGAATAGAAGAAAAGAGGAGGGGAAGGGAATTTTTTTTAACTGGAAGGAGAAAGTGATCATGTTGGATGCTACCTAGACTGAATACAAGGTATTGCTTCTCCCCCCGAGGATGGCCTCATCATGGCACAAGGAGATGCCATATGTTGGAATGGGAATGAGATTTAAAATGTTGTGTCACCTGGAAGTTGCGCTTTTGGTGGATGGAGTGGAGAAACTGAACGAAGCGGTCTCCCAAAATGTCAAGGAGGCCACTTCAAGGGCACTAGATACAATAGGCAACCCCAACAGATTTGCAGGTTAAGTGTTGCCTCATCTGGACATACAGTTTGGGGACCTGGATGGAGTTGAGGGAGGAGGTGAATGGGCAGGTTCAGCACTTTGGCCAGTTCCAGGGATAAGTGCCAACAGGCAGATTAGTAGGGAAGGACGAATGGACAGGGAAATAATGGAGGGAGCGATCCCTGGGGAAAGTGGAGAGTGGGGCAGAGGTACAGATATGTTTGGTGGTAAGATCCCTTTGGAGATGGCGGAAGCTCAACTACTTGCCTGATTTCACTGCATAAGATTAGGTCTGGTGTTGTGTTATGACTGCACCCTCCATGCCATTTCGTCTGTGTCTCTCTGCTGCTTCTTGCTTTTATAATCTGTGTCTGCCTTTTGTTCTTCCTTTATCAGTCCACAATATTATTTCCCAGTAGCTTATTCCTCACCGTTATCTTCTGTGTGGAATTTGTTCTGTGCCGTTATATCCCTAAGTGTTTGCTGCTGGTTTTCTGTCTTTGTTAGGCTAGGAGGGAATGGTGGGGTGGGTGGTTGCAATAGGCCCTGCTATGCCTGAGGGCTTTCACTGTGTTTATCAGACCAGGAGCCACTGACAGATCATCTTTGTCATTAGATCAGGAAGAAGTCTGGTCTTGGTCCACTTCGTCCCTTCCCTAACTCTCTGCTACAGTACAGTAAAGCCCAGAGTAGCTTCTTCAGGCCAGGAGCCAGGGACCACGGACACTCCGATGTCATCTCTGTGAAGGTTGTTGGTGAGTATGACAGTTCCTTCACTTCTTCTGTGTGGACATGGCTGCAATGGGACTTTTGTAGTCTGTACATATCTATGTACTATGCCCCTTCATTTGGGTTTAAATGGTTAGTAAGTAGCAGGAAGACCAAGGGACTGATAGCTGTTCAGATATGATTGAGATTTAGATTCAGATTTATTTATTTATCATAGTCGCAACGAAACACCGTGAAATAGATTGATGGCATTGACAACCAAACCATCTTAAGGAGCAAGTGTCGCCTCATTCCAGTCTCAACATAGCATGCCCACAGTATTCAGCAGAACAACAGAAGCAGCAACAACGACAGCAAGGGCGGAAATCCTCCAGTCCTCATCTTCCACCTCACCAATCTCCACATCCAACAGGTTTTACCTCTTTCAACGAGATTCAAACATCGGACACGTCTTCCACCTCACCAATCTCCACATCCAACAGGTTTTACCTCCTTCAATGAGATTCAAACATCAGACACGTTTTCCACCTCACCAATCTCCACATCCAACAGGTTTTACCTCTTTCAACGAGATTCAAACATCAGACACGTTTTCCACCTCACCAATCTCCACATCCAACAGGTTTTACCTCTTTCAACAAGATTCAAACATCGGACACGTCTTCCACCTCACCAATCTCCACATCCAACGGGTTTTACCTCCTTCAATAAAGATTCAAACATCAGACACGTTTTCCACCTCACCAATCTCCACATCCAACAGGTTTTACCTCCTTCAACGAGATTCAAACATTGGACACGTTTTCCACCTCACCAATCTCCACATCCAACAGGTTTTACCTCCTTCAACAAGATTCAAACATCGGACACGTCTTCCACCTCACCAATCTCCACATCCAACGGGTTTTACCTCCTTCAACAAGATTCAAACATCGGACACGTCTTCCCCTCTCCTCCCCTTTCACTATTTCACAGGGAACTGTCTGTTGGGACTCCCTCCAGATTCAACATTGTTTAATGTCATTTCCTGTACACAAGTGTAAAGGGAATGAAATAACTGTTTCTCTGGATCCAATGCAGCACGATAAAGCACAGTAAGATAAAGAGTGCAATATATCTAAATACATAAGATAGCTTTTATACATCCATAAATTAGTGATAGATGGAAAAAGTGAAAGGCTGGAGAAGAAAGAATCTGACAGGAGAGGAGAGGAAAGTGGACCATGAAGAGGAGGAGCAGGATAGGTAGGTGAAGAGAAGAGCTAAGAGGCTAGGGTAGGAAATTGATGAAGATGGAAGGGGAGGAGGAGAAAACAATTACTGTAAGTTGGAGAAATCAGCTTTCATGCCGTCAGAATATGAGGTGTTGCTCCTCAACCTGAAAGTGCCTTCATCATGACTGAAGTGGAGGCCTTGGGCCAACATGACAGAATGGGAATGGGGATAGATTCCACATTTTTTTGGATGGAGCAGGGGTGCTCAACAAAGTTGTCTCCCAATCTACATCAGTCTTACCAAGGTAGAGGAGGCCACATCGGGAGCACTGGATACAATAGACACCCACGACAGATTCGCATGTGAAACGTTGCCTCAACTGGAAGGAGTGTTTGGGCACCTGAATTGAGGTGAATGGGCAGGTGTAGATTACTTGCAGGGATAAGTGCCTGGAAGATCAGTGGGGAGAGACTTATCACATCTTACTTCATCCCCCACCTTCCCCACTCATCTGGCCTCACTTTTCACTTTCTAGCTTGTTCTCCTCTCCCCTCCCCCAGCTTCTTATTCCTTTTTTTATAATCCTGAAGAAGGGTCTCAGTCAGAAATGTCAACTGTTCGTTCACCTCCATAGATGGTGTGTTGCTGCAGTGTTTTGTGTGTATGCTCAAGATTTCTGTCATCAGCAGAATAATTTGTAATATAAGACAAACACTACTACCCCACAGATACTTCCGTACCTCTCCAGACATTGTTGGTTCTGACCTAGCTCCAATTAGCAACTGCAGCCTGCTGTACAATACTCTTAACTGCTTGCTAATCTAAACACTAGATGCATAAGGTACTTACAATGGAGTCACCTTCTTCCTTAACAAATGCCACAACCTACGGCACTATACCCTGTGCTAAAACCTTCACGGAATATTTAAAAAGTGCCATCCCCTTCCCTCAGTTCCTCCGTCTCTGCTGCATCTGCTCTCAGGATGAGGCTTTTCATTCTAGAACGAAGGGGATGTCCTCCTTTTTCAAAAAAAGGGGCTTTCCTTCCTCCACCATCGACACTACCCTCAATTAATTTCTCCTGTTTCGCACACGTCTGCCCTCACCTCATCCTCCCGCCACCCCAACAGGAATACAGTTCCTCTTGTCCTCACCTACCACCCCACCAGTGTCTGCATCCAGCACATATTTCTGCATAGCTTCCGCCATCTCCAACGGGATCCCAGCACAAGCACATCTTTCCCTCCACCCCCCACTTTCTGCTTTCCACAGGGATCGCTCCATACGTGACTCCCTTACTCTCTGGCAGCACACACAAAATGCTGGTGGAATGCAGCAGGCCAGGCAGCATCTTTAGGGAGAAGCACTGTCGATGTTTTGGGCCAAGATGGAGGGTCCTGAAGAAGGGTCTTGGCCCGAAATGTCGACAGTGCTTCTCCCTATAGATGCTGCCTGTCCTGCTGCGTTCCACCAGCATTTTGTGTGTGTTGCTTGAATTTCCAGTGTTACGAACCCTGTAACTGGGTAACTTACCAGCAAAGATAGAGAGGTCCGTTGAAGTCTGATGGTACTATTTTTAACAGTATTTGTTGATAAAGAGACACAAAAAATAAGATCAATGCAATCATACAGTTAATATACGTCGTCAATACTAAATCTAAGAGCGCGGGTATAATAATAATCAATAAGAAATAGCTCTATCGTTGTCTAGGGGATAATGTATTGTCCGATGGAAAAATAAAAGTCACTGTTAGTTCGTTCAAGCGGCAGCGTTTTGGGATTGAGAGAGAGATGGGTTAAACTTGCCCAGTTCTTTTATGATGCCAATCCTTCGAGTCGTGGGGAGTTGGTTTCCCCGTTGTTAGCTAAAAGCCGTTTTTCCCTGGTAAAAGCCACCAGTTCCGGGCAAATGGAACCGAACGCACGTGGCCTCCTTCCAAAGGCTTCCGCTATTACGGGATCGCTAGCGTTTCTTCTGGTGCGTCTGAGGGGCTGTTCCCACAGACCCTCTTTTATCCTGACTCACAGGGTCTCAGATCTCAGTTAGGTTGGGGGTGATGCAATCCCTCCCTCAACCAGCCCACTTTGCCTGAGGGCTTCCACGTAGCACAATATTGCAATACACAAGTTCGTCTTCAAGAGACAATGGCTGTGTCCCGTAGCTTTATATCGCCGGGGGAACGAGACATTCCACACGTCTCTCTCTCATTTCCTGGGTCTCCTGACCCAAATCAATAGTGATCTTGCGATTCTCACAAAGGAGGGGGCTACCCCGCACCCTTTGGCCCCTCAGAGCTGTGGTACATGCATAACACCAGCATCTGCAGATTTCCTCGTGTTCCTTTACTCTCTTGTCCATTTGTCCCTCCCCACTGATCTCCCTCCTGGCACTTGTTCTTGCAAGTGGAACAAATGCCACACCTACCCATACACCAATTCCTTCTATACCATTCAGGCCCCCAAATGGTCCTTCCGGGTGAGGCAACATTTCACCTGTGAATCTATTAGGGTCATCTGCTGTATCTGGTGCTCCTGACATGACCTCCTGTATATCAGTGAAACCCACTTTGTTGAGCACCAACACTCCATCCAGAAAAAGTGCGATTTCCCAGTGGCCACTCATTTTAATTCTACTTCCCATTCCCATTCTGGCATGTCAGCCCATTGGCTCCTCTACTGTTGTAATGAGGCCACACTCAGGCTGGAGGAGCGACACCTTATATTCCATTTGGGAAGCCTCCAACCTGATGGCATGAACATCAGTTTCTCGAACTTCCAGTCATGGCTGCCATCTCCTCTCCTTCACCGTTCCCCACATTCTCATTTCCCTCTCTCACCTTACCTGCCCATCACCTACTTATGGTGTTCCAACCCTTCCCTTTCTTCCATGGCTTTCTGTCCTTTCCTATGAGATTCCCCCTTCTCCAGCCCTTCATCTCCTTCACCAATTGACTTCCCAGCTCCCCCTCTCCCGGTCTCACCTATCACCTACTACCTTGTATTCTTCCTGCCCTCCCCCATCTTCTTATGCTTGACTTCTCATCTTTTTGCACCAGTGCTGATGACGGGTCCTGATTTTAGGTAGTAATAGGGGTGAAAGAGATGGCAGGTGACCTTAATGAGTACTTTGCATCAGTCTTCACTGTGGAAGACACTAGCAGCATGCCAGACGTTTGTGAGTGTCAGGGAACAGGAGTGAGTGCCATTACTATTTTAAGAGAAAGGTGCGAGACAAGCTGAAAGGTCTTAAGGTGGATAAGTCACCTGGACCAGATGGACTACATCCCAAAGTCCTGAGAGAGGTTACGAAGAGATAATGGATGCATTAGTCATGATCTTTCAAGTCTCTAGTGTTTAAGAAGGGAAGAAGGCAAAAGAAAGGAAATTATTGGCCAGTTAGCCTAATCTCAGTAGTCGGAAAAGTGTTGGAGTCTATTATTAAGGATGAGGTTTCAAGGTACTTGGAGACAAATGATGAAATAAGACAAAGTCAGCATGGTTTTTGTGAAGAGAAATCTTGCCTGACAAATCTGTTAGAGTTCTTCAAGGAAGTAACAAGCAAGGTGGACAAAGGAGAGGCAGGAGATGTCATTTACTTGGATTTTCAGAAGGCATTGATAAGGTGCCACACAGGAGGCTGCTTAACAAGATAAAATACTACATGTTACAGGAAATATACTGGCATGGATAGAGGAATGGCTGACAGGCAAAAGACAGTGAATGGGAATAAAAGGAGCCTTTTCTGGTTGACTGTCAGTGACTCGTGGTGTCCTCAGGGGTCTATATTGGTACAGCTACTTGTTTGTCAATGATTTAGATAATGGAGTTGATGGCTTTATGGCAAAGTTTGCGGATGATATGAAGACAGGTGGAGGGGTAGGTAATGCTGAGGAAGCAATGTGATTGTAGCAGGACTTAGACAAATTGCAAGAATGGGCAAAAAAGTTGCAGATAGAATACAGTGCTAGGAAAGGTACGATAATGCATTTTGGCAAAAGAAATAATGTTGCAGACTATTCTCTAAATGAGGGGAAAATTAAAAAATAAAAGTTGCTGAAGACTTAGCAGTCCTCGTGCAAGTCTCTCAGAAGGTTAATTTCCAGGTTGAGTCTGTGGTAAAGGAGGCAGATGCAATGTTGGCATTTATTTCAGGGGAATAGAATATAAAAGCAAGGAGTAATGCTGAGGCTTTATAAGATACTAGTCAGGTGGCACTTGGAGTTTTGTCAACAGTTCTGGGCCTCACATTTCAGAACGGGTGTGTTGTCATTAGAGGGAGTCCAGAGGAGGTTCATGAGGGTGATCCTGAAACTGATCATCATCACTCCAGTATTTCTACTATTTTTTAATGTTTCTTAATTGTACATATGATTTTTTTGTGTTCTGTTGCTAAGCAACAGTGAACCATCTGATTGGCCCGTTCAGAGTTCTCTTTGGGAATCTAGTTGACTTGATCAGCATTTCTGATCTGGCCATTGTTCACCATTGCACTTAATAAAAAAAAACTGAAGGGGTTGACATATGAGGAGCGTTTGGCTGCTCTGGGCCTGTACTCACTGCAATTTAGAAGAACGCGTGGAAATTTCATTAAAACCTACCGCATATCGAAAGGACTAAATAAGGTAGATACGGTGAAGGTGCTTCCTGTGGTGGGGGTATCCAGAACTGGAGGGCACAGCTTCTAGATTGAGGAATGACCTTTTAGGACATTGGTAAGGAGGATTTTTTTAAGCTAGGGAGTAGTAAATCTGTGGAATGCTCTGCCACAGACGGTGGTAGAGGCCAAGTCCATGGGTACATTTAAAACAAGTTGATAATTTCCTGATCAGTTAGGGCATAAAAGGAAATGGCGAAAAGGCAGCTGTATAGGTTTGAGTGGGATCCAGGATCATCAGTGGCGGACCAGGCTGAACGGCGTCATTCTGCTCCTTTGTCTTGTCATCTTGGCCCGAAAAGTCGACTGTTTAGTATTCTCAATATATGTTTCCTGGCCTGCTGAGTTCCTCCAGCATTTTGTGTGTGTCACAGGGTGTTTCACCTTGGGGCAAAGGGAAAATGGAGTTGGTCACATCAAGACTCAAGCAGCAGTGGTATGAATTGAATCCCCTTTCCCTCACCTGGCATGCTGAAGTGTTGTGGCTGAAGTGTTGCTGAAGAGGAGATTTGATAGAGGTATTCAAAACGGAGGTGTATAGATAGGGTAAATATAAGCAGGCTTTTTCCATTGACGTTGGGTGAGGCTAGAACTGGAGGCCATGGGCTTAGTGTGAAAGGTGAACTGTTTAAGGGGAACATGAGGGGGACTTCTTGACTTGTATAGCAGTGAGAGTATGTAACAAAGCGACACACACAAAATGCTGGAGAAAATCAGCAGGTCAGAAATGAATAAGTTGTCCATATTTCAGGCTGAGACCCTTCATCAGGACTGAGGAGGAAAGGGGAAGATGCCAGAATAAAAAGATGATTAATAAGCCTGCTGATGGCATGAAAGCTGTTGGAGTCATAGACAATAAAGAAGGTTGCCTGATAGAGTGACAGAGAGCTGAGGGGTAGTTAGGAAGAGTGACGGTGGATGGAAGTTCATCCCAACATGTGTGAGTTTTGAGTTTTCTGTACATTTACAGTAATGGCAAGGAGATGAGAGGTGTTGATTACAGAGAGACCCTGGGATGCAAGTTCACAGCTCCCTGAAAGTAGTGACACGGGTAGACAGGATGCTTGAGGTCATGGGTTAATGGTGAAAGGTGGAATGTAAAATGTGTGTGGGGCAGGGGGATTTAGAGGTCAATGTGCCTTTTCCGTTTTCATTTGTTTTTGTGCGGGGAGGAGGGACTTGGGGGTTGATGATCAAGCTACTGTTCTTTTCTTTCTTGGCGTCATGGCTATTGGAGCTGTCGAAATGAATCTTTGAACCTCTGCACACAGAAGGTGCTGCGACTGGATCGAGCTCCAAGCAGAAAAAGTGGGTGCTGATCGATTTCAACATTTAAGAGAAGTTTAGATGGGTTCTGGTCCAGGTACAAATCAATGGGACTTGGCAGAATAAAGAGTTTGGCAGGGACTAGATGGGCTGAGGGGCTGTAGCATTCTCTAACTATGGCAGCAAGGAAAGCAATATCAGTTTCACTTCTGATGAAAGTGCAGTTCAGGTAAACAATAAGGTAAAAGAGCTTGGCTGTGTGAAATCCATTGTGTCTTTCTAAACAGGCTCCTTCCGTGACCTCTGTGCGTTGTGTTGGATGTTCCACGTCCGCGAGCAGCTGAGCGAGAGGTGTCGCAGGTTCCAGGCAGCCAGAGACAGTGCCAGATCCTCTCAGGTGTGGTTGGTTTTCTTTCTTTCTTTCTTTCTTTCTTTCTTTCTCTCTCTCTCTCTCTCTCTCTCTCTCTCTCTCTCTCTCTCTCTCTCTCTCTCCCTCTCCCTCTCCCTCTCCCTCTCCCTCTCCCTCTCCCTCTCCCTCTCCCTCTCCCTCTCCCTCTCCCTCTCCCTCTCCCTCTCCCTCTCCCTCTCCCTCTCCCTCTCCCTCTCTCTCCCTCTCTCTCCCTCTCTCTCCCTCTCTCTCCCTCTCTCTCCCTCTCTCTCCCTCTCTCTCCCTCTCTCTCCCTCTCTCTCCCTCTCTCTCCCTCTCTCTCCCTCTCTCTCCCTCTCTCTCTCTCGCTCTCTCTCTCTCCCTCTCTCCCTCTCTCCCTCTCTCCCTCTCTCCCTCTCTCCCTCTCTCTCTCTCTCTCTTTCTCTCTCTCTCTCTCCCTCCCCTCCACCCCCCCCCCCCCGGCAGCCAGAGACAATGCCAGATCCTCTCAGGTGTGGTTGGTTTTCTTTCTTTCTTTCTTTCTTTCTTTCTTTCTCTCTCGCTCTCTCTCTCTCTCCCTCTCTCTCTCTCGCTCTCTCTCTCCCTCTCTCCCTCTCTCCCTCTCTCTCTCGCTCTCTCTCTCGCTCTCTCTCTCTCTCTCTCCCTCCCCTCCACCCACCCCCCCCCTGGCAGCCAGAGACAATGCCAGATCCTCTCAGGTGTTTCTCCAGTCACTCTCACACACACGTACGCACGCAGCACTAAAGCTGTGAACTCACTGCTGTCAGGGTTCATTCTCTTTGGACACTGCTTTGCCTCAGGTCCTGTTGTGTGCTGAACTGCTGGTGAGGAGGCACACTGTGATACTGACAGGGACTCGAATAAAATGTGCAGTCCTTATGAGCCTGATTGAATTTTTTGAGGATGTGACTGAACACATTGATGAAGGTAGAGCCATAGGTGTAGTGTATATGGATTTCAGCAAGGCATTTGATAAGTTACCCCATGCAAGGCTTATTGAGAAAGTAAGGAGGCATGGGATCCAAGAGGACATTGCTTTGTGGATCCAGAACTGGCTTACCCACAGAAGGCAAAGAGTGGTTGTAGACGGGTCATATTCTGCATGGAGGTCGGTGACCAGTGGGGTGCCTCAGGGATCTGTTCTGGGACCCTTACACTTTGTGATTTTTATAAATGACCTGGATGAGGAAGTGGAGGGCTGGGTTAGTAAATTTTCTGATGACACAAAGGTTGGGGCTGTTGTGGATAGTGTGGAGGGCTGTCAGAGGTTACAATGGGACATTGATAGGATGTAAAACTGGGCTGAGAAGTGGCAGATGGAGTTCAAACCAGATAAGTGTGAGGTGGTTCATTTTGGTAGGTCAAATATGATGGCAGAATATAGTATTAATGGTAAGAGTCTTGGCAGTGTGGAGGATCAGAGGGATCTTGGGGTCCGAGTCCATAGGGTGCTCAAAGCAGCTGCACAGGTTGACTCTGTGGTTAAGAAGACATTCGGTGCATTGGTCTTCATCAGTCGTGGGATTGAGTTTAAGAGCCGAGAGGTAATGTTGCAGCTATATAGGACTCTGGTGAGACCCCACTTGGAGTACTGTGCTCAATTCTGTTCACCTCACTACAGGAAGGACATGGAAACCATAAAAAAGGTGCAGATGGGATTTACAAGGACATTGCCTGGATTGGGGAACATACCTTATGAGAATAGATTGAGTGAACTCAACCTTTTCTCCTTTGAGTGACGGAGGATGAGCGGTGACCTGATAGAGGTGTACAAGATGATCAGAGGCATTGGTCGTGTGGATCACGATCAATGCCTCTGATCAGGACTTTCCCAGGACTGAAATGGCTAGCACGAGAGGGCATAGTTTTAAGGTGCTTGGAAGTAGCTTCAGAGTTGATGTCAGGGGTAAGTTTTTTTACGCAGAGAGTGCTGAATGTGTGGAATGGGCTGCTGGCGGCGGCACTGGAGGTGGAAACGATAGGGTCTTGGATGGCTACATGGAGCTTAGAAAACTAGAGGGCTATGGGTAAAGCTGAGGTAGTTCCAAGGTAGGGACGTGTTCTGTAGGTTTTCTGTTTCTATGGTTCTATTATAGGCCAGGGAGTCTTACCTCAGTGGTTGGTAAGCTGATGAAGAAGATCCAGAGAGACAGGATTTTTGAACGTTTGGAGAGGCCTAATATGCTTAGGAATAGTCAGCATGGCTTTGTCAAAGGCAGGTCGTGCCTTAGGAGCCTGCTTGAATTTTTTGAGGATGTGACTAAACATATTGATGAAGTTAGAGCAGTAAATGTAGTGTATATGGATTTCAGCAAGGCATTTGGTAAGTTACCCCATGCAAGGCTTATTGAGAAAGTAAGGAGGCATGGGATCCAAGGGGACATTGCTTTGTGGGCCGAAGGACCTGTATTGTGCTGTAGATTTTCTATGCTTTTATATTTCAGATCCTTTTAAAACCTCCTCTATCTCATTTTAAACTTCTACCTTATATTTTTAGTCACCCTTCCATGGGAAAGAGACCATCTCCATCTTCCTGATCTGTGTTTCTCATAATTCTATGTCCTTGTCATGTCACCTGCCAGCCACTTTCATCCCAGGGATAGTTATTCTATGCAATCTCTCCTTGTAACCCAATCCTGGCTATACCCTCTACATCCTTCCTGTAGCCTTCTGACCAGAACTACACACCATACTCCAGCTGTGCCTCAGTCTTATACCCAGTGCCTTGGCTGCTTTCAAGGAAATATGTACTTGTATCTTGGGTGGGAGGTCATGGGTTAAAGGTGAAAAGTGAAAAGTTTAAGGAGAACGTGAGGGGAAACTTCTTCACTCAGAAGAGTGTGGGACAAGCTGCCAGAGCAAGCGGTGCATGTGAACTCGATTTCAACATTGAAGAGAAGTTTGGATAGGTACATGGAGGGCTATAATCTTGGTGCAAATCAGTGGGATTGGGCAGCTAAAACGGTTTGGCACGGTCTAGATGGGCCGAAGGGCCTGTTTTTATCCTGTTCTAGGACTCTGTGACATCCCAATGTCTGTTTGACCACACTCCCCAGATGCCTGCTGTTCATTCTTGGTATAACTTCTGCAAAAAAAATCTCTCTACACTTATCCAAGTTAATGGCCATTTGCCACTCCTTGGCCCACTATCTTCAGTTGATCTAAATCCTGTTGTAACCTTAAACAACCTTCTTCACTGTTTAGTGCCATCTACAAACTTACTAATCATCCCACCTGCATTCTCATCTGATCCCAGCAGTCCTGGCCTCCAGTCTGGTAAATAACCCTTTACTATCACCTCTACCTTCTACCACCAAGATTGTTGGCTAGCTCACTTTGGACCCCACTTGTTCTGATGTTGCAGCCACCTATCATAGAAAAGTTGGGCAAATTCACAAAACACAATTTCCCATGCACAAAGCCATGCTGACTATCCCCATCACTCCTTGCCTTTACAAATGCAGATAGATGGAGTCTTTCAGAATTCTTTTCTGCAGTTTTCCCACCACTGATTTTTGGTTCACTACCCTGCAGTTCCCTGGTTTGTCCTTGATATCCCAGAAACATAGAAAACCTACAACGCAATACAGGCCCTTCAGCTCACGATGCTGTGCCGATCATGTACTTACTTTAGAAATTACCTAGGAAATCCTTCAAGAATAAAGGTACATCAGTTATCTATAGTAATGAAATTTAAACTGTCAGAGCCTGGGCATCTTTAAATTTTATTTAGAGATCCACTTAGACCCTGCATTGTGCAGATTCATTACAACGTGATTATTCAATACTTTATTGAAATCTTTTAAAATGACAAAAAACTTCTCAAGAGTGGCCTCCATTACAGTAAACATTCAATCAGCCAATGAGGACACTTGACATACATTCTAAGCCACTCGCAGGCAATCTTTCAGTACCTCCAGTTGAACTCTTGTCTTTTTGTGTGTTTCCCCTGAGCTGTCAGCCTGTGGTTTTGTATTGCTATGTGCTCCTGTCCCCGCTCCTGCTCTACTCCGGCCCCTGTATCACTGAGTACTCCGTCTCTCTTCTGTTTCTCATTGTTACCTGTATTGCTGCCCCCTGTGTCTCATTGTGCTCCACCTATCATCTGCCTCTCAGTGTATTTCATTCCTGTGTTTTCCCCTGTTTGTTGCCAGATTGTGCCAGTGAGTTTTCCCGAGCCTTTCCAGCATTCATCTCTGTACTCTGTCTGAATATCAACTCTGCCTGTTTCCCGATTCTGGTTTTTGGATTTCTCTGGATGTTTTGATCTCTGCCTGAACTTTGACATTTACTTGGTTTGCACCTTGGGATTTGTTACTCAATTAATATCACTGTGCACAGTACTGGGTCTGCGATTAGATCCCTGCTCCAGCGTCCTGACACAAACATGTATTAGTTTACGCTCTGCCTCCCCTGCATATGTAAGCATTCTTGCTCCCTTGCCAATTTATTCCACTATTTTTCACCCATAATGTTTGCCATTTCCTGTTGGGCTAGTACATCTAAGGTGTGTAGGAAAAGCATTAGCATGGATGTGGATGTGAAACTGCAAGTGATAGAAGCTGGTGAGTGTCAGGTTGATGTGGGTGCATCTTTGAAATTGGCTACATCAATTATTATGAATGCAGACAAGATAAAAGCACCTAAAACGACGGCCTCAAAGTTATCATCGTTCAAGGAGCCATTTGCTTAAAAAAATGGGAAATAGACTAAATATATGGTGCATCACCAAACACAATGACATGCCTTGAAGCCAGCAGATAATAATGGAAAAGGCAGAAAGCATCTTCAATCATATTCAAGAAAAAGAAGACACATCGGTAACATTCACAGCCAGAAGAGGTAGGTTTGATAGATTTAAACAGCACAGTAACTCTCATAGTATACGTATTTCTGGTGAAGCAATTAGTGCAGACAACAAGGCAGCCCAGGAATTTCCTGCAACACTGAAGGCCATATCGAAAAGGACGGTTATCCTCCCAAGCTTGTCTTCAATGTGGATGAAATGGGCTTATTTTGGAAAAGGATACCTTGTAATTTCATCTCTTGCAAAGAGAAACATGCAATAGCAAAGGACCAGTTAACCACAAAATTCCTCAGCACTAGCATCACCACAACCTCACAAATCATGGACCAGTCCATCAACAAGCTCTCTGACTGGGAGCAAAGCAATAAGGCAAAATGGGGTGTTCTCAGCAGTAAATCAATTACCTTCAGCAGGTTAGGGAAAGTGATGCAGTGATAGACAGGAACTACAGGGAGGTAGTCATTCCAAAGGTACAGGAGACAGATAACTGGGTGACTGTTAGGAGAGGGAAGGGAGAACATCAAGATGTGGCCGTCCCCCTCAACAATAACTACTCCATTTTGAGTACTATTTTTCGAGGGGGGACCTAGCTGTGGGAAGAAACAGTTGCCGTGCCTCTGGCAGTGTCAGGCCTTGTGGCTCAGAAAGACAGGAGACTGAAGAGGATGGCAGCAGTAATAGGGGACTCAACAGTTAGGGCGACAGTGATGGGGGTCTCTACAGTTAGGGAGACAGTGATAGGGGTCTCTTCGGTTAGGGAGACAGTGATAGGGGACTCTACGGTTAGGGAGACAGTGATAGGGGACTCTACAGTTAGGGAGACAGTGATAGGGGTCTCTACGGTTAGGGAGACAGTGATAGGGGTCTCTACGGTTAGGGAGACAGTGATAGGGGACTCTACGGTTAGGGAGACAGTGATAGGGGTCTCTACGGTTAGGGAGACAGTGATAGGGGACTCTACAGTTAGGGAGACAGTGATAGGGGTCTCTACGGTTAGGGAGACAGTGATAGGGGTCTCTACGGTTAGGGAGACAGTGATAGGGGACTCTACGGTTAGGGAGACAGTGATAGGGGTCTCTACGGTTAGGGAGACAGTAATAGGGACTCTACGGTTAGGGAGACAGTAATAGGGACTCTACAGTTAGGGAGACAGTAATAGGGACTCTACAGTTAGCTCGACGCAGAAAGGAGACGTGATGGTAGTTTGTCTTCCAGGTGTCGGTCTGCGATGTTTCTGAATGTGTTCAGAATATCCTGAAAAGGAAGGGTGAGCAGCCAGAAGTTGAGCTACATATTGGTACCAATGACACAGATAGAAAAAGAGAGGAGTTCCCGTTAAAAGAATACAAGGAGTTCGGAAAGAAGCTGGGGAGCAGGACCTCAAAGGTAGTAGTCTTGGGATTGCTGCCTGTGCCATGCGACAGTGAGGATAGGAATAGAATGAGGTGGAGGATAAATGCGTGGTTGAAGAATGGGAGCAGCGGCCTGGTTTCAGATTTCTGGATAATTGAAACCTCTCTGGGACAGGTACGGACTGTCCAAAAGGGACTTTACACTTGAGTCTGAGGGGGACCAATATTCTTGCAAGCAGATTTACTAGAGCTGTTGGGAGTGTTCCGATTAAGTCATGAACACTACATCACTGGGAGGCCCTTTGGCCTATCTACCAGTACAAGTGGTTTAAACTAACATGGCAGGGAGATAGGAACCAGGATGATAGAGCTGAGGATGGGCCAGCAGGTTTTCCAGTAAATGATGGGTGTAACGTGAATGTAAGGAAGGACAAGCCAATGATTGGGTACAAATGTAGACAGATCAAAGAGTTCAATTGTACCACAGAGGCAAAATTCAGAAAGGCAAGGAATGCAGGACTGAAGGTGTTATGTTTAAATGCACATAGCATTTGGAATAAGGTGGATGAACTCGTGGCGCAGTTAGAGATTGGTCGGTATGACATTGTGAACATTGCTGAGTTGTAGCTGAAAGATCGTAGTTGGGAGTTTAACATCAAAGGATATACCTTGTATCAAAAGGAGAGACAGGAAACAGGTGGTAGTGTGACTGTTGGTAAGAGATGGAATTACATCTTTAGAAACAGGTGACATAGTGTCAGAGAATGTTTAATCTTTGTGGGTGGTGTTAAGAAGCTGCAAGGGTAAGGTAAAAAAATGTTGTGGGGATCATATGTAGGCCTCCAATAACAGCCAAGATGTGTTGAGATTGCAAAGGGAGCTGGAAAAGGCATGAAATAAGGGTAATGACACAATTGTAGTGGGAGACTTCAATATGCAAGGGGATTGGGAAAATCAGGTTGGTGGCGTGGTGTCGGATCGCAAGAAGGGATTTGTTGAATGCCTATGAGATGGCTTTTTAGAAGAGCTTGTGCTTGACCCTACACGGGGGGAGGTTTATTTTAGATTGGCTAAGATTTATAACCCAGATTTTATTAGCTTAACGTAAAGGAACCCTTAGGAGACAGTGATATGATAGGATTGAATTCATACTGCAATTTGAGAGAGAGAGAAGCATAACTCATGTCTCAGTATCACTGTGGAATAAAGGGAATTATAGATGCATGAGAGGTGGATTAGAGGAGGATACTAGCGGGGATGATGGCAGAAGGAAGGTGGCAGAAATTTCTGGGAGTAGTTCACCAGGCACAGGATAGATATGTCGCACAGAGGAAGTTGTTCTCAAATGGCAGGGGTAGGCAACCGTGGCTGACAAGGGAAGTTAACGACTTCATTAAATCCAAGGAAAGGGCATATAAGGTAGCAAACGTGGGAAGTTGGATGATTGGTAAGTTTTTAAAATACAACAAAAGGAACTAAAAAGCTGTAAGAAAGGAAAAGATGAAATATGAGGAAAACTAGCCAATAATATAAAGGAGGATACTAAAAGATTTTTCAGTTTTATAAAGAGTAAAAGGGAGGTGAGAGTTGAAATTGCACCATTAGAAAATAATGCTGGTGAGGTAGAAATGGGGGACAAAGAAATGGCAGATGAATTTATTAGGTACTTTGCTTCATTCTTTACTGTCGAAGAACTGGCTGTATACCAGAGGTCTGTGAGTATCGAAGCAGGAGTGAGTGCCATTGTTGTTACAAAGGAAAAGGTGCAAGGCAACTGAAAGATCTTAAGGTGGATAGGTCATCTGAACCAGATGGACAACATCCCAGAGTCCTGAGAGAGGTTGCTGAAGAGATAACTGATGCATTGGCCATGACCTTTCAAGAATCACTTTACTCTCGAGAGAATAGGACCAATCAAAGTGTGACAGTGGAAAAGTGTGTATGGAACTATAGGAGAGAGCAGAGGTGCTCAATGAATACTTTGCTTTAGTATTCACTAAGGAAAAGGATTTTGGCAATTGTAGGGATGACCTACAGCGGACTGAATAGCTTGAGCATGTACAGTTGAAGTCAGAAGTTTTCATACACCTTAGCTGAATACATTTAAACTCAGTTTTTCACAATTCCTGACATTTAATCCTAGAAAACATTCCCTGTCTTAGGTTAGTTAGGATCACAACTTTTTTTAAAGAATGTGAAATATCAGAATAATAGTAGAGAGAATGATTTATTTCAACTTTTATTTCTTTCATCACATTCCCAGTGGGTTAGAAGTTTACATACACTTTGTTAGTATTTGGTAGCATTTCCTTTAAATTGTTTAACTTGGGTCAAACGTTTTGGGTCGCCTGCCACAAGCTTCTCACAGTAAGTTGCT